>NC_142503.1:62892916-63210625 GCF_057876585.1 Rhinolophus sinicus | reverse complement strand
GCTAGCTGAGTGGGGAAGAGAGCTGGCTTCGGGTGGTGGGGTATGACTCAGCTTCCTGTATAAACTTGCCCTTTAAATTTCTCTTTTCCCACAGCTGGACTTTGTGTGGCTCAGTCCAGAAACCGTCTCCCTATTTTACCTTTTCTAGAGAAAACCCTTGCAGACTTCTGCTTAGGTGGGGTGGATAGGTACTCAGCTGGGTGATGGTGGTCAGGGGTGAGGGAGAGCCTGGCACTCTTAACTGCTGCTTAGATTTTCAGCCTACCTTCTTTAATTTCGTTCTACCCTGCTTCCTGAGCTTTTCCGCTCTCTGCATCTTTGTAGCTTACCTAGTATAATTGGGGTTGATTCTTAGTTTTCCCAACAGCCGGCTTAGGATTCAGTGTGCTATGTTTGCCAAGTCTATGCCACCGAATCACCTGCTTTCTACCTTCCCAATTTGTATTGCTGTTCCTTTCTCTTTCATTTTGCTCTATTCTTATGAGCCTTAAAAAAAGTCCTTTCGCAGCCATTTTAGTGGGTTTAAGGAGACAACAAGAGTAGATGACGGGTTCAATCCACCATCTTTTCTGGCCAGTCTTCCAACATAAAATTGGATTGTCAGGGAGAGGGGTGTAGAATGTAAGAGCCTCATTCAAGCAACAAATGCTGGTGGTTCTCTAGCAGCAGGCACTGGCCCTCCATGCTGGACTCTTCAGGCAAACATTTTCAATACAGTGGGTAATTAAAATCACAAATACACTAGATGTGGACATTTGGAGAACCCCCTTCCCCCCTTACCTGGACAGAAACGTTCAAGTTTTAACTGCAGCCCTTCAGTGTGGGTTTGATTTCCTCTGCAGCCTTCTCCACAACAAAATTACGAAAAAATTTTCTTGTATAAGTTTTGTTTTCAAACACAAAGATCTTTAATCTGCTCGTTGTTGTTTTAGGGTAGTGTGAGGTGGTATCGAATAGTTTTTCCCCAAATGGAAGCCAATTCATCCAATACTGTGTAGGGAAGAAACCATTTCTTTCCTTTCTGAGTTGTCACAGTGTCATCCTTGTCACCAACTAAGCTCACCTGGGTTTTTAATAACACATCTTCACAGGCCCCTGCCCAGAATCAGGATCTCTGGGAGTAGGACTCCCACCGTATTTGGAAAGCAGAGTCTTAGAGCCTCACCACCAGGCTGGCCGGAGGACCAGCAGCTTTGGTGAGATCTGGGAGCTTGGTAGATGGTAAAGTTTACGGGAGCCACGCCAGACCTGCCTAATCAGAAGCCCAGGGTGGAGCCTAGCACTGTGAGTGCTCAGTAGACCTCTGGGCAACTTTGGTGTTGGCTACAGTGAGAATCACTGAGAACTGAGCATGTGGTGAGGCCATGATGCTTAGATGACCACAGCACAGACGGGGGAGCTGTCTGGGCAGTTAACGGTGAGCACTGACGCAAGCCTTGTATTCAGCTCACTTTCTCCAGCTGTTTTCCTGCCTGCTGTTGGGAGACTTGGTCATAGATTTGCATAGAGATGACATATACATAACCGGTTAGGGAGTCATAGCTTCGCTCCTGGCTTCCTGTATACTGCTAAGGGCTTCTAGTGCGCTGCTTGAAGAGCCCAGGAGGGCCAAGCAGGGCCACCCCTTGCCCAGGGGTCCACCTCACTCTCTTCAGAGTTGGCTTTGGTGGGCAGGACACATGCCTCTCTTCTTGAGGCCTTGGAAATAATTTTAAATCCGAAGAAATACGTGCTTATGACAAGACAATAAAAATAATAATAGACAGTCTTTATTAAGTACATATTATATGCTGACACTATGCTAGCACTTTACTAGATTATCTTATTAATTGCTCAAAACAACACTCAGTGCCAAGTGCAATTCATATCCTATTCTGCTGATGAGCAAATGAACACTCAGAGAGCGGAATGTGGTGAGGTCCACATAGCTGATAACAGAGCAGCCACTAATAGTAAACGATCTTCCCCTCCCTTACTCTAGTCCCATTTTCCTGAGCAGTTTAGTTTATAGCTTTCTACACCTTTCTCTATGTTTGTATAGTACACACACCCACACAACCCCCACTACTTCAGCTAGTTACTTTTGCTTTTTTTTTTTTTTTTTTTTTTTTTACCACTTAGCTAATGAATCACCACCTCCTCACAGAACTTCCTCTGACCCCGACCCCTAATCTGGGTCCTGGGTATCTCCCACATTATCCTGAAAGTACCACTCATTGATTGCTACAGCATCTCGTGCAAATACCATCTAATGTTTTGTCTCTTCTGCGAGCCTGAAAGCTCTGTGACGACAGAGACCAAACTTTTCTCTCTGTATCTTCATACTTAGCCTAGCACTGGCATATCATAGGCTTATATTAGATAGATTAATTTATGCAACAACATATTTATATAACTTGTGATGTGTGCCTTCTAAAGGTATGGTACTGTGGTAGTCACTAAGGATGATAGTGTATCAGCTAGCTTTTGCTGAGTAATAAACCACCCCTAAACTTTGTGGCTTAAAACAACAGCCCTTTATTTAGTTCAGTTGGCATTTTGGCAATGCAAGTTGGCATTTTGGCTGAGCTGTGCTGGATGTTTCTTCTGGTACTGGTGTCCCTCACTCATGCATCTGCAGTTAGCTGTTGGGTCACTGGAGGCTGGTCAGAATGGCCTCAGCTGCTTATGTCCGGTCCAGGTGGTTTCACCCCTAGCCGGTTAGTCCGGGCTTGTTCATATTAGCTAGTTTATAAAAGCATGAGGGCCTCTTGAGGCCTATATTTGGAACTAGCACAGCATTACTTATGATGCATCCTTTCATTCAAAGAAAGTGACAAGCCAGTCTCCATTTGACGAGAGGGAGCAGAAATTCCACTTCTTAGCAAGATTAGCCACAAAATCATATTGCCTCATATGTGAATATAAAGAAGAACAAAAGATTGTCCCCTTTTTAGCAATTGACCACATATGGTGAGAAAAACCCCATAGTTCCTGACCTAAGAGAGCATATGATCTAATGGATGAACTATTGTATTATTTGCAAGGTCAAAAAAACAGCTGTGTTTTCCACCAACCACCTGAAATTAGACGCTATTAAATCCATTTATTTAGTTTTTGATGAGGGATCCTTCAATTAACTAACTCTTTAGCCTGTTCATGTATAATTTAGGTTCCTTGTTTTCATCCTCTCCATTGAGACATCTGGCCCGCGGAAGGCATTCCCCCCAGGAAACCTGGAAACTGCAGGAAGAGCGGGATCACCTTCGTTCTGACACAGCTTAGATCTGACTCTCTAGGTTCTTTCTGTCTGCCAGGTGGACTTCTGCCTCCATCCACCCTCCTCTGGGCACACACACTGCCTGTCATGCAGGCAGGACCAAGCTGATGGATGGCCTGGGGACTTGGCAGGGCTGGCAGGGAATCACTGACACCCTGGCCGTGGCTCAGAATCCCCAGGAGGTTTGCTGTCCTGACCACAGATCACACGTGCAGGAAAACTGTTACTTTGGCTACGAGCGGAGCCTCTAGATGTGTGATGTGCTCTGTGCTTCACGTGACTGAACCGAAAAGAACTAAGACATTCTCTCCCCTTTATACGCCATTTTGTTTCTTGACAGGAAAAACTCCTTATCTTGAAGTAAGAGGTTTTCGTCTCAGGTTATAGAACTTTTTGAAATAAATTTATCTGGTGTGGACTTCTTGTTTATATTTTAATTTTTAAAAATTCTAATTTTATTCCTTCTGTGTGGGTTTTTTTGTTTGTTTTTTTTTTGGCATTTATTTTGTTTAGTGTTCTCTGAGCTTCGTGGATCTGTGGTTTGGTGTCTGACATTAATTTGGGGGAAATTCTCAGTCATTATGACTTCAAGTATTTTCTCTGTTCCTTTTTCTCTTCACCTTCTGGTATTCCAGTTACACTACACAGCGGTTACATTTTTCGTAGTTGTCCCTCAGTTCTTGGATATTTCCTTCTGGGTTTTTGTTTTTTGCTTTATTTTGCAGTCTTTTTTCTCTTTGCTTTTCAGTTTGGGAAGTTTCTTTGACATATCCTTAAGCTCAGAGATCTTTCTTCAGCCCATATTTTATCTACTAATAAGCCTATCAAAGGAAGTTTTCATTTTTGTTACAGTGTTTTTGATCTCTGGCATTTCTCTTTGATTCTTTATTAAAATTTCTCTCTGCTTATCTTACCCATCTGTTCTTACAGGTTACCTACTTTTCCCATTAAATCCCTTAGCGTATTAATCATAGTTGTTTTAAATTCCTGGTCTGATAACTGCAACATCTCTGCCATATCTGAATGTGCTTCTGATGCTTGCTCTGTCTCTTTGAACTGTGATTTTTGCCTTTTAGTATGCCTTGTAATTTTTGTTGAAAGGTGGACATGATGTATTGCGTAAAAGGAACTCCATTAAATAAGTCTCAGTAATGTGGTCCTAAAGTGTGAAAGACTGGTGAGTGTTCTATGGTCCCATCATTCAGTTTCAGTCTTTAGTGAGCCTGTGCCCCTGGGCTGTGGATTTTACAAGTGCTTCCCAGTTCTCCCCCCTCCCCACTGCCCATTTTATGGCCGAGTGATACTCCATTGGATAAATGTACCACAATTTCTTTATCCAATCATCTTTTGACGGGCATTTTGATTATTTCTATATCTTGGCTATTGTGAATAGCACTGCAGTAAACATAATAATGCATATATTTTTTCAAATTAGTATTTTGGATTCTTTGGATAAATAGCCAGGAGTAGAATTGCTGGATCATAAGATAGTTCTAGTTTTAATTTTTTTGAGGAACCTGCATACTGCTTTCCGTAGTGGCTGCACCAATTTGCAATCCCACTAACAGTACACAAGGGTTCCTTTTTCTCCATATCTTTGCCAAGCCTTGTTGTTTGTTGATTTATTGATGATAGTCATTCTGACGGGAGTGAGGTGGTATCTCATTGTGGGTTTTACTTGCATTTCTCTGCTGATTAGTAATGTTGAGCATCTTTTTATGTGTATTGACCATCTGTATATCCTCTTTGGAGAAATGTCTATTCTGGTCCTCTGCCCATTTTTTAATTGGATTGTTTGTGGTTTTGGTGTTGTGTTGTATGAGGTTTTTTTTGTTTTTTTTTAAATTTTGGATATTAACCCCTTATCAGATGTATCATTCGCAAATATCTTCTCCCATTCAGTAAGATATCTCTTTGTTTTGTTGATGGTTTCCTTTGCTGTGAAAATACTTTTTAGTTTGATGTAGTCCCATTTGTTTATTTTTACTTTTGTTTCCCTTGCCCAAGGAGATATATTAGTAAAAATATTACTAAGGGTAATGTCTGAGCGTTTACTTTCTATATTTTCTTCTAGGAGTTTTATGGTTTGGGGCCTTATAGTTAAGTCTTTAATCCATTTTGAGTGTATTCTTGTAAATGGCATAAGAAGGTGGCCCACTTTCATGTTTTTGTATGTATCTGTCCAGTTTTCCCAGCACCATTTATTGAATAGATTGTCTTTACTGCAATGTAAATTCTTGCTTCCTTTGTTGTAAATTAAATGACCATATAGACATGGATTTTTTTTTTTTTCTGGGCTCTATTCTGTTGCATTGATATATATCTCTGTATTTATGCCAATCCTGTGCTGTTTAGATTACTATGACCTTGTAGTATAATTTGATATCAGGTAGTGTGATATGTCCAGCTTCATTCTTCTTTCTCAGGCTTGCTGTGGCTATTTGGGATCCTTTATGTTTCCATATAAATTTTAGGATTATTTGTTCTAGTTCTGTGAAAAATACATTGGGTATTTTGAAGGGATTGCACTGAATCTATGGATGGATTGCTTTGGATAATGCGGACATTTTAACTATATTAATTCTTCTTATCCATTAGCATGGTATATGTTTCCATTTATTTGTGTATTCTTGAATTTCCCTCTTCAATGTCTTACAATTTTCTGAGTACAGGTCTTTTACTTCATTGGTTAAATTTATTCCTAAGTATTTTGTTTTATTTTTTTGATGCAATTATAAATGGGATTGTTTTCTTAATTTCTCTTTCTGATAGTTCGTAACTGGTGTATAAAAATGCATTAAATTAAAATATTAATTTTGTATCCTGCTAATTTCATTCACCACTTTTAATAGTTTTTTTGTGTGGAATCTTTGAGGTTCTCTGCATGTAGTATCATGTCATGTGCCAATAATGACATTTTTACTTCTTCCTTTCCCATTGGGATGCCTTTTATTTCTTTTTGTTTTCTAATTGCTATGGCTAGGACTTTCAGTACTGTGTTTAATAAAAGTGGTGAAAGTGGGCAAATTGGGTACAGTTTTAATAATGTATTTATTAATGTGTGATAAAAGGACCTTTTTTAAATGAAATTTTGATACTCCACAAATAGAACCACTAAGTACTAACTCCATTGCGTAGAATAAAAGACTATGAATCATCTTTGATCCCCTTTTTCCTTTGTACTTTGATCTATTAGCAATTCGTATCATCTTTACCCAAAATACATCCTGAATCTTAACACACTTTTATCCACTGCACTTGGTTCCTGAAACAGCCTCCTGACAGGTAACCCATGTTCACTCTTTTATCTCCTGCGATCTAACCTGCACCCAACAGTGGGAGTGTTCTTCCTAAAAGAGGTCATGTGACTCCCATGATGGAAATCACCAAAATGAAGTCCAAATTTCTTTCCAGTGTCTCAAAGACTGTACACTATTAGGCCTCTATCCAGCATTTCAATATCCTGTCTTTTGACTCTACCCCTCTTTCACTACATTCTGGGCACTCTAGCCTTCTTGTGTTTCTCCCATACCAGAAGATCATTTCTCTCTCGGGCCTTTGCTCGTGCTGATCTACGTTACCAAAACAAACTTCCCCTGCAGCTTGCCATAACTACTTTCTTCTCATCAGTTGACTCTTCCTCAAAGGTTACCTTGTCAAAGTGACAACCTTTCTCTGCTAGCTCAAGCTTTTCCCTCTCCTTACCTGTCATCACTTAATTATCACATTAGCTTGTTTTATTTTCTTCATATTAATTTTTTAAGTGTTTAATATTATTTGTTTATAGGTTTATTTCCTGGATCTTCTTACTAGAAGGAGGGAAATTCTGCTGTGTCTTTATTCTAAGACAAGGGGCCTGGCACAAAGTAGACACTCAATAAATATTTGTTCAGGACGTAAATATGTTAACCATTAGTTATTTGTAAGAGTTCATATTATAGGCAATTTTTTAATCTGTATTTTTTTAGAATTTTTCTAATCTGTAAAATAAACATTGATTCCCATTATAATGAGGGGGAAAAAGCTATTAAAATAATGATTCATTGTCATGGTAGAAGCCCATAAGGCCTAACACATATGCGTTTGAACAATTATAACGCATAAAGTATTTAAACACAATGAATAAGCAAAAACATAATGGAATCCCATAAAGTTGTGCGGCAGGGGCTCCAATTAGAGCTATTTAAAATAGAGCAATTAGAGAATACTATCGCGTACAATGTATATTTTAGCATGATATATTCATTGATGGGTTGGGGAACTAATTTGGAAATTCAACTGATTCTTTCTCTGCCCCATTCATTTTCACAAAACAACTTTATAATTAAAATCCAGCCCATTCTAAGATAAGGTATTTCAAGCCTTTTATGGTATACAGGTCTTGTGCTGAAGTTCTTCCATTTATTTCACTTAGCTCTGTAAGATGCTCAAAGCTTTTGTGCTTTAGCATACTGCAAGAATTAGAGCTTCTACCATTTATGGTAACTTTTAAGCAGACCCATTTTCTCAAGCCAATTTTGAGACAACTCTGCTTTTCCCTTTCTTGCTTTTCTTTCTTGCTTCACATAGATTGTTTGTCTTTCTTCCTTCTTCACTACCATTAAGGCTCATAGCAAAGCAGAAGCTGAGAAAACTATAATCACTCCTCTTAGAAGTTTTTCTGTCTTTACCAACTGAAGCTATATTAGTTGTAAGAGTTCATTCCCCTTTTAAATTTAAAACATTATCAAATGGAACAAGCAATTAAGACTTTCCCTTTTATTTGACTGAGAATGAAAAAGTTCTTAGGTGTTTTGTCCACTAATTATAATGGGGTTATTAATACCTTCTTAAAGAAGCTGTTGAAATTCTTTGCTTCCCTCCCCCCGCCCCCAATAAAAATACCTCAGTAAGTCACAATCTCCACAATGGAAGTACTGACTACTGCTGCGTGGTACAGACAGAACACTGGCGTGTGCTTTTCTAATTTTGTTTTGCTGAAGATGTGGCACTTTTGAATGTCTCTGCCCACAAAATCAGTGTGTGATAAATATCACATTTCTTTGCTGTCTTTAAATCAGCTTAGTTGTAACTCTGAGTCCCCATTCAGAGTGTCTAAGGTTCCACTTCCAAAAGTGGGATTACCAGTCTTTCCTTTGAAGGTCTTGTCACCTCTCAGTGCACGAAACCCAGGAAAGTCTCTTAACTGCCCACCGTGCCTCCCTTTAGCTCAAACCCACTGTCACCATCCCACTCCCAACATAATATCTCACTTAATTTTTTCAGTGAGTTTACATACAGTGAAAGTCTAACAGTGTCATTGACTTCAGACTGCTGCTTCATTTAGCCTTGCCCAAATCCAGCATAATATACAGAGAACAGAGATTGCTGCTCATTTCTCATTCTTGAATGCAGATGTAAGAGACTGGCAGAAGCAGAGTAACCTGGAAGTAGAGATCCCGAAGTCAACTTTAAAATGAGAGATCAGAACACCTTCTTTTCCGAAGGGTAGCACTATAAAGTTGAACATGGTTTGGACATAGTTATTTTCAAAATTCCCTGAATTCTCATTATCTACAAATAAATCAGCCCCTATTCACTTTTGACCTTGCTACTTTGTCGTTTACTCTGTGACCTTTTTCTTCTAACTTTGTTCTTCTTTGCTAAAGCAGTGCTTGAAAGACGTGCATTAAAATAAACAAACAAAACACACACACACACACACACACACACACACACACACACAACCTCAGTATGCTAAGTAGCTAAAACTCCTTAGGGAAAATGGGTTTTATAAAAATCTAGCATAAATAATAAAAGAGAAAGTAGTCTACTTTGGATAGAATTAATCACTAAGAAGCAAAACAAATAAACAAATGTGCAAATAAAAAGAACTTGTTACAGGGGGATTTGGGAGTGGTTGTGTACTCCAGAAGGAATAAAGGAATATTTTGGAAAAAAAGATATAGCATATTGTGCTAATAGAAAAATTTGAGATTCTCAGAAATGGTAACAGCAAAAATTATACGTGGACGTTGAGAAATGCTTAAAATGCTATACTTTATATGATAAAGCAGGACAGTGTTTGTTCTTATAGTTCAGTATTTGTCAAAGTCAAATTATTGAGGTTTGGGCAAAACAGCATATTATCCGCTTATAAAGAAATTTGTGGTGATTTTCCCCACCATGTTTTCTTAGTTACAAGGTGTTTCCATCAAGAACGTCTCTCAATTTATAAGTCCAAACGATTTTAACATTGGCAAGTGAATTAATTTCTAAAAAATGTTTCCCATAGATTCATTTAAGGGAAATCAGCAGTTGTTAGTTTGGTAATTCAGTTTCACAGAATTTGCATGTTATGAGTCAAGACTCCGTTATAGATCCTATACAAGTTCCAGGAACAAAGTATTTTGCTAATTGATTTATGCACTACATTTTTAATGCTATTATAATGCTAAAAATGATTCATGACCTCAAGGTGATTACAGTCTAGTAGTAGAGATCCAAACTGGAAAAAGAGGGGAGGGGAGGGGAGGGGAGGGGAGGGGAGGGGAGGGGAGGGGAGGGGAGGGGAGGGGAGGGGAGGGGAGGGGAGGGGAGGCGAGGGGAGGGGAGGGGAGGGGAGGGAAAGAGAGAGAGAGAGAGAGAGAGAGAGAGAGAGAGAGAGAGAGAGAGAGAGAGAAAGAGAGAAAGAGAGAAAGAGAGAAAGAGAGAAAGAAAGGTTTGAGACATACGTTGATCAGCTTTATGGTCTAGAAAAGTCATGGCGAATAAGGAGTGAGAAATAGGAAGCACTCCAGTTATATATTGTTGCATACCATGCTGTCTCAAAGCTTAGAGGCTTACGATAGCATGAACCATTTATTTTGTTCATCAGTGTGCAATTTTGGCAGGACTTGGCAAGGCAGATTGTCTCTGCTCCATGCAGCATAACTCAACTGGGGGCTAGAGGATCCACTTTCAAGGCTTCTTCGGACACCTGGAAAGTTGGTGCTGGCTATTGACAGGAAGCTCAGCTGAGGCTATCGGCCTAGCTTTACCTACATACGGGCCTCTCCATGGGCTGCTTGGGCTTCATTGTGGTGTGGTGACTGGATGCAAAGAGCAAGTCCTCAAGAGAACCACATGGACACAATACCGACTTTTATGACCAACTCTCAGAGGTCACACAGCATCACTTCTGCTAGTCACAACTTTGTCCAGATTCAAGGGGAGGGAACCTCACATCCCCTGTTGATGGGAAGAATGGAATGTCAACATCACATAGAGAGAGGAGCATGTGGAATGGAAGATATTTTTTTTTTTTTTTCTTTTGGTGGCCCTGTTTGGAAAATACAATCTTCCACAATCTACCATGCAGCTCCCACTCACTTCTACCACACATGCAAGATATACTCATCCTTTTCCCCAAGACCTTCACATCTGCTTGAAGTCCAGTGTTTTATTATCTAAGGTCCAGGTGAAGATTAGGCTACTTCAGTGCAGTTCTTTGGGTATAGCTGCTAAATCTGAAGAATTCTGAACTAAAGAAATAAGTTATCTGCCCCCCCTCCCATCCATACCCAACTTTCCTTTTTACGCCCAGCTCTACTGAGGGTAGAAATAAATATTATGTATTTTAATGATATTCAATACAATGTCTTGATATATGTATACATTAGGAAATGATTACCACAATTAAGCTGACAGCCATCACCTCACATAGTTACCTTTTTTGTGTGTGATGAGAACATTTAAGATTTACAACCTTAGCAAATTCCAAGTATACAACATAGTATTAACTATAGTCACCACGCTGCACATTAGATCCCCAGCACTTATTCATCCTTCATAACCGAAACTTTGTGCCCTTTCACCAACATTTCCCTACGCCCCCCACCCTCCCAACACCCAACTTTCAGTAGCAAGGCAGACATAGGTAAATGGTTATACTCGTAGACACACTCATTAAAAAAGCAGGGAAAGCAGAAGGTATACAGCAGTCACTAGGCCACAGCAGTCATGAAATCCATCCAGGCTCATGCCACCTGTTTCTTCATTAGGATCTAGTTCTGTTGGGAATTGTCTTTTCCTGCTCTTGGTTCTACCCTCCAGACTCTTGGGCCTGCCCTCTGAGTCAGCCCTCATCTTCCATTAAACAAGCAAACAAACAAAACAAAACAAAAAACAAACAAACTGCATTTGCAACTAAATAGTTTTTCAGCCTGTTTCCTATCCATAGTGTCCAAAGTCCGCTTTATTTTGTACTGTCCCTATCTCTTTTAATCCAAATGGGTGGTTCCTATTCCAGAATGATTCTCTTAAATATTTTGTGAGCTATGCTGAGATTTCTGTGAGGTATGGGACTAACAAGCAGTATTGCCAGTGGAGTAAACTATGTTTTGATGACCAGACTATATAAATTGTGTTAAGCAAAATGTTTGGCCTGTTTTGGAGAATAGAGGGCTGAAAGAAAGAAGGACTGTAGGCACGGTCCCTATTGTTCAGAGCCACCTTGTGAGCTGATTCAGTAGCATGCCCTAGCTCCCAAAATGGCGGTTTGCAGAAAGAGTTTATGAACTAAATCTAACAGCAGAGACTAGAGGAGAACAAAACAGATCCCAGAATTAAAGGGATCTTCTGAATTCAGGATGGAGTTAACCTTTTTAGACCCTGGCAGAAAGAGTCTAAATTGGATTAAATGTTATAGAAACCAGTGAAGGCCTTTTCTCACTATTTAAATAGAAAAGTTTCCTTCACATTTACAATGTGAGTCTGAAGTTATTTTTGCCAAATCAATTCCAAAGTTTTATTCTTAATAAAAGTCGGCAATTTATAGATCTGAAAGTCCCATTTTAAGTTTAACTGGAAGTTTGGTTTAAAGTAGGAGGTAGCCACATCGATTTCTTTATGTTCAATGTACCTTTATTCTGAAATTAAACTTGCTCGGTTTCTAAGAGAAAATGACCTTTAAATTATTAATCTGGAATATTTGCTTCATCTTAGATGTCTCAAAAGTATTCCAGTTGTCACCTCCCAGGATTTATAAATGCAGAAATAAAAAATATTCCTGTCATTCCCTCTAGAGTAGTGAAGAAAAAAATGTAGACTTAAATTTGTCACTCTCCTTGGATATATCTCCTAAGAATAATTATATCCAGGCCTGCATTATTTTATGGTTATTACTTACTCTGTATGTCTCAAATACACAAGAGCTGTAGTTTCTCTAATTGGTATATAATAAGAGAAATGATATTACATAAGAGATTTGTTTCCCACGTGTTTCTATCCATCCTCCTGAAAAATGGCACTTACAATAGTACTGAAATTAATATTGAAAATTGGAATCGTCATCAATTCTTCCTAGGGAACATTGTGAGAGTAGCACAGAAACTGAGAGCAGGGTCTCTGAAGCCAGACTGCCTGAGTTTTCATCCTGGTAATGCTACCTACTAACTCTATAATCTTAGGCAAGTTAATCAACCTTTTGCCTCAGTTTCCTTATCAGAATTTTAGTGCACATTTCATAGGGTTTCTATGAAGGAGAAATTAGTTCATATCAGTAAAGTATTTAGAAGAATACCCAGCATGCTAAGTGCACAATGCATGTTTGGTGTTAAAAAAAAAAGCGAAATGCAGTATACAGACAACATAGTGTAGTGTTTGAGGGTATGGGTTCTAATCCCAACTATACTACTTGTTAGGTGTGTAAGTGTGATGGACTTACTTAACCTCCTGAAGCCTCAGTTTTCCTCCTTTGCAAAAGAGAATAATTGCCCAAAGTAGTACCTAACTCACAGAGTTTCTCAGGATTAAATGGGATGGTCTATAGCAAGTATATGGCATAGTTTTCACGTCCTAGTGCCAGTGACTACAAATATATAATTTTTGTGAGTTTTCTGTCCCTGTTCATTGAGGTTTATCTTTCATGCTCCACTTTGTACTTCTAGGTCATTTTGAGACCTTTAGAGAACCAGATAGGGGTCCTTTGAAAGGGATGTCTGTGGGTGCAGTGAGGGTAAGTGAGGCTGTAAGATAACTCACCTAAATTCCCAAGAGGCCTTGCAAGGTGGACTTGTGTTAAGGAATTTGCCACTATCCATGGTCTGGCCCAAAGCCATGTGGGCCCAGAAACCACACTTGTCAGCAGTTCCAGAGCCCATCTGTCCCCCAGAGCTGGGCTCGTATTAATGAAGCTCATACGACTAATGTACAGGCTCAGAATGCCAATGTTTCCATTTACAACGAGAAGTGAAACTGCTGGACCTGGACGCTTGTGTTCCCACCCAGCCCATTCTGTGCCTGTAGGCAGATCACATCTCTAACCAGGCTATCAGTGTATTAATTTATAATGAGACATAGCTGCTGAGTTGCTCCTCAAGTCCCTCAAGTTTCCAGTAAGTTCTCCCTGAAGCCATGCAGACGGGATACCATATTCTAATCAAAGAGCAGCTTGGTGAGCATGGAATCAGAAGGGCAGTTTTTTCCCAGACTCACAGGTTTAATGAATTAGAGGCAGATTCACAGTAAAAAAGGACATGGCACCAGCCCAGAGCACTTTCTCCCAGCGTTTGAATGGCCACTACCTATGATTGTTTCTGAGACTGCTTTGTACCTATTTCCTTGTCTAAACTATGTCTTTTTACTGGTAGAGTCAATATGTTCCATCAGATTATTGCCATGCCAGAGGCTGTGTTAATTCAGCCTGAGGGTCCAAGACTAGCTGTCCATGAGGCAAGTCTGGCTTTCAAAAGCTTTTGATTGTCTCTTATCCTGCATAGAGGCTAAGATTTAAAATTCAGGAGTATACACATAACCACCAGACCTCTAGCCTCCATTGAAAACTCCAGAGATCTGGCCTTCCTGGGCCCTTCCCACATCAGATCAGTCCTCTGGAGCTGAGGAGAGGCTATTCCCTTTAGATCAGGGGTGTCAAAACTGCAGCCCGCGGGCCACCTGCGGTCTGCAATCCATTGTTAATTGGCCCACAGCAAATTCCAAAAATATATTTAGTTTATTTAAATAAACCAGGTGAGGCACTATGTACTTCACCTCGAGTGAGTGGCCTGGCTGTTTGTGTATTTTACCACATATGGCCCGTGGTGAAAAATGTTGAAAAAAGTCTGGACCCCCCTGCTCTAGATGAAGCTTGGGTCCTGCCCTTCACTCAGTTCCCCATGTTTCCCACCAGGTACTTGACATTGATCCGCATTACCTGCTGGTAACATACGTGCCTCTAGGCATTTGAGTTTGCACTGTTCTGACAATTGAAGTTGTCTTCATTTATGCATATGTTCTGACCTACTGTATTTTTATTTCAAAGTTTAATTCTCAGATGGCGGTCTTTATTTTCTCAGTTCCTGATTCATTTTCACTGTCACCCCCAAGTATTGAAAACACATTTTAGTTTTTAAGTCCTTGAGGGTTACAGTGATATGGAGACTGAAGTGTAAATCTCATAGCTTCGCGGAAGTGGGATGGATGGATACCCTTGATCTTTCCTCAGGAAATATGTGCTGCTGTTTGCAACTCTTCTCTGTTTTTAGCCCAAGAGTCTTTTCTTCCTCCTGGGTGAAGAATATGAAGTACTCCTATATTCCATACTTTTTAAAAGGCTATAGCTTTTCCCTACATTGAGAGAAACATAATGTGAACACCGTATTTACAAAAAAGATGAATTTGGATGCTTTGTTTACAAATGTCTTACCATGGAATTTCTTTAAGGAACAAGAGCTTATTGTTAACTTCAGCATGCTATAGGAAGATGTGCCATTTGTTAGGATTCTTAAGAACTACGGGCCTTTTAAAAAAACTTTGCGTCTAATGGTGGCAGTGTCATTATGTAGTTGAAGCGCTGACTGTAAAAATGAATTTGTTGCCCAAGGAAGCATTTTTTTTTTTCCAAATGGGTAATCTGACCCTGAGTTCTTATAATCTTCTAAATAAATTAGGATTAATTTATGAGTGATGTGTTTGGGAAAATAGATCTGCTTGAGAAAATAGAAATGTCAGTTGTAGGTCTTACTAGACCTTACAGGTCCATACTACCTCAAATTTGACTACTTTATATCTTGAATAATCTTTGGGGTGCAAGATTAATGACATATTCTTTTCTCTCTGCTTCCATAACATCTTGTATATATCTTTTATAATAACATTTAATTCATCTTATTTAAACTACTGTTCAATTAAACACTAAATTAGCATAATTTCTGGCACATGATTACTTCTGAATTTCATTATCAGTGTATGCTTACAAATTTTTTTCCTCAGTGAGGCTGTATATTTCTTGATTCTGTGGACTACTTCATGTTTATATGCTCTTAACACAGTGTAGGGCACACAGCAGGTACTAATAAATGATGAACTGAACTTTTCATTGGAGATCAAAATTCTTCTCAGTTCCCCTGTAGAGATCCAACCTGACATTAATGTTGGGAATGCTTCAGAAATAATGACTACAAACCACTTAATTTTCACCATTTTTTGATTCAAGAAATACAGATAAGTAACTGAAAACAACAAACAAACAACTTTTCATTAGAAACAAACCAAAATTTTAAAATAATAAACAAACAGCAAAAGACATTTTAAGCAATGATAAAATAAACCACACACTGAAGGGGGATATCTATAACTCATATAATTGACAAAGGAGTAGAACTATAATATATAAAGACCTCCCCAAAATAAGTAAGGGAAGGGCACACAACCCCAAAGGAAAAAGGCTAATAATAATAAAATGCTCAACTTCAGAAGTAATCAGGGAAATCAAATTAAAACATTAAGATTCTGTACCAATCACACACAAGTGGCAAAAATGTCAGAACTGGAGTATCAATACTGTGCAGAGTGTTTGCAAGCATCCAGTGTGGCAAAACCTTTCATATGTTGTTGTTTGAATTGTAAATTAGCCTAATTATGTTGGGATATAGTTTGGCAATGTCTAGTAAAGGCGAAGCTGCATATCTTATGACCTTACAATTCCATTCCTAGCTGTATATCTTCCAAGAAATTATTGTACATGTACAAGAATTAGAGTAGTTTAATAATAGCTATAAATTAGAAACAACCTCAATGTCCACCAACAGGAGAATGGATGCATGAAGTAGAATGCTATATAGCAGTTAAAAAGAATAAACTATGTGGAGCTACATGTAAATTGCAAGAAGATAATGTAAGCAAAAATAAATGAGAGGATCTAGATATACTATGATACCATTTTATAAAGCTGAAAATATGTATCAGCATCTTGTTATGGATACTCACATATTTAACAAAAGTATAAAAAGATGTCTCGGAGTGATAAAAGATAACCCTGGAGAGTGTTTACCTTTGGAGAGAAAGGAAAGAAGTGAGATAGGTAGGAGCACTGGGGTCTTCAGTTGTATCTGTAATGTTTTATTTCTTCCAGAAAATCTGAAGAAAATTTTGCATAATGTTAAGGTTTTAAGTGGTGGGAAGGAGAAAGCCAAGAGATACTGTATGAGGTGTTCCGTTTTTAGGATAGGTGGCTTTGATAATAAAATAGAACTATACTCACTGCTGGACATGCTCATCCAGTTTGTCAGCACTGTATAAATTCAAATTATGCTTATCTATACGAAGTCAAAAGGACCCCAACTCTTGCCTCAGAGTCTAAGTATCTTTAGCTATGTAACTTTAAAAGAGGAAATACTGTACAAATCTAGGGAAAAGCATGAGTAGTATGCCCATATCTAAGCTAAGGGGAAGATTTTTGAGGACTAGTGCAAGCCAAAACAAAAGGCTTAGATTTTATATTAATGAGAATAGCAATTGTGCACAAGTCAGAGACTAGAAGTTTTTCAGTGAATTGATAATAAGCAAGTTTGTTTTCTGTGATTCAAAACTAAATTAATTTAAGGCATGTTATTATAAACATTTGGCTGTTACATTAACAGTTGAATAAATCCAAGCTGTGTTTTACTGAAGTCAATAAAAGAGTTTTCAGAAGGCCAAGAGGAAAAATAAATCAAAGACCTTGGCCAATGGTAGAAGGTACATTGGAGATTTTAGTGTAGTTTGCTGTCTGTTCCTTTCTCTCTATGTCCTTTCTTTCTCTATATTGGCATATCCTTTAGCCAGACTGAAAAATTCAGAGGATACATAAATTTGGGCTGGTAAAGAATGGAGACAGTGGGACAAAGAACAGCACTTTTATTTCTGTTACATTATTTTAAAAAATATTAAAGACGAGTAGTCCACTTAGAGTGAGAATAATATAGTGCAATATTGAGATACAGAATATCGAATTGTTATTTTATTTTAAAGAGTAACATATTCTTTTCAAATTACCTCAAAAATGCATGAATTCATTTAAATTTTATGAGCTTTATGCATTAGGTAATAAACAGCAAAATTTGTCCCCCATCATTATCTTAATTCAAATCTCTTTCCCAGACATAAGCACTTGTGGACAATTTGTGTGCAGTCATCCAGGCCCTTTTCTATGACTTTGCATATAAAATTTCCTATACCAATAACTGGGATATGTATTTTTCTGCAACGTGTTATTTCCATTTAAATAGGGAAGCTTTTTTTAGGGGAGCTTTGCATGTCAGTACCTCTAGATAGCCTGGTTCTTTTTAATAGCTACATAATATTCCCTAGTATGGTTAACCTGTTATCTATTTAACCCTTCTACTATTCATGGCCTGTTGCAACGTTTTTAGTTTCTCACTATTACAAAAAATTCTGCAGTGACCATTCTAGTGCATCCATCATTATAGCAGAGGGCAGATGGGACAACGCATAGCCATATCTAGGAACTGCAGTAGTGTAGTTTGTAATATGCCTTTAACATCTTTGATTTTGTTTTTCTTTTGGTTGGCCTCATTTTCAGACAGCCTCACTTCATGTGGTAGCAAATATGTCAACCAGCAGTTCCAGGCTTTCATTCTACAGACTTAACAACCTCTTTTCCAGTATCAGCAAACATGGAGGGGTTAGCTGTCACTGATCCAGCTTGGGCCGTGTGTCTATTCTCGACTTTATCATTGTAGCTCTGTAGATAACATACACTGATTGACCAGGCATGGGTCACATACCCACTTCTGGGGCCAGCTCAGCATGGCCCAAAACGCATGGATTGAGAACGAAGAAAGAGATGGTGATTTGCCAGATAAAAGTGAGGATGATGATACCAGAAGGCGGAAGCACATATGCTGGTCAGGAAAATATATCATTGTCCCCTAAGGATGTCTTATAGATAATATTTTGTTTTTGTGAGTAGGAGATAAATAGACATCTTATGGTATTCAGATTTATGTCATAAGGACCAAAGTATTCTTATAACTATCTTTCCAAATCTTTGCTAGGGTAATGAAAAGGTATATTATTCATATATAATATTGCATATGAAAATAAAGCATGCTATAGATTGAAGATCACTAACATTATAAAAAAGAGATAATTTTTCAATGCAGAAAAATGTTACCCAATGTATTTGCTAAAAATTTAGTGTTATGATAGATCATTTGCTAAACCACAGCACAAATTCTGTATTTTATTTATTCATTCATTAGACAATGTTGATTAGATTCTGCTGTGCACTCCTCACCGTGCCAGGGGATGGGGAGAAAATACTGACTATACCAAGATCTCTGCCTGCAGGTTATCGTTAGGGACCACATGTTAGAAATAAGTAAACCGATGAATAAAGGAGAAAATTCCAGGTTGTGATGCACTATGATGGAAATAAAAAGGATCATGAGCTAGGCAGTAATTGGGCAAGGTCATTTCAGGTAAGGTGGGAAGGGAAGCCCTCTCTGAGGAGAGAACATCTGAACTGCAACCTGGAGACTAAGAACCAACTTCAAACTCTAGACAGAATGCGGTCCAGTATGGTAGCTGCTAGCCATGCATGACTATTACGCCGTCAAATGTAGCTAGTTCCAATTAACGTGTATTCTAAATGTAAAATGCACAATAGATCTCCAAAACTAGTACACAAATTGTAAAATATTGAATTCATAATTTTGTATTGATTACATGTTGAAATTATAATATTTTAGACACAGTGGGGCAAACATTAAAGTTAATTTTATGTTTCTTTTTACTTTTTTAATGTGACCGCTAAAATGTTTAAAATTACATATGTGGCTCACCTTCTATTAAATATTCCTGGTCTAGATGGTTTCAGTCTATTTGGTATTATTGACATGTGTTTTGTTTTTGTTTTTGTTTTTGTTTTATCTTTTTGTCCTTGATGATGTGTTGGCAATTGAATTTATGTAGTAGATTTTTCTTCGAGGGTGTATGTCTATCGTATTTATTGACTGATGTGTCCAAATATAATAATTCAATGTGTTATCAAGCTTCATACAGCTCAGTTAAGAGGTAGCGGATGGTAGAGAAAGCACAGAAAATTGCCACATTTACTTGAGGAGTTGTGTCATTAGTCATGTTCCTGCAGAAATGTTCACAAAATACATGAAAAAGGGCTTGGAGTTGGAGAGGTAGGCAGAGTGAGTATCACAAGGTAATGACAGCGTAGGACAGGATTTCTGTGGGAATCAGCGACAGCAAACCACGAAGATCTGTTTCATTTCTCTACTCAGTGAAGGAGATGCTGCTGTATTGCATGGAATCGCCACTCCTTGCATGATAAATTCCACATACTGTTTTTGCACTGGTGGGAATGTTAGCGGCTTTATAGTGCCTATTTTTTATATCTCTGTCAGGGCGATATTGGTAAGTTCACACACATTTAATAATACTAAATTAGTTCACTGCAGAGAGCAAGCAGGATAGTTTTTCTTTGTGTCATGTTATAATTCTCATTTCCGTTCAGAACTTGTGCCACAGGGAAGAGGTTAATTACTAAACATGCATGTTTAGCAGGTGAAAATTTTAAGTTTATAAACATTTTAGGACCCCAAATGTGATGTTTATTATGTAACCTAACAGTTTTGCGAGGGGAAACTCTACCCCTACTGGTTAGAGAGAGAGTTGAGTCATATCCTGTGAATGTGAAGCAATGGTATTTAAACATCACGGGTTCCTCCGACTTTCATTCTAAGTCGCTGCAGTTCAGAGCAGCAAGTGCTCTCTGTGAAGAAGCTGTTACTAGTCCTTGGAGGTGGACAGCCTCCCTTGCTGGAAGTCAGTACGGAAAGCCTGAATATGCAGTTCTCTCAGTGGAGTGAAAGATGTTTTGTTTCTTTCTAATCAAATATGCTAGATAGCTGCAAGCTGAAAAGTGTCTGCAATTTGCCACTTATTTATAACAAGGTAAGTTCCATATTTTGGTTTAATCATTTTATTGTGGCAGCCTTGAATGGATGTGGCAGTTTTAGTATATGATTATGCTTCAGAAAATGCCTTCTCACAGAGTGTTGAGGTGGCGTTTGAAATTCTAATGGAAGTAATTTTAAACTTATAGTACAATCCATTTGCAAGATACTTAATGTGATAGATCGATATTTCCATTATGATAGTTTTTCATGAAAAATATGTGCTTAAGCTGTGGAAATATTGTAGTACTTTTATATATTTTTGTCTTGGTTTTCGTTTTTAAGGGTTAAACAGTACTAGGATCTTATTTATGTTTTTTCTTTTTGCTACTCTGATCATGGATAAAGGAGAAACATACATAAAATTCATATGATTGTGCTTGGATTTATTCTAATCATAGCTCTTTATGTTTCTCTATTGACATACAAAGTGGTCTTACTAATTATTAGAAAGTTTAAAGTTGAAAAGTAGTGAAACTCTCTTTCCTTTTCACACTTGACTTTCTATTTAAATGAAAGGCCACCATAGTTATAAACTTCTGATTGATGTGTTTGTTTTAAAATGTGTATGAGTTGATCAGAAGACCCCGTCCTCAGTGGCTGTTGGAGACACTCACATATAAATTGTATGGATAGAAAAATCTGTGGATAGAAAATGTGGTGTTTGTTTTTCAAATTCTTCAGGCTTGTTGCCAAGAGGTTGGTGTGAAAGACAGGAACGCTCTCTTGGTTTTTTATTGATTAAAGAAATAACATCAAATCAGTGCTAAAGGTGGTGTCTGGTGTCGCATTACTTTGGACACTCACAGTTAAGGCCTTTAAGTTCTTTGTAGGTAGAAAAGGTTAATTTGATTTTGAGAGCAACAGCTGTAAATTTGTAAGATATTAATGAATTGAGGGGGTTTTGCACGTTTAATGACAGTGGCTTTAGAATAATTTCTCTTTTTTTAATCGACCCACTATCATGCTTAGAGATTGTTTCATTTCATTTCAATTCAAAATTATACCCATGACAAAATTGCTAGATGCAAACTGCAAGATACAAATTGCTTTTCATTAGATGTATGTTCAATAACTCATGTTTTTGCAAAAGTAGAAGGGTTCATGAACTGATAGAAAGCATGTGGTTTTCCTCATCTTTGAAGGGAAAGTTAAAATTAGTTCAACTTCCAAACATATTTGAAGACAGTATTCCAAATTGGAAACGAAAAACTTTAAATAAAATGACAGTACTATGAGTCTCTGGGACCTTGCTTAGGGAAAAGGCACATGTCTCAAAAGATTAGAATATTAGATGTAATAAACAGATCTCCTGATGCAAGATTGTATATCGAACTCAACTTTTTTACCTGGGCAGCGAGGGAGCTATCCTGGTTAGTGAAGTATTCTGCTTCAGAATTTCTCCTTATATGTGAATTATTAAATGTCAATAAAAAGAGACTAGATCTACATCAAGACAAAAGCATGTCTTATTGCACTTTGCATTGTTTCAGATTCTTAATTACGGGTTATAATGGCCATACAAACTGTTGTTGGACATGACAACTCAGACTGATGAAATATTGTGAAATCAAGTATTTAGATTATGCTCTAAAATAATTAAGTTAATTATTTATGACATTGTACAGCCAACTGGCAATTACCTGATTAGATTATCGAGGCATCTTGTTTCTCCTCCTTCTTTCTGTTTTCCCCATCCTTTGGCTGTTTTCCTGTTTCTTTGCACTTCCAGAAGGGCTGTGTGTAATGGGCAGGAAGAGAGAAGGAAAGTAAGGAAACACAATTAATGTAATATTGCTATTTCTCACTTCTCATAATGGTTTTTATGAGGAAAGAGGTCAGAAAGAGGTTAGATATAATGACAAAAATGAATCTTTCAGATAACCTGTGCATTTCAATTATTCAGGAAATTCCTTGACCTCTGAGATGAAGAATAATTGGGAACATTGTTGGGACAACCTTATCTACCTTACAGGATTGTTGCATAGATGAAATAATATTACATTTCTTATTGTATTTTGTTAGCTATGAAATGTTAGACATATTTTTGAGGAATCGTTTTTGTGTCTTCCTGACGTGAAGGAGCTGACAAGACATCACAGATACTCAGAATTCCTGTCGGAATTCAGAATATTTCTTTTTACTAATGAGAGTCTCCTTTTTCTCCTCTTTGTAAACTATTTTACCTGTTAATTTCCGACTTACTTAAAAATATTTTGCAAAGATAAGCACCAAAAATAAAGACCCAATTTTACCAAAGCCCCAGTGCTCTTTTAAAATTTGCAGTTGCTCAAGGAAACTCATTCTGATTAAAAAGGTATTTATCATGTGGCAGTTAAATTTTATTTTCAACCTTAAATCAATATAATTTCCCTCCAGTAGGTACTGCATCGACAGAAGCACATAGCATGACATTTTTCTTTCTCTTTAATTTTTTTTTTTTTAACTAAGGCTTTAAAAGATTCATGATAAGGAACCACAGAGTAGGAAGAAATTTTTTAATAGAGTATTTGTTCTGATTCCTGAAAACTAAATCTTTCTGGATGGTTCTTTAGATTCTACTGTTTCTAATAAATCCCACTGGACATCAAAAGCAGCACACTTACTGGGAAAATAATAGTAGTGATAACTCCACCACCTACCTCTAAAAATCAGTTTATGAGGATCTAATGAAACAGTTGGTATGAAAGTGCTTTTGAACTCCACAGAGCTTATTACAAATACCATTATCACAAAGTACGATTTACAAAATTATATATTTAGAAGGGAACTTAGATGTCATCTCGTATCTTCATTTCACAAAGAAGGGCATTAAGGTCCAAAAGGATTAAGAAAGGTTCCTAGCTTCATTCAACCAGTGTCTGAGTCAACACCTAAACCTGGGTCTTTCTGTGTTTGTCCACGTAGCTGAAAATTGGTCAGAAGATGAGCTGTTTCTTGAGTCCTACTGGTAAGGTTTTTATAAACAAATAAATAATATTTTTCAGATGTTGAGGAACATCCTTATAGGAAGCTATATCCTTGGAGAATGTTTCATAGAAGACATGTTGCCTTGTTTACAGGTTTTGTGAGCTTAAGATTCTCTGTTGGATCTAGTCTAATGGAGCATGGATTTGTGAAATGATTATCAAACTATACTGTAGAAATCTTGTAATCTCTTAGCTGTTGCCATAGTGGAAGCTTCCAACATCTTATACTTTGGAATTGAATTATAAAAGTAAATATGAACAATGGCTAAGGATAGATTTTGTAGCTTTTAAAATTGTAGGTAGTATGGTAGATTGTTTTGTTACGTTTGTTAAAAGCAGTTAGCAAAAAGGGATTCCCCAAAAGCTTACCCTTAAAAAGAGATTAGGAAAATTTAAACAACCAATGAACTTCCAACCCTTTCTGTTAGAATTGATCTGGCTATTATATAATATAATATAATATATATATATATATATATATATGTATATATATATATATATGTGTGTGTGTGTGTGTGTGTGTGTGTATGTGTGTATACATACACACATACATACACACACGTTATGTATACATATGGGTCGCTACTCTTTTCAGGAAGATGAGATGGGAGAAAGATGACTTTTCATGATAGAAGTTAATACCATATATCCTACTATACTAATGAATGCATAGGTTTATAAAGAAAAAAATTCTTTAAAACCTGTTAACATTATGATTAGAAGACAGATTAATTAAAGTGTGTGTGTGTGTGTGTGTGTGTGTGTGTGTGTGTGTGTGTGTTGGTGGCGATGGTTTCAATAAGGGTTATTTCTTTTAAGAATTCAAAACATGGTCACCATTTCTTTCAATTAGAAATGTAACTCTTATGAAAGGTATATGCTATTTTCATGTCCTGTGTTCCAACTTATATCTTCAATAAATAAGTAGAATTTATCATCATGCTCTCTTATCAACACATCCTAGCCCTGCTTTGTAATAAAGTTTGTTTACTTTGATTTAAAAAACTGTGTGACTCTGATACGTAACCATTAAGAGATAAACAAAACAGATGCGGTAAATGTATATGGGTCGTAAAAACAATTTGCTAACTATAAATGCAATGGGATAGTGTGTGGTTTAAGGGACAGAGCCCTGAGCTGTAGAGTGTGGTGAGAGGAATAAATATTTATTTGTAATATTGCCCCCTCCTGTGGTTTTGGAAGTGACAGTGAAGCTCTTGCCTTTTTTCAATTTTGTTTTCTTATCTACAAAGTTAAGAAAACACTTTAATGCCAGAAAACAGTCCCACACATCCCATAGGTGCTTAGTAAATATTGAGTAGTGATTCTGTGAACAGCAAGGTGAGTGAAGCACTTTGTATTCAGTCTAAGAGTCCGTAGATGTGCCATCATTACACGTGCCAAGGTTTGTAATGAACATCCCCTTGAGAGCAGCCCAAATAAGAAAGCTTTGGAGACAGTTTATTGGATTTTTATCCCGTCTTACTTTAGCAGAGATACTCAAATTAGTCACTTGGTCTCCCTTGAGTCATTTTATTAGTGGAATGGGATTAGTAACATTTATTTATGACAATTTACAGCATGCCCAAATATAACAAATCAAGTTCCAAATCCCTCACTTTGCAATTGTTTTCTCTCCAAGATGAAAATAATAATAGTGACTAACATTTCAGTCTGTCCCTATAATACCTTTTTATGAACTATCTAATTTATTTCTTAAAACCACCTTATGAGATTTGGGCACTATTATTATTATTCCCTTTTACAGATGGAGAAACTGAAGTAAAGAGAAATTAAGTGACTTATTCCCAACATTACACAATGGCAGCAGAATGTCCAGGATTGAACACAGACGGTCAGGCTTCAAAGCCAGGGTTTTTAACTATAGTCTATGCTGCCTCTCGCTAGAATCCCTTGATCTCACTAATATGAAATGACTGCTAGAAAGTGCTACAGATAGAAAAAGAAATATTTTTAATGCTATTATATTTAACCATTTTTGATGACGTGGACATTCTCATTCTTAGTGAAACCCAGGCCTTTTTGAACGGGAAATAAGCTGAAGTTATTCAGGAATTCACGTGCAATAAGGCTCATGATAACGTAAAATGTGTCTGGAATTAAGCAAATATAACACAGAGTTCTCCTAGGTGATCATAGTCTTCGGAGATGTGTGAACAGATTTCCTTCTTTTTTTTGTTTTTTGTTTTTTTGTTTTTTGTTTTTGTTTTTTTGAGACAGAAAGAAACAGCTTTCAATGCATATGTAGGCAATGATCCCAGGAAAGCTTGTGGGAATTTTTATATTTTGAGGGAAGAGTAATGTCACATCTCCTTTTCTATGCACACTCCCTAGACATTTCCTGATGAAAGTCATTATTTGGGGGAGGGAGCAAATGGAAGAATGGTAGAAGGAGTTTAGGTCTATTATGTAACTAGGTCCATTTTGATCTGCTTTCTCCAGAGACCCACAAAGTATGCTTGAAATTCTTGGGTAGTTTTCAAACCTTCATGTTTCCTCAGGTCTTGCAAAACAGGACTTGCTTCACGATGTTATGTACCATTAGTGCTAGCACAGTATCGTTAGTATACCCTCGTTTGGCTGAATGGGTCGATGGTAGGTATAAGCTGTGGCACATCCAAATCTGCTCCGAGTCATGGCTCATATACCTGAGATTGGATTGAGACCAGCCTGTCACTGAGCATGATGTGTAAGGTGTGAAAGAGTTTACCTCAGTTCATCTCATACTTTATCTTCCAAAGGTTTTCAGTGTAGAACTGACATAGCTATAAGTCCCTTCTTGCCACAATCCTTTCCCTCTATTTCATATCAGAATTTCTTTAATGCACATAGGAACCATAATTGCTTTACTCCCTTGAGTCAAAAGCTAAATGTATGCAGATATATTCATATATAATTTACATGCATCATACACATGCAGAAAGAGATTAGATAAAATTAAAAAGTCAAAATAAATTTGAATGTAAAAATTCATGGGACTTGTCAAAGTTTAAATATTTTAGAATTTATTGTGAAAAAAATCAAAATGCAGAAGAAACAATTGAGTCAGAGTATCAAAGAAAAGAAAGGTATTTGTAAAAATCAATTTTAAACGCTTATTTACAAAAAAAAATTTTTTTTCAATCTTTGACCAAAAGCCTTGCTTTTTCTACAAAATTTCACTAGAGAGTTTAAGTAGTCTGGGAATCAAAATTTATTTGTCGTAATCTGTCAGTTGTGACAGATAGTTTCCAAAATGTCCTCATGACTAGTGACTAATGACTTGGGTTAGGAAATGCTATAGATTTCGAGAGAGAATATTAAAGTGGTTATTGTTTCTAGTTTAGCTAGGGGGGGAAAGCACAGAAAAACTTTCCTGTAAAAACACTCAATCAAACGCAAAGTATCCAAGTTTTAGACAATAGAAGCAACTTGATTCGGAAAATTACACATTTGGCCTTGACCCAAAGCAATCATTAAAAACAAAACACAATAAGAGAAAAAAAATCCCATCAGCACAAAATCATTGGATGCATTTTCTTTTCCCTGGTCCTAAACACAATAGCATAATGTTCACTATTCGAGGATGTTCTATTCCTTGGTATACAGATGCCTTGTGTTATTTGAAATGCATCTGATTCCTGTGGCTCACTGTTTTCTGGGGGTGATTTTCCTATCTTAGAGAAAGTATAATCCAAGTCAGCAATTAGTGAAAAGTGTTACCCTGGCCAACAGCAGACCCGAATTCTACACTGTACTATCTGGGTTTCTGTGTCAACATCCCTTAAATGAAGGATTTATCCTCTAGACCCTCATATTTTCCAAAGAGTAGGAATTATTTTAAGATAGGATTTTTTGATTTTTTTCTTTGTTTGTTTGTTTTTTGTTTGTTTGTTTTTTAAATTTTATTTTATTAAATTTATTGGGGTGACAATTGTTAGTAAAATTACATAGATTTCAGGTGTACAATTCTGTATTACATCATCTATAAATCCCATTGTGTGTTCACCACCCAGAGTCAGTTCTCCTTCCATCACCATATATTCGGTCCCCCTTACCCTCATCTCCCACCCCCCACCCCCCACCCCCCTTACCCTCTGGCAACCACTAAACTATTATCTGTGTCTATGAGTTTCTGTTTCTCATTTGTATGTCTTGTTCTTTTGTTGTTTTTGGTTTATATACCACATATCAGTGAGATCACATGGTTCTCTGCTTTTTCTGTCTGACTTATTTCGCTCAGCATTACTCTCTCAAGATCCATCCATGTTGTCACAAATGTTCCTATATCATCTTTTCTTACCGCCGAATAGTATTCCATTGTGTATATATACCACAACTTCTTTATCCATTCATCTATCGAAGGACATTTTGGTTGTTTCCATGTCTTGGCCACCGTAAACAAAGCTGCAATGAACATTGGAGCACACGTGTCTTTATCTCTAAATGTTTTCAGATTTTTTGGGTAGAAACCCAGGAGAGGGATTGCTGGGTCATATGGCAATTCTATTCGTAATTCTTTGAGGAACCTCCACACTGCCTTCCATAACGGCTGCACCAGTCTGCATTCCCACCAACAGTGTATGAGGGTTCCTTTTTCTCCACAGCCTCTCCAACATTTGTTACTATTTGTCTTGTTGATGATCGCCATTCTGACTGGGGTGAGGTGATATCTCATTGTGGTTTTGATTTGCATTTCTCTGATGATTAGTGATGTTGAGCATTTTTTCATATGTCTATTTGCCATTTGTATGTCGTCTTTGGAGAAATGTCTCTTCAAGTCCTCTGCCCATTTTTCAATTGGGTTGTTTGTTTTTTTGTTGTTGAGTTGCATGAGTTCCTTGTATATTCTGGATACTAGCCCCTTATCGGAGGTACTGTTTGCAAAAATCTTCTCCCATTCAGTTGGTGGCCTCTTTATTTTGTCAATGGTTTCTTTTGCTGTGCAGAAGCTTTTAAGTTTCATACAGTCCCATTCGTTTATTTTAGCTTTTACTTCCATTGCCTTTGGAGTCAAGTTCATAAAATGCTCTTTGAACCCAAGGTCCATAAGTTTAGTACCTATGTTTTCTTCTATGCAGTTTATTGTGTCAGGTCTTATGCTTAAGTCTTTGATCCATTTTGAATTAACTTTGGTACATGGTGACAAATAGCAGTCCAGTTTCATTCTTTTGCACGTGGCTATCCAATTCTCCCAGCACCATTTATTGAAGAGGCTGTCTTTGCTCCATTGTATGTTTTTAGCTTCTTTGTCAAAAATGATCTGTCCATATTTATGTGGTTTTATTTCTGGGTTCTCAATTCTATTCCATTGGTCTATGTGTCTGTTTTTCTGCCAATACCATGTTGTTTTGATTATTGTAGCCCTGTAGTACAAGCCAAAGTCAGGAAGTGTGATACCTCCATTATTGTTCTTTTTTCTTAAGATTGCTTTGGCTATTCGGGGTCTTTTGTGGTTCCAAACAAATCTGATGATTTTTTGTTCTATTTCTTTAAAATATGCCACTGGGATTTTGATGGGGATTGCATTGAATCTGTATATTGCTTTGGGTAATATGGCCATTTTAACTATGTTGATTCTTCCAATCCATGAGCATGGAATGTCTTTCCATTTCTTTGTGTCTTCTTCAATTTCTTTCAAAAATGTCTTATAGTTTTCAGCATATAGGTCTTTCACGTCCTTGGTTAAGTTTATTCCTAGGTATTTTATTCTTTTTGCTGCAATTGCAAAAGGAATTGTTTTTTGTATTTCTTTTTCTGAGATTTCATTGTTAGTATATAGGAAGGCAATGGACTTTTGTGCGTTGATTTTGTAGCCGGCACCTTTACTGTATTCGTTGATTGTTTCTAATAGCTTTTTGGTGGAGTCTTTAGGGTTTTCTATATATAGCATCATGTCATCTGCAAAGAGTGATAATTTAACTTCTTCATTCCCAATTTGGATGCCTTTTATTTCTTTCTCTTGCCTGATTGCTCTGGCAAGGACTTCCAACACTATGTTGAAAAGCAGAGGTGATAGGGGACATCCCTGTCGTGTTCCTGAACGTAGAGCAAAGGGCTTCAGTTTTTCTCCATTAATTATGAGATTAGCTGAGGGCTTGTCATATATGGCCTTTATTATGTTAAGGTATTTTCCTTCTATACCCATTTTATTAAGTGTTTTAATCATAAATGGATGTTGTATCTTGTCAAATGCTTTTTCTGCATCAATTGATATAATCATATGATTTTTGTCCTTTATTTTGTTTATGTGATGTATCACATTGATGGATTTGCGGATGTTGAACCATCCTTGTGCCCCGGGGATGAACCCCACTTGGTCGTGATGAATAATCTTTTTAATGCATTGTTGTATTCGATTTGCTAGAATTTTATTTAGGATTTTTGCATCGGTATTCATTAGAGATATTGGTCTGTAGTTTTGTTTTTTTGTGCTGTCCTTACCAGGTTTTGGTATCAGGGTAATGTTGGCCTCATAAAATGAGTTAGGGAGTACTGTCTCTTCTTCAATTTTTTGGAAGAGTTTGTGCAGAATTGGTATTAGATCCTCTTTGAAGGTTTGGTAGAATTCACTAGTGAAGCCATCTGGTCCCGGACTTTTGCTTTTGGGAAGGTTTTGGATGACTGATTCAATTTCGTTACTGGTGATCGGTCTGTTTAGATTTTCCAGTTCTTCATGGTTCAGCCTTGGAAGGCTATATGTTTCTAAGAACTTGTCCATTTCTTCTAGGTTGTTGAATTTGGTGGCATATAGTCCTTCATAGTATTCTTGGATGATCCTTTGTATTTCTGTGGTGTCCGTGATAACTTCCCCTTTTACGTTTCTGATTTTGTTAATCAGTGTCTTCTCTCTTTTTATCTTAGTAAGTCTAGCCAAGGGTTTGTCAATTTTGTTAATCTTTTCAAAGAACCAGCTCTTTGTCACATTAATTTTTTCTATTGTCTTTTTGTTCTCTATTTCATTTAGTTCTGCTCTAATTTTTGTTATTTCCTTTCTTCTGCTGACCTTGGGTTTTACTTGTTCTTCTTTTTCTAGTTCTTTAAGGTGTAACATGAGGTTATTTATTTGGGAGTTTTCTTGTTTCTTGAGATAGGCCTGTAATAAGATAAATTTCCCTCTTAAAACTGCTTTCGCTGCATCCCAGAAATTTTGGTAGGATGTATTTTCATTGTCATTTGTTTCTATGTATCTTTTGATCTCTCCTCTAATTTCTTCTTTGACCCAGTCCTTCTTTGAAAGTATGTTGTTTAATCTCCATGTATTTGTGTTTTTTCCCGCTTTCTTTTTACAGTTGATATCCAATTTCAAAGCCTTGTGATCAGAGAATATGCATGGTATGATTTCAATCTTCTTAAATTTGTTGAGACTGATTTTATGTCCCAATATATGGTCTATCCTTGAGAATGTTCCGTGTACACTAGAAAAGAATGTATAGTCTGATGTTTTAGGATGAAGTGCTCTATAAATGTCAATTATGTCCATTTCATCTAATGTGTCATTTAGGGCTACTATTTCATTATTTATTTTCTGTTTGGATGATCTATCCATAGCTGTCAATGATGTATTTAAGTCCCCTAGTATAATTGTGTTTTGGTCAATTTCTCCCTTTAGTTCTGTTAGTAGTTGCTTGGTGTATTTCGGTGCTCCCTGATTGGGGGCATAAATATTGATGACTGTTATGTCTTCTTCTTGTACAGTCCCCTTCACCATTATGAAATGTCCATCTTTGTCGCTTGTTATCTTTTTCAACTTGAAGTCTGTTTCATCTGATATCATTATGGCTACACCTGATTTTCTCTGGGTACCATTTGCTTGGAGTGTCAATTTCCACCCTTTCACTTTAAGTCTATGCTTGTCCTTGTAGCTGAGATGTGTCTCTTGGAAACAGCATATGGTTGGGTTTAGTTTTTTGATCCAATCTGCTACTCTGTGCCTTTTTATTGGTGAGTTCAGTCCATTTACATTTAGGGTGATTATTGATATGTGAGGATTTCCTGTCATTCTATCTTTAGTTTTCTGGTAAGGCTGTGTCTCCATTGTTTCTTTGCCTTTTTGTTGTTGTCTATTATTTCTGTGTGGTGGTATTCTATGATGTTTCCCTCTGTTTCTTCTTTTATTTCAGTATATATTTCAATTCTGGATTTATTTTGAGTGGTTACCCTTAAGTTTATGTAAAAGAAAGTTTGGTATTTAGAGTATTCCATTTTCTTCAGCACGCTTACTTTCTCCATTCCCATATTCCGGTTTTATATTTTTAATTTTTTAAAATTCTGAATTCAGTGGTTGCTCTGAATCTTGAAATCATTTCTGGAACAATTCCAAGTTTAGCCCAAGTGGCTGAAAACTTTTGCTAAGCCCATACCTGGAGCTTGAGAAATGTTAATGCAATAGATGATAGATAGATAGATAGATAGATAGATAGATAGATAGATAGATAGATAGATAGATAGATAATGATAGATAGATAGATAGATAGATAGATAGATAGATAGACAGATGATAAATAGATAATAGATAGATGATGGATAGATAGATCATAGATGCCTCATAGCAAATGTGTGCTCTAAATATGTGAATAGCTACAAAGAGTCATTAAAATATCAGACATAGGAGACTTTGTAGTCTTATTACCTGTTTTAAATAATTGATGAATTGCACAGTATATTAATAATATTCAAGAGTTTTTGAAAAGTGCATTGCAATTCCAAAGGTATCCAGATTACTACCAGGAAGCCACTGATATCTTGTAGTCACTTTGAAGAGAAGGTGTTAAGGTAGTTATTGTTTCAAGTTCTCTAAGGGAAGAAAAAAAAAGAAACATTCCTGTAAAAATACTTCATTAAAAACAACTAAAAAGTGTCAAAATATTTGCAAGTTTTCAACAATGGAAACAACTCTTGGAAAAATCATACTGTTTTTTAATCCTACATGGCCAATGCTTTACACCAAAGAGGCAGAGTCCCCATTTGGGTGATTTTTATATATGAGGCACTAACATAATTGTTTTCAGAAATCAGCTAAGATCTAAAAACTATAGTTGCTGCATTAAAATGCTCTTCTCATTACATCCTGGCCTCTTCTTCATGGTGTCCATTATTTTTATATGTTTCCAGGAAAGGTCACTGTTACATTTACCACTTTAATTGAAATTTTTAAACAAAAATTAAGAAGTTAACTAAAAACTGAACATCACTTTTATTTAAAAAGTATAGTTCAACAAGTCAAATTAGTTCAAAGTATTGTACCAGCTGTAAAATTTCCATCATTCCTTCCTTTACCTTAGTTGCATGTAATTCATATTCACAAAAGTTTGGAATTAAAAGGTGCCTTAGGGATCAACTAGCTCAAGTGTCTCATTTTGCACATGAAAAATATTCTGGCACAGGCAAATTAAATGACTTTCCCAAGGTTACACATACCTAGTTCCCAGAAGAGCCAAATTGGATGTGGGTTCCTAACATGCAACTCTGCGATCTTTATACTGTATCAATAAGTGAGAGCATCATTATCTGAATTTACTATTCTAATAATACATTGGACTTTAACTTATTAAAATGTTAATTGTGCAAACATAAATCAATTTAAGTTTGGCCTAATTTTCTTTTGGCCAGTAAACTTTTTTTCTTACCATATTTTTGGGAAGGACATATTTTAACCACAGATTCTGCATAGAAACTTTTCCTAACACCTGAAAGTTTACCTTTAGTCTATTCACTTGGCACTGTAGATGCACTTGTAATTATAGAGAAAGGTCCACATTTAACCACTTGTGCACATCTAAGACTGGTTATCGTTTTCCACCCCCTCCAACTTTCCAGATCCTCAAAATGAGTGAATACTCCAAGCTGAAAGAAAAACTCCATAAGTGAAAATTATTGTATTAGTAAATAACATATATACCGCTTTGCATCATTTAACCAAATAAATGGAAATGTCACTAAACAGTATCTTAATAACTGTACTTTGTCATCAAAGTCGTAATGCACTGGAAATTCCCAGCCCCTTTGCCTCTCTCTGGAGCTCCTTGAGGAGCTGGGTGGCCACACCCAGGTGGCAGCACTCAAGGTACAAAGTTCATTGCCTCTCCAGGTGGAAAGTCCTGTTAGGACATGGCCCAGTTGCAGACCAAGCCAGGTAGTGTCGTTTCCCCCACTTTTTAATTAAGAACCAGCAAAGATTGTGCCTCATTTGGCTTGTCATTTGCAACTGCAGTGGGGAATGAGAAAGACAGTTTTTTTCTAGAGTATTCTTTAGAATACTAGTTCCATGAAAACAGCATCCTATACTCAAGTAACTTTGGCAGACGTGGCAGATTGGATTCCTCTTTGGAAGATTCTCACTGAGTATAAAAGGCAAACACTTTAAACGACAGGTTTCTTTAATATTCTTTAAGCCAGTATTTCCCAGACAAACCCATGTTCGAAATACTCCCTGCTCCCATCATGGGACACACTTGGGAAACAGGTGAAACAGTCCCCTCAGTGCTTGTGTGTCCCGGAAAGAGGGTGGGTTAGGACAAGTGAATGTAGGTCTCTGTCCCTGGAAACCTCTCAGAATGTGAGCTCAAGCAGAGTGTGACAATAATTTTGACTTTGAGATTTTCACCCCCTTCAGTAATGTCAGAACCATTTATGGTACTATCCCTCTGAACTGATTTCATCACGAAACAAAGGAAGCTCAGTGCTAAACCTGTGAAGTGGCCGGTAGAGAAGATTTCACAGAAATGCTCCATACGCTGAATCTAGAAGGATGTATTGACATTTTCCAGGCAGATAAGAGCGCAGGCAGGGAGGCATGGCTTAGCATAACAGTTCAGGAAACTGGTTTATGAAACAACAGTAGTATCTTTGGAGTCTAAGGTGGAAAGTGGGGAATGACTGATGAGGCAGGTAGGCCCAGGTCAGCTCACGAAGGTCTTTTAATGCTATGCTGAGGAGCTTGGCCTTAACGTATAGGGCAGTGATTCTTCAACTGGAGGTAACATCAGATTCACCAGGAATCTTTCTGAAACTCTACAGACCCAGGCCCTATGCCCAGGAGATTCTGATTCGTTAGATAAAAGATACAGCTCAAGAATGTACATTTTGGGAAAAGCATTCAGGGGATTCTAATGTACACTCCAAGCAGAGAAAACTTGGGGCACCAAGAAAGGGTTTCACGGAAGGGGATGTTGTCATTGGAAATTTGAAGACTTTGAGGAGGAAGGTTTGAGAGGAATGATCCCAAAGGCAGGGGCACCCATGTGGAGGCTCTTACACCTGTCTGAGCAAAAGGCAGCTGGGGAAACAAAGGCAGTAATGTGGCAGCGGGAGGGGACTGGGTACCACAGGTCTGGGTCAGAGCTGACACATAGTGTTTGGTGCCTGACCAAATACAGTATGAGTGAGAAGGAGTGTCCGGATTTCAGGCTCCATGACATTGATGACATCAGGGGCAGGAAACACTGAGGGGATGCACATAAACTGTTACTCCCTCACTCGCCCCTTCCCGCCTACAACATGGCGACCTGGTGACACGTCTAGCATACTTCCGCCTCATAGTGCTGTTATCTTCTTCCATAAGTTTGCAGCCATCAGACAGACCTTCCATGCAACTGAGCACCTCCTTGTTGAAAAGACACCTGAGAAGCCCTGATCTATTGGTTGAGCTGTCCTAGGACCGAGAGGGCACTTGGAGTATAGGAGTAACCATGTGGGAGGGCACAGGTGCACGAAGGATCGTGTAGGCGAACCCACAGAACACCCTGCACTGTGAACCGAGTCAGGTTGTCTGATCAGCCACTCCATACTCAGCAAAGCTGAGGTGGGGAGGTAGAGGAGAATAGTCACAACATGCTGAACGAATAGGTACCCTCAGTCCTCTCCCAACCAAGCCTCAGCAGCAGAGAGAAGTTGAGCTTTGAGTCTGAGTGAAGAGAAAACTAATGAGGTGAGGAAGCTGAGATTCTGCTGAACAGACAAAGAATAACTTTGGCAAGTGCCATGGTGTGGGCTTGACTATGTCTCTTCCCAAGGCTAAGGGAGAGTTAAGAGGAACCTTGGTGTGGGGCTTGGTCGGTGCCCTGAAAAGGAGGATGGCTCATCCATACAGGAGAGCCTGGCTGTTAAAAGAAGGCCCTGTGAGCTGCGAGATGACCGTAGGGTAATGTGATGAGCTATAAAACAAGGTGGTACAATGCTTGAGAAAGAGTCAGTACATCACACGAAAACGGGTGATGAGTGGAGTCCAGATTTGGAGCTAGAAGACCTGGGTTCAAATCCGGCCCCTGTCACATACTGTGTGATTTTGAGAACATTGTTTGACATCACTGGGCTTCACCGTCCTCCTCCTAAAATGATCATAAAAATACTTTCTTTGGAAAGTGCATGCTGGATGTGGAGTATACTGTGGGTCCCTTTGTGCTGCCAATATTCTCACCTGATCAGTGCCCAAGCCTTTTCATATTATTTTAATTCAAGCATACAGTAGTCTAGTGGTCTGTGGAGCAGTCAATTCATATGAGACAATCTTGGGTGAAAATTGAAACAGCCTATACTATGCAGGATAAATTTGACAGTAGAGTGATTGATTGAAATAGTGTTTACAAGCTCTTGTTTATATTTCCTCAGCCTTATGTAATTTGTTTTGTTCAGGATTTATACAACTAGCATTAGGAGGGTAGGATTTAATGTACTGTGGAACTGACAGAATGCTTCTTAATACTGGTTTTTCTGGCACACATGAGCGGCTAGTCAAACTGTGTTCTAGAGAGGGGAGGGGTCTATTGGTGCCTCCAGAACCAAAGCCAAATATGCTCAACGTCAATATGCCCACTGACCCCCAGCCACAACACACACACACGAGAATTATGAGTAGTCTCATATTAGAGTCTGAGACATCCAAGTTTATAGACCTGTGTATCAGTTAAATTTGTGTACTCTAAAGGAAGACTTATTTTTCTCATGGACCTGTTATAATTTCTCCAGCAGGTTTCCTGTATGGAAATGCTGGAAAAGAGCACAAATAGATGGGAGCACAAATATTCTGTTTTCTTAGAAGTCCAGAGAAGTAGAAGTAAAATATAAAACTTATCTTTTGTATGATTGGCAGATTAGGCAGTGTAAAGTTTTATTTAAGATAATCTCATTTATGTGAGCATGGGTATCATTCTGATTTTTGGATACATTAGTCTGTGCCGTGGCCACAGTCCCACGGAGGGAAACTTTGAATCCACAAGGGCCTCGATAGCTCACATGTGATTCGCTGGTTGCTTCAGTGCATTCCTTTCCATGCATACAAGCGTGCAAAAATATTTTTTGAAAGTCTTTGTGCCAAATACTTTAGGGACACATTTAGCAGATAAAATGAACACAATGCATGCTAACAAGGAACTTTAATCACTCTCATGAATATCAAATTATGAGGTATACTGAGTGACGTTAGATAAACTAGATGATACATAGTATTATAGGGGAAGTTAGTTTAGATTATGGGCTCAGGGAAAGCTAAGAGAGTGACTTTTAAACTGAGACTAAAGATGCCACGTAGAGTTAATTTTAGTTTTCCCCATTGTTTGAAAGTTTCTGAGGATTAGAGAAAACATATGTAAAATACCCAGCATAGGATTTGGCACAAAGGTATCCAGGAGATTCAGATTCATCCCGTCTCCTAATCTATGGTTATCGATCCAGGTAGCACTTTAGAGACTAGGTGCTGTGGGCTGCAGGGCTGCCTTCTTCAGCTCTGGATTTGGTGATTTGGTCAGCCCCAGGTCAGCTGCGGACTCACCTGGCCCACGCCCTTTCTGGTTAGCTGTCATTGAGCATGCTCTGTATATGAATATCTGTGCAAATCTGCTTCATTCAATATTTCTCTGCAGAGATGAGTACCGTTCCCCTCCCAGACCTTGTGTTCCAGTCCATTCAGCTTGGCCCTGATTCCCTGCCTCCTCTCCTTGGGAACAGGTTCATCTTCTGGAAACCAACCCCCGTGGAAGTCACCTTGAATCAAGACATTGGCATCTCCCCAGTGAGAGATGTTCCCCCACCACCCCACAAACCACTTTCCAGGTCACACCCCTCCATTGCAGTTCATAATCAAGATCAGAATGAGCTTTATCTGCCCCTTAAACTTTGTTGTTCCTACTTTTACATTCACTCCTGGGGGGGTGGGACGAATGCTGCCTGGATTCAGCGAGCCACAGCCAGGCCTGCCTAGTCCTCTCTCCCACAGACAACCTGTCCTTGATGACCCTGCCTGGAACATGGCCAAAGCCTCATGGGTAATTGGTGAGGTCCCAGAGTGTTTCTCCCTGGGCATGGCAGTACCTCCCACGGGAGAGGAGATGGTAGCAGTGCTCGTACTGGGATCAGCCCACACTGGGTGTCTCTGAGGAGAATGATGCAATTATCTAGAGTGAACTGGAAATGGACTGGCTTTGAATTAGGTGTCAGAGGGTCCGAGAGTAGTCCTGAAGGACCCAGAGGTATTGTGGATGCTGGGAGGTTTGGAGCTCCCTAAAAGTATTCCTCAATCCGTACTAGAGTATTGGAATGCCCCCTAACAGAGAGCAGGGAAACTAGAGGAGATGGAGCAGGCCATGCTGTCCAAAGTCATCAAACCGCCAGGGAGCTACCAGCAACAGAGAGCAGATGCACTTCTAGCAGCGTTTCTCCAACACCCGTTCCCACTTGGCGAGAAGCAAAGCTGTGTCATGAGAGAGAACTGGCTCGTGACTACAGCCCAGTGGGCCTTTCTTGGATCTAGTGTTGGCACAGGTGTAAGAAGAGAACTTAGGTGCCAATCAGAGAGTGCTTCGATGTGGGTGTGCAAACAAACACCACCACAGAGAATAGGAAGCCGGTTTTCTTCTCTCTTTGTGGTTTCTAAGGTTTGTGGTTTCAGGCTTCTGGGACCATTTATGGGAAGGGACGGTCTTGTTTTTCTCTCTGATGTTCCCACGATAGAGAGGAGGTAAAGGACAAGAAGCACCAAGAAGAGCATGCGTTAGGAAAGGATGCCTATGCTGCCCCTTGCATGTGCTTTCTCATTGCAGATACATACGTGGACAAGCATGTCAGAGTCTGCCCTTGCAGGGATGTCACCTGGCCTGTATCATCAAAATGTAGCATGTTTCTATATATGTTACTCTGTTTTTGAAAAAAAAAAAAAAAAAAGAAAAAGCAAAAAGAAAAGAAAGCCTATGCTTTCTATGTTTGCCTAAAAGAAAGTCCCCGTTAGCAAGTCCTTTATTGTTTAATCTGATCAGTTTGGCCTCTGTCATGGAAGACCCGCAAAGCCAGTTGAAACTGTGATCTGCAAAGTTAGGTGTGCATAAAAATTCTTTCACTATGTGGACTTTACAATGATTTTATGATCAATTTTTGTTATACCTGTTACCATTTACTGACCTGCCAATAATATGACAGAGCTGTTGCTATTGCATTAACACCCTCCATCACATCATCCCCTTTCTTTCTGAGCTATCATAGTAGGCGATGAGAAAAATAGGATACATCTGAGAGAAATTAGGTGAGACAAAAGGCAAGCATATTTCTTTCTCTGTCAGAATGAGCTATGAAAATTAAGATTGAGAACATCTGTTTTAATTATGTTTGTAGCACAGACTGGTCTGTTGTTTCAGGATCTCAAAAAAAAAAAAAAGACGGAAGTTACCTGCTAGCCTCTCCTGATCTTCTAAGTCTAATTTGTTTTTTGCTATATAAAATGCTACTATTGACATTAAATCATGTTCCAATGTGCAAATATTATGTAAAATTTTTGTAATTCCCTTTGCAGACCCTTTATTGTAATATTGGAGAGGACAGACTAAATATAAGTGTACATAGATTTCTAATTAAAAATGACTGCCAAAGTATGTTAGTTCTGTATTTAGGCATAGAAGTTTTATTTTTTTGACCCAGTTATGAAAACCATAGTAATGCAAACTGACACAAAGAAAGCTGCTGGGAACAGCAAAGGAAATGGAAGTGAACTTAAGTAGAAAACAGATCTTGGGCCATCAGGCAGCTGAAGGGTTGAAATATTTATCATTTACCAAGTGTCCCCAGAGTGCTACACTATAGAAAATTAACCCATAAAGTTGCAAGGGTCTGTGCAACTGCCATCTGCCTCTGAGGCTGTTAACATACTTGACTAGTCCCCATTTTTGTTCTGTTTTATTTTTATTTCCTTTTAAAAAATAATTGTGGCTAAATCCCTACTTTTACTGTCCCTGAGAATTAAATATTTTCCCTCTTCCATCACCGTACTCTCTCACTTGTTCTCTTTTTGCTGTGGATTAAATCCATTTTTTTCTCATTAGATTATTTCTTAGAGGGAACCTGCCCAAGACCTCATCTCTGTCTTTGAGAAACTTACATTCAGATATTGCTCAGTTCATTTTCTAGTCTTGCTGTACATAATTTATTTCAATTTTATTTGAATAAAGTTGTAATGAATTAATAGAATAATTGCCTTTTCCCCTATCAAAAAATAAATTACTGAAGGATTAAATTAGTGATTTGTTTTTTTTAAATAGAGGTTAAGAAATTGTTTAAAGTTTATTCTCACAAAATACATATTTGAAATATTTGAAAATACATATAAGTATATTTCGTAGGTTAATAACGTGTTTCCCCAAAAATAAGACCTAGCCGGACCATCAGCTCTAATGTGTCTTTTGGAGCAAAAATTAATATAAGAACCAGTCTTATATTTATTGTATTATTTATATTATACTGTATTGTATTGTATTGTATTGTATTGTATTGTATTGTACCCGGCCTTATATTATATTAAAATAAGTTAATAATTATATTAAAATAAGACCGGGTCTTATATTAATGTTTGCTCCAAAAGACGCATTAGAGCTGATGGTCTGGCTAGGCCTTATTTTTGGGAAAACACAGTAGTAAATATACATTAGTTCATTTTTGTTTAACGATTTTTCAAGTTATTAATTTTATTAATATATTATTTGTAAATCCTTTTGAATTTGTATAGAGACAATCAATATATAGATTAGAGACTTTATGAATAATGCCAATTTTATTTCTTCTTGTTTAAATCATAGTTTGTATTTCATTTTCATCTTCATCTTTACTGCTCTGGTCAGGACCTCTAGTAAAGTGGTGAATTGATCATAGTGGGCATCCTATATTTTTCTCAAAGGGAAAGGTTTAATATTTTACCACAAAGTATAATGGTATTTGTTAATTTTATCAGATTAAGAGAGTTCTCTTCTATAGCTGGCTTGCTAGAATTTAAAAAAAATTAATAGATATCAAATTTTATCAAATGCTTTTCCTGGATCTTTTGAGATGGATTTCTGGATTGAGTATTAGTGTTAGCGTTATCATTAGTGTCATTTTTAGTTGTGTTTGTCAGTTACAGCTATTCTTACATAAACCACCATCCGTTTTGCTTCACTATTAATTCCTTTGTAGTGGGTTGTCAATAGTATGTAGAGTGCCTATTTAAATAAATATTTGTTGGGATCCTCTAGTCGTCTAATAATAAGACTTTAAGATGGGGTTTGTAATTTGAATATGAGCTATGCATCCATTTATGCTAAGGTAGATTTTTATATGATCTGATCTGCTCTGATGTTTCATTGTTATCACAGTCTTCCTTGAGCCTCCATCTCCCTGTCTGGAAAATGGGAATAGATAGCGTAGATTGGCTGTAGAGGTACTTGCCTTTTTATCATTGGGTTGAGATAATAACCTTTTGTGAATCACATGTTAGACTATATGGTTAAACATTCTGTGATTTAAAAAAAAAACCCACAAAGAAATGATCATGAATGAATGAACACCTTGCATTGGAAATTCTCTTTTATCTTCTAAATAATACAGATTAAATACATGTTTCCTTGTGTCCTATCTCCAAAAGCCAGACTTCTGTCATTAATTTCTTTGCTAATGTATGATCTTTTGATTTGGACAGACAAGGTAGAAATCCTGTAGCATAGACTTTCCTTAAGAAAATGAAGGGCCTAATCAGCACCACCAGTGAGTTTACTGTCATAGAAACAGATTTCACAGGAGAGAGAGCAAGAGTACAATGAAGTAGAAATAGAATCCGAAATGAAAAGCGAAAGATCACTGAACTGCAGTGTTTGAGGGTGGGAGGGTCGCTTTCCCAATGCAGTGATATTCTGTAGGATCACCCACATACACATCTTTCTTCATCTGTAGGAGAGCTCCTTTCTCTGTGGAGGTTAGGGAAAATTATTTTGAAAACTATGAAAGGAAAGTTCTTCTTTAAAAGATCATTTCTTGGACCCAGAAATAATAACATTGTCCTGATAATAATCATCATTTGCAGGGCATTTTGGAATTATTTCTGTATGTCTATTTGAATATGGGTGGATTTTTCTGGCTTGGAGAGAATTTATAATTACTGAAATTAAATAATGTAGATGCCGGAAGGATCTGTGCAGACTGTTCAGTTCCTTTGACCTGTCTTATGCTGAGGGGGCCCTTGGATGGGTTCCTGCCTACCGCTTTTCTGGTTTTCACATCTATAAAGGAAGTTGAATCTTAGCATGGGGAAGGAACCATGAAGCTCTTTTTCTCGTTTCAACTGTACTGCACACTGCACTGAGCCTAGAGACAGAGATACTACCAACCAGGAGTTAAAATTCAGAATAAGCAGTAATACATCAAGGCATTAACTGTGATGGGTTTTCCCAGTATCTGTTTTTACTTGCCACAATATATACTATTTAATAAAAAATAATAGAGGACACAAGGATTCTCTAAAATCCTGCTTGAGTGAAGTTTTAATTCTATAAACAACCAGAGGGTGAAAAAATCAGTTATTGTAAATAATTAAATCACAGTGAGTCAATGCTGTGACCACACTCCATTCATTGGTCAAGTTAGTGGACCTAGTCATTCTTGAATCCAAATCTCATGTCTATTGATAGCTTAGCTTCTCATTTTTGACTTTGAAGTTGCTAACGCCTACCTGGAGTAAGTAGCGTAACCTCTCTGAACTCCAAGCTCTTCCTTAGAAAGCAGGGTTAGTATAGTGAGGAAGTACATGGGCTCTGGAGTCAGCCTGTGACTGAAGCACAGCCCCCTAACCCTCCCTCCTTGCCCCTCATTTGCAGCTGTTTAACCTGAGGCATGTTTGCCTCTGTGTGACTAAGTCGCCTCATGTGTCAAATTATGGTCATAAAGCTGCCTCCTGGTGCAGTCGTGAGTTTCAGTGAGACTGAAAATGCCAAGCACTTGGCACAGTGCCTTCCACAAAGAAAGCACTCGATAAATGTTAGTTATTAAAAACAAACTTGAAGAAGGTTTGTGAAAATAGATATGGAAGTACATTAGATTTGCATGGGAAGCAAACCATGTCTAAAGGCAGACCAAGGGAATTTTGTACCAGTATGGCTTTGAAAACCTACCTCCATTTTTAAGAATTCTCTTTTCAACGATCATGTTTTTTCCTGATTTATCTCTTTCATCGATAGTTATTCCCCCTGTGCATTTATTCAGCACACTCTCTTTTTCTCTTCTTCTGTGTTTGGCATGAAAGGAAAAAAGAAAGATGTCAGAGAGTCAGTGTGGCTATACCTGTAGCAACCCTCCTTCCATGACCAGCGTGTCCCCACCGTTGTTGATGGAGTTGCCAGATGATGAAGGCTAACAGGCCTAATGACCTCTTGCCAAGAATTAAGAGTACAGAAACAAACATAGGTTTTAACAGATCTTCTGGAATTCTGCACAAAACAAAGTCAGTTTGGATAGATCCATAAATTACCAAGAGAGGGCTATGATTTTTTAATTATTACAAAAACTAAAAAGATCTGTATTAGTCCTTTCTTTATCTCTAAGTTTGAGACACCTAAAGACATGGCAGTTGATTTTTTTTACTTTTTCAACCTGTTGAGTGTAGGAGTAAATTATGTTCTGCATTCTTGTTTATTAGAAGTTGGTGTGCATTTTCCAACAGAAAAAATATTCTGAATAATGACCAACTTCCTAGGGAAGCTCACAAGTCTGTTCAAGCCACTGATTATTAAAAGTATGCTGGTGAGGTTCTAACAGCTCTGCGGAAGCTGGTTACCCAGCATGCCAGAGAGGCCCTATGGGGACGGGTTCTTCTTCCCCTGCCACGTCCCTTTGGCAGCAGGCAGATTAAGTGCCCCTCCAGCTTCGGGAACCTGGAGAAGAGGTGCCAAAGAGCTACAGAAACAAGAGAGGGAAGGGGAGAAGGGTGTGGCTGATGGCTCTAGAGACAGGGGCACTAAGGAGAGTGGGGAACTGGAGAGCCAGATAAGCACAAGCAGAGAATAGCCAGGAGTTTAGGACCTGTGGCCTCCTACACACCCTTCTTATTTCCAAACTCACTCCTTGAATGTCTCATTTCTGTTCCATCAAAGATCCTAGGGGGTTGAGCTACCTACTTCCTTTTCCATTGCTCTTAATTTGTTGCTTCTGACTAGGTTCCCCCCGCCCCCCCATGCTGGGTTCACAGAATAGAACAGTCTCTCAATTTCCCTTCTCCCTTGACTTTTGAGAAAGTGTAAGGAATTTTATTCCAAGTGATAAAAGAAAGCTGACTAAAAATAAAGTGTCCTTATTATGCTTACTCTTTTCTCAGCTCATCCTATGACTGCTATCATCACCCTGTATGACTGACTGCTCTTTCTCTCCTCCCTTCTCCTCTCCACTTTTATCTGCTACTGATAAGGTTCTGCTAATAAAACTTAGGGGACAAAATGGACTCAACTGAGATTTCTGCAGTATTTCAGACAGTGATCTTAATTCAGCTCTTACATGCATGTGCTTGTGACCTGGAGCTTCTGAGCCCCTGGGTCCCAGTGAAGAGGGTGGTCCTAGAGACCAGGGTCTGGAATGGGAGCTGGAGACATTGAGGGGACCAGCACTGGGGTCAAGGAAGTATGGGCTTTTAAAGAAGAGAGTGTCAACGAAACTCGAGAGCATATTGTTCTTCTTGTTCCCTGAAGACCCTATTTGGAGTCATTCCTGGGTTGAGGTTAAATGAAGAATTAATTATCCTGGAGGCAGGAAGCTCTGCAACAATAAGAGGCATAGGGAGAGAAGGCAGAAAGTCCCACGATCTTTCTTACATGAACTTGCTTTATCCTCACCCTTCCATTTGTTTTAATTTCATCGATGTTGGAGTAGCATATTTTAAGTTTGCATAAGGCTTAATAGTTTCCAAAGTGCTTTTCCAGATAGTATTTTATTTAAACCTCATAACAATGATAAAGTAGGCAAAGGAAGTCTTAAAAGCCCTATGAGTATTTATTGAAGGAAAAAAAAAAAACAGAGTCCAGAGAGATTGAGTTGCCAATGGTCATACACAGAGTGTATGTTACAGATCTCGGCCTGGAATTCTATTATTTGTCCTCTGTTTTTCCTTCACATTCGAATTTTTCCTCTTCTTACTGGTGTTGACTCACTGGATTAGCAAAAATATAGTAATGTGAAAATATGGTAAGTTTAAATGTTGTATGTTTTATGAAAATCTTTTAAAGTAAAATCTGAACTATGCAACGGTTTAAACTAAAGTAGGAATGTATTTTCCTTCCGTATTTCTTTTAACATTGTAATATTACATTTTTTCTAAGAATCAACCATAAATAATTCACGTATTTGAATTATTTGAAAGAGCTTTAATAGAATAAGAGGAAAGAGCTGGAGCCTTAGCTAATTTATTCTATTAGAATATGAATAGCAAACTTAAGGCTGTAAAATTGTTGGGTTGAAAATGACGTCATTCTGAACACTGATTTATCTTGAGGAGCCTGGTTTTGTTGTTGTTTTTTTTCTGTAATTAAAACAAACTCAGTTGATAGCAATAAACTTGCTCTTTGATTATAAACATGCCTCTGGTCATTGGATTAAGTCCTATGAAATGGAGATGGAAAATAAATGCTGTTGTTCAGGGCATGGTTATCTCGGTTTGATTATCTCTGTGCTTGCTTCCCATTCTTCTGTTTTGACGTTTTGCTGCTCATTGACATGCTACCAGAGGTTGAAAAAAAAGACAATGCTATGAAACAGATAGAGCTTGCAGAGCTCCACTTGTCATTGCATTGACTACTCTGAAGAAAAATTTGGGGGCGTGGAGGGGTACTCCAAGAGACACCTAATGGTATATATCAAAATGAAGTTTGGGATTATTTGTAATTTGGGGCTATTCCTATCACACATTATCAAGAAGTTTGGGTATTATTTGCTAAGTAAAACAGTTATTATGAGAGACAATCTCAATATCTATATAAATAAATGTTTTAAAAATCATTTTTAGTAGTTGTATAAATTTCTGTTAAATGCCTCTCTTATTTCTAAGTGGTTTATATGCCCTATAATCTGATGTTGGTAAATTTTTAGGAAATTACGTCTAATACAGAAAGAACTATTTATTCTAATAACTGCTAAATTATTCTTACTAACCTTTATACTTTTGGTGATTCATTTCCTCGTTGCATCACATTGCAGAACAAATAAGAGTTTTCAAAATGAGAAGAATTTTTTCCCAAAGTAGTTTTTATTGCCCAGTTGAGCATTTATAAATTCAGCCGTACTGTGATATAATTGTCATTTGCATAGTGGTTTATTTTATTCTTTTTAAAGACATTTAAAAAGTACAGAAAGTATAAAGAACAATAAGCCCCTCTGTTTCCATTCTCCATAACGAATAAATGTTAATATTTTGTGATATTTGCTGCCAGTGTTCTTTTTCCCCAAGAAAGAAAGTATTATAGATAAAATTATAGACTTTATGGCCACAAACCTGGTATTCTTTCAATTTCCTTTTAATCTTTTTACATAAAACATATGCATATACATAAGCAAAATATAGTATATTTTGTTTATATAAATGAAATCATACTATGTATTTCTCTGTGATTTTCTTTTTATACTTACTATTATGTCTTTGAGATCAGTCTTTGGAAATATATGTGGGGGGTCGGCTGCGAGATGAGGGAGTTCATTCCTTTCAGCAGAAACCCTGGAGTAGAGAAGCAGTATTTGGGAATTAAGGATATAGTACTTCCCCAGAAAATGAGCATTAGCAAGGGCACGGTCACTAATATAGCAATTATTACTATAAAAGCAGGATAAAAACATAATGGACCCCAATGCCAGAACTAGAATACCAGGTGAGGCCAGTGTGTCATGAACAATGCAGACGTATACTAACTAGTGAGACTCAGAGACCAATTTTTGCCCAGCCCACTCCCTACTAAGAAATAAAAAGGTATTTAAGTAGGGAAATCATTATATCCATTTTTAATATTTTGAAATGTCATTCTGATAGCACACATTTTACCTATATTATATGCTTGCAAATCTTGGTAAGAAACCCATGAAATATAACTACAAAATCACTGATAGCCTAACTAACATGATCTGATTTTCTCGTACCGCTTTCTTAAACGTTTCTACCCACACTTTCTTTATTTTTATGTTAGCAAGATATGCCTCAGTGAAAGAATTTTAAAAGAATCATTAATGAGTATAAGTATAAGCGTTCTTCAAGTGGCTGTATTGAGAGCTAACAATTCTCTTTAGCTAGAATATTAAATATGTGGAAAATGAAGCCTTCAGTTTTACATCCCACATATCAATGAAGACATATGATTCTCAACTTTTTCTGTGTGACTTATTTCAGTTAGCATAATAATCTCAAGATCTAGCCATGTTGTCGCAAATGGTACTATTTCATCTTTTCTTTTGGCCATTGTGTATATGTACCACACCTTCTTTATCCAATCATGTGTCAAAGAACACTTTGGTTGTTTCCATGTCTTAGCCACCGTAAATAAAACTGCAGTGAACATTGGCGCACATATATCTTTACGGATAAATGTTTTCAGATTTTGGTGGTATATGCCCAGGAGAGGGATTGCTGGGTCATATAATAATTCTATTCTTAATTTTCTGAGGAACTTCCACACTGCCTTCCATAACGGCTGTACCAATCTGCATTCCCACCAACTGTGTATGAGGGTTCCTTTTTCTCCACAGCCTCTCCAACACTTGTTACTATTTGTCTTGTTGATTATAGCCATTCTAACTGGTGTGAGGAGATATCTCTTAGTGGTTTTTATTTGCATTTCTCTGATGATTAGTGATTTTGAGGATCTTTTCATATGTCTGTTGGCCATCTGTATGTCTTCCTTGGAAAAATGTCTCTTTAGGTCCTCTGCCCATTTTTTAATTTGTTTGTTTGCTTTTTGTTGTTAAGTTGTATGAATTCCTTATACATTTTGGATATTAGCTTCTTATTGGAGGTGTTGTTTGCAAATGTCTTCTCCCATTTGGTTGATTGCCTCTTTACTTTGTCGATAGTTTCTTTTGCTGTCCCAAAGAAGCTTTTTTGTTTGATATAATCCCATTCATTTATTTTTGCTTTTACTTCCCTTGCCTATGAGGTCAAATTCGTAAAATCCTGTTGGAACCCAAGGTCCATAAGTTTAGTATGCATGTTTTCTTCTATGCAGTTTATTGTTTCAGGTCTTATTTTTAGGTCTTTGATCCATTTTAAGTTAATTTTGGTACATGGTGACAGATAGCAATCTAGTTTCATTCTTTTCCATGTGGCTTTCCAATTCTCCCAACACCGTTGATTGAAAAGGCTTTCTTTTCTGAAAGCAACAAAGGAAGAAGACAAACAAACGAAAAAAACAAAAACTCACAGACATAGACAATAGTTTAGTGGTTACCAGAGGGTAGGGGGACAAGGAGTGGTAAATGAAGGTAAATGGGGTCAAATATATGGTGATAGAAGGAGAACTAACTTTGGGTGGTGAACACACAATATGATACACAGATGATGTATTATGTAATTGTACACTTGAAACCTGTGCAATTTTACTAACCATATCACACTAATAAATTTTAATTAAAAAAAATGAAGCCAACAAGGAAATCATTGCATTCACAATTTCATATAATATTTCAAGTCCTGGATAATTTACTTCTACTCTTTTGTTGGGTAACGCTGACTTTTATATTTTTAATTAATGGCAAGTAATAGACTATGAATTACATAGTATTCTAATATGTGAACAAATATTCATAGAGATTATTATTTTTATATTGCATAATTTTTATTGCATTAAAAGGTGATGTGTACCATACTAACCTTAATTTGTCAAAATATTTTTATAATAGACAATCCTAATAGCTACTGCTAATTTATTGCTTATAAGCCAGGCACATCCTAGTTTCTTTTTATACATTGCTTCCAATTATTAAAACCCTGCCCAATGGATATTATTGATCCTATTTTACAGGTGAGGAAACTAAGAACTAGTGATTTTAAATAACTTACCCAAAGGAATGCAACTAGTACGAGGTATGATCAAATAATCTGGTGAATAGTTAAATAAATAAAAAATTATTACAGTAAAAGACACCTTGCTATCAATCCCCCTCAAAATACTCCCCTCCTCATTTTGAACACACTCATCCCATCGTTCTTGCCCCTTTCTGAAGCAGTTCTGGAAGTCCTCTTTCGTGAGCATCTTTACTTGCGCTGTTGTGACTGCCTCAATGTCCTGAGTCATTTTGACTTTGGGGAAGAGGCAGAAGTCATATGGTACCAGATCCAGTGAATAAGGTGGATGAGGACACACCGTAATGTTTTTATTTGACAAATTGCCATAGCAGAAGCAATGTGTGACACGGAGCAGAGTGTTGTCACGATGGAGGATGACTTACAGCACACTTTAAAACACTCCTTCTCTCAACCGTAGCTCACACCTGAATGACTGCACCGAATAAGTTGAAACTTGTCACACAATGTCACAAAGGTTCATTGTGCTGCTTCCCGTATTGAAGATCCCTGCTTTTCTGTTGGATGGCAGTCCAATTTAGCTGGTCATCCTGTATTATCTTTTTCTATTAGGTTGGTGCAAAAGTAATTTCAGTTTAAAAGATTAAAAACAATTGCAAAAACCGCAATTACTTTTGCATCAACCTAATAAATCTGGCACCTGCCTTGATATCATATTGCTTATGTTTTTTCCAGCTGTAAAAGGAGAACTTAACCCTAGTGCTATGGAACATGTCTCCCAGATGTTTCCTTGGTGGCATAAGAAATACCACATTATCTAGGTGGCTGCCCAACAGTTCTTGAAGGATAGAGAGGGTCAGCTGGGGCCCTGTCTCTGTTCCATCTCCTTGAGGGACTAAAGAGTTAACAGTGAAGATGTTTCTCAGATGTTTGTTTTGAGCTTAAGTATTTGTTTTTTATACTGTATTTAATTGGAGTTTGATCCATGTGACTTAAGAGAGAAGATAGAATGATAGGGGAGCTTTTTTAACCTGGCAGCCATGGCTAAGCTACTTGGTCCATTTTCAAGTGGGATAAGATGAAGGGAGATTTATTCTTTTTGGTTCTTTTGTTCTACTGGATGGTAGCACAATGTTGGTTTGATGAATTTGAAAATAGCATATTTGTACAGTATAATAAAGGACATCACCATTAGATTATTAATGAATTGTTGACAACCAGATAGCGGGTTGATAACTGAAGTAGTTTTCTATCAGGAGAGCTGTTTAAATATAGAATAGATCACCACTTTCCTGGGAGTCCATTCCTTTCATAACTACTATTCTGCATTTTAGCCTTTTTAGTTTTTGTGTCTCTGGATGAAATTTTATCCTTCTTTCTCTTCCTCGGTTAGTATTATTTCATTTATTTAAACCATTTTAGAATAATTTGTTAGCCTTTATGACAATCCAAATTTTGATTTATTCTGAGATCTCTGCTTCAACAAACTTTGTTCTTACTAGTGGGCAGTAATCCAAACCTCCTCAAAAGAGTTTGGCACTCAACTCTGAAGTTGTTTTTCTTGAATGAGAGTGTTATTCCTTAGGAGGCAAATGTTATGAAACTTAATGGGAAGTGCTAAACCCAGAAGTGCTTTGCTGACTTTTGTTTTTTGTTTTGTTTTGTTTTTTGGGGTGTTTTTTTTTTTTTGCCAAGAAGTGAGCTAATGTTTAGATTCAGCATTATGAACTCCTCACACTTGAGTTTGGTGAGAAAAGTATGACTCTGGAGATTCAGATGCATCGTTCTTTAATTAAAGATGATGCCATTAAAGAAATTAGAGGCCTGAGAACAAGACAGCTAATGCCGAAACTTGGGAAGCTTTGCCACTGATGTCTTTTAGAGTTCAGTTTGTTCCAGTGCACACAGAGATTTTCCATTAATGCAATATCCTGGCTATCCATATCTCTTTTCCAATAACTAGAAGGAAGTCCTTTGGAAGAGAACTCAAGCAACCAAGTATCAAGAGCTCTTCGCTTTAAAATGTGACTTCCTCTTTCTTTTCTGCAAAGAGGAAGATGGTAGCATTGATCCTTTGCCACTCTCTTCCTCTCTCCACATCTGCCCTTTGCTGATAGTGAATCAAATTACAGAAGTCAGTTAGTGGTTGTAAATTGTTATAATGAACACTTCTCAACCGAGGAAACTCTGAGTTGGGCCTGCTAGTCAGTTAGCAAGCAGCCGTAGAACACCCATGTGATTTGCGCCTTCATACCAGGAAATCCAGTACTTGAACATCTTATTCCTAAGTATTTCTCTGGTGTCACCTTAGTTGGTTACTAAGTGGGAAATTAATATGTGCTTTGGGCAATGGTGAACTCTTTCTTCTGACAATGATTTATCTATTTTAGTAGCTTCTCATGTTCCCTCAGGGTAGAAAAGCGACATTTTGACTGGATTTTGTAACCACATTTATCATGATGATTTGGTATTCTCAGCATAATGACAGTGGGCATAAATTCTTCATTAATCCCTGTGACAAACGATTCGTCATATAATGGTCTATGTATTTTCTTCCATAAAGTGCAAATTCTAATAAATATTAAGCCAGTCAAAATAATATTTTTATTGTGAAAAATTTTATATAAGCCGTATGCCATGATTTTTCTTTGACATTTTTAGGTTATGACAGCAATTACAATGAATGGCAGACAAAGATTAAAAGTACATCGGAAAATTACTCATACTCTGTATCCTAAATCCATTTTTTTAAAGCAACAAATTCTGTTCCTTTCATGTGTTGGAAAGAGAGGAAAAGCAATTATTCTGTCGTTATGTTAGTAGATTTGTGTTATTCAAGCATAAGTATAATAAGCTTCCGGTACTTAACCTGCTTTAAATGCAGTCATTATCTGAAAGCTTCCTTATAATACATATATACATATATGTGTGTGTGTATATATATATATATACACACACACATATATATATACATATATGTATATATATGTATATATATACATATATATACATATATGTATATATGTGTATATATATATATATATATATATATATATATATATATATATATATCTGACTTATATTTTTCTGCTGAACATCTCTTACATTATATGCAGCACCAAATATGTGAGTCCCCTAATGGGTGGGCGCCATGTCTTAATCCATGTTTGTGTATCCATTCCCTAATGGGAGAATGAATGGATAGATGGATGAGTGGATGGATAGAGGGAAGAGAGTTAGGGGATGGGATAAAGAGGAAGAGAGGGTGGGCAGGCTCTTTGGTACTCAGAATTCATGTTCCTCAGTAATAATGATATGAATACCTTGACTTGGTGTCCGACTACTAAAATGCCACTGTTGTTAATTTCATAGGAGGTACAGTGTTTTCATAGGAGAATAGGAGAAGACACTGGTGATGGCTTTTTATTTTCTTTATTCTTTAAAACTCACATGATTATTGAGTCAGAAAGAACTACTGGCATACCTCAGACCACTGCAATAACATGAATATTGTGACACTCCCTTGGGTGAATAAAGCAAGTCATAATCTTTTTGTTGGTGGAGGGTCTTACCTTCACTTCGTAAAAAATGCAACATCTGTGAAGCACAAGAAAGCAAAGCACAATACAACAAATTGTGCCTGTACTAGTTTTTATTAAAAGGGCAATCATTTTAAAGTTCTAATTTTTATTAATGCAATAACATAATATTTAAGTAATGGTCAGCCAGTCATGACATACCATATGCTACCAATTAGGAGCTTAGGGAACCAAAACCTCCTCCCAAGACTTGACTTTCAAAGGATAAATTGTCCATGACAAGGACAAACATTCACTGGGCATGTTGTGAGTCTGTGGCATGATACTCATGTAGTGCCCTGCAGACCATCCATCCAGGGTGATGTGAGGCACCGGGAAGAACAGACGTAACAGAGGCCATGCTCGTACAGGCTCAGGGGTAACTTGAGCCACACTAGGCTTGTTTTCTGAAAAATGAAAATACCTCTCTCGTTGGTGTCAATTGATACTGATTTTTAACTCACTTTACACAATTAATATGAAAGTAAACATGTTGAAGCGGTCTCCAACAAGAGGGACATGATACACAAATTAATCTGTGCTCTCAACAAGCAAATCCTGAGCTTTCAGTGAGGAGAACATCACACAACCTGTGCCACCTATGCAACTGCAAAAACAGTGTCATGGCAGCCTGGTTCCAAGCTGGGTGCTTAGCTGTTTTTAATGCTTTGGGAATCCAATCCAATGTTTGAAACTATAAATAAACCAAGCACTGTGTAAATTAAGCCACAACAGGAATATCAAATGAATCACTTTGTGAATTTGAATTCTCATAATTTAAGCATATCTCAGGATAGAACTCTATGCATGTTCATAGATGACCTATGAAGTGAAATGGAGACTCATCCACAGGAAAAATAAATGGTCTCATCATCTACTTCCATATATTTGTTGCAACCTCTGGTTAATTATCAGGCCTATTCTGATGTACAAACAGGTATAGGTATCTCCTCTATTCACTCCTCTAATGCATAAACATTTGATGAATGAATGAATGCACCGTGTCAGACAGTCTTGTAAATACATACTGGTGTGAACCAAAAAGATTAAAAAAAAATCACTGTTTGCAAAGAGCTTACCTTCCAGCAGAATGCTGTTTGAAATACTGCATTAGTGTCAAATGCTAAACATGAATATAGTCTTTCATGAATGTTTAATCAATTGATAAACCTTCATCAGGGTACCTGCAAAGATGAGCCAGTCCTGGCCTTAGTATCTAGGAATTTAGAGTCCAGCAGGGTAAAGTTTAGTGTGGTCAAGAGGTACAAAACTGTGAGACAGTAACAAAGGTGAGTCTTGACATAGCACAGACCCGGGGGTAACTAACTACAGGGAGAGAAAAATCAAGGAGAGAAGTTGTTAGGGTTAGGATAGTAAGGAAGGCTTCTCTGAGGGTGTCATCCTGTCTAGTGAGCTCCTAATTATCATTTAAAACACATGTACCTTGACATTTTAACACATTTTTTGCAGGAAACGAGTAAACTCGTCATATCGCCTCTAGTTGGAACCGGCAAAAATTTTGCAAAGTAAATAAATAGAGACCTCTTTTTAAACTAAAACATTGAAAGTTTCATAGAAAAATATCAAATAGATCGAAAGATATGAATATTTTACGGAAAGTCTAATTTTGGCGAGAAAATGTCAAAAAAGCCCCGCGTTAGGACGCGATTTGGCGGGAAAATGCCCGTTTACAAATTAAGATGAACGTGGTGAGATACTATTTATACTGGTGCTCATATACACTTATCCGTTGGTCTTTGAGTATTTTAGCATTTCTTCCAGTGGGATGAGAAAAATGAAGAATTGAGTTGATCAATGGGAAAACTATTAGCATAATGAAGTAACGTTCATGATAAAAGTTAATATAATAGATGCATTTATTTCTAAGAGCTCTATCTCTAGAGGTACAGAGGGACAGTCAAATTGTGAAATTAGGTGGTAGAGCTGATATATGTTTCACATTCATTAAGTTGACCATGGCTTTGTTCAAGGTTTCTATGCATCTTCTAAAGAATTGCATGTATGGCTAATTAGCCTTTCAAATGAATTCTTTTCAAGGTAATAATAGTGATTAAATTATAGCATCTCTATCTGTGCAAATTTTCGTGAATTGCCTCCCATGGTCGGTTCCATAGAATGCTGTATTGCTGGGAGACATGTTCTCAGAGTTCACCCTCTCCAAATACAATCTTTTCTATAGAAATACTAACTACAGAAATGTATTTCTATAGTTCCAGAAATATATTTCTGGAACTATAAGGCTAGGAGTTAACATTTCTATAGTGTTTACTATGTCCCTCACACTATTATTAGCACTTTACAATTATTAGTGCATCAAATTCTCACAAGCCAGTGAAGCATGACCTGTTAGTATCTCCATTTCAAAGGAAAACTGAGGTATACAAAGCTTAAAACACTTGCCCAAATTCCCATAGTTAGAAAATGTTAGACCCAAGGTTTGAACTCAGGCAGTCAGGCCGCAGAGTTGTGTTCTTAACCACTATGTTATACTGTTTCTAAAATACGGAAGGAGCATTGTTACCTTGAGGTTATTCTGAGAACTTTAAGTATTAGAAATTACCATGTGACCATATATCAGATGATAGGTCTATGTTTGCATATGAAATACAAATTCCGTAGCCTTTGTATCCCATTTGGCTCACACACAACCACTGACCGCAGATCCCTTTCACTGATGATGCAGGTTGACTCAAACCTCACTTCACTAAATCCTGAGACACGTTGCCAAATCCCGAGGCTTTTCTTTTTTATTATTTTATTATTTTTTAATTTTATTTTATTAAATTTATTGGGGTGACAATTGTTAGTAAAATTACATAGATTTCAGGTGTACAATTCTGTATTACATCATCTATAAATCCCATTGTGTGTTCACCACCCAGAGTCAGTTCTCCTTCCATCACCATATATTTGATCCCCCTTACCCTCATCTCCCACCCCCACCCCCTTACCCTCTGGTAACTACTAAACTATTGTCTGTGTCTAGGAGTTTCTGTTTCTCATTTGTTTGTCTTGTTCTTTTGTTGTTTTTGGTTTATATACCACATATCAGTGAAATTGTATGGTTCTCTGCTTTTTCTGTGTGACTTGTTTCGCTCAGCATTACTCTCTCAAGATCCATCCATGTTGTCACAAATGTTCCTATATCATCTTTTCTTACCACCGAATAGTATTCCATTGTGTATATATACCACAACTTCTTTATCCATTCATCTATCGAAGGACATTTTGGTTGTTTCCATGTCTTGGCCACCGTAAACAAAGCTGCAATGAACATTGGAGCACACGTGTCTTTATCTCTAAATGTTTTCAGATTTTTTGGGTAGATACCCAGGAGAGGTACTGCTCTGGGTCATATGGCAATTCTATTTGTAATTTTTTGAGGAACCTCCACACTGCCTTCCATAACAGCTGCACCAGTCTGCATTCCCACCAACAGTGTATGAGGGTTCCTTTTTCTCCACAGCCTCTCCAACACTTGTTACTATTTGTCTTGTTGATGACAGCCATTCTGACTGGGGTGAGGTGATATCTCATTGTGGTTTTGATTTGCATTTCTCTGATGATTAGTGATGTTGAGCATTTTTTCATATGTCTATTTGCCATTTGTATGTCCTCTTTGGAGAAATGTCTCTTCAAGTCCTCTGCCCATTTTTCAATTGAATCCCGAGGCTTTTTGTTCTCTCACACTAGCTCTCCTCTTCCTGAAAGCTAGCCATCTAACTTTCACTGAATCTAGCACTTTTTTCATTCATTCATTCATTCATCAAATGTTTATTGAGCCCCTTTGTGCCAAGCATTGTGCTAAAAACAGGAATTATGAGGGTAAATCACATAGATATAAAATCCACTAAAATAGGTCAGCTCACAAGTAAAATATTCCTAAATTGTGATGAGTTCCATACAGGAAACAGCAGGTTACTATGGTAAAGAATAACAAATGGAGAACTTTTCTGGTGCGTGGTCAGGGAAGGCTTCTCTGAGAATGAGAAGACCTCTAGGATGAGACCTCCAAGATGAGAGGAAGCTAGTTATGTAAATAGCCTGGGGAAGGAGGTTTCAAGCAAAAGTAACAGCTCGTATGTCACCTCGTGGACAAGAGCTGAGACATTCAAGAAATTCACACACGGCCAGCGTGGCTAGCATGTAATGAAGGGGGAGACTGGCTGGAGAGGAAATTGGAGAAGTTGGTAGTAAAGGTTGTAAATGGCCTTGTAAGCCCTGATAAGGAATTTTCAGTGCATGGGAATCCGTTGAAAAGCTGTATGCAGGAGAGTGACATGATCATTTTTTTGTTTGACGATCACTTCTGCTGCTTTGGGAGACTCAACTGTAGAGGGTCATGAGTGGTACGCGGATCATCATTAAGTGGCCACTGGGCTGATTCATTAGGGATGGTGGGGTGTGGCGTGGGGGGAGTAGTGATGGGTTTGGAGGAAAGGACAGAGTTAAGACCTGTCATTGAAGTGTACTTGACAGGCCTTGCTGATGGGTCTGATGAGAAGGTTGAAGGAAAAAGAAAAGGATGATGACGAGACTGAAGGGACAGCAAATGCTTTCCTGAATTGAATGATGAGTGCAGGGAAAAGTGGAACATTCAAGAGATGAGTTTGGACATAAAGTTTGAGTTGCCTCTGAGGCTTCCAAGTAGACATGTCAAGTTAAGTGGTTAGGCCTGAAACTCAGGAGAATCCAAGCCCCAGGGCATGAGTGTTAGCGAACGTGTTGGGGTTTGACAAACTCACCCAGGGACAGAAGATGAAGATAAATGTGAAGGCTGAAGATCACACCTTAGCACATGCCAACATTTTAGAGAAAGAAGACCATTGCTCTCTGTTCTCCCAAGCAGAACTGTTCTTCCCTTGCTGCTTTGCAGAAAGACAGAGATAGCCAGGCCATCTATCCTGCTTTTTTCCTGTGGCTGCACATGGCAGAACACCAGCTAAATTTCTCAGGTGGAAATTAATTCATCCCACCACTTCCATTCTTCTCTCCCTAGAGTCCCTTCTGTCTCACCTGGACCTAACTTCTGAGCAGGTCCTCCCAGAACCTCATTCCATGGTCAGGCCCCACACCACTGAAAACAGCACAGTACTTGAATGGGTCCTGCCCTCCCTGTAGGACGCAGAATCATCCCACCTGTGTGCGGAGAAAGTCAGGAAATTCACACTCCTCCACCACATTTTTTCCCCCCTAAGAACACTAAATTCTGTAGTACTACATAGCAAAAATCTAGCAAATGGCTTCTGGCAGAAAGACATTTTGTTGGAAGCCCACAGCATCCAGCGTTCAGCAGGCAGTTATAAGTGGTGGGAATACTTTGTCAGAATCACTCTACAGGTAGAATTCCTGCTTCCTGATTGTATCCACATAAGCCATGTCCTTTAGAATGAAGCCCTGACTAATTTCCTTAATTTACAAAGAGCACGTCCTAACCAATTAAAAAGAGCTCTTAAAATAAAAATGAGTCTAGAATATGCACAGGCAATTTGCATAAAATTAATATAAATGGCTAGTAGACATGAGAGACAGTCTCACTAGTAATTAAAGGATGCAGAACAAAACAAGGAGGTGCCTGTTTTAATCCATCAGAGGGGCAAACATTTAAAAATTTGCATGACAGTCAGACAGTGTTGAAGGTATGAGTGTTCATGACACCTCGCCCAGCATTTTCATGCTCAGTTTCTTCCTCTTCTCTACAACTGCAGAAGAAAACAAAGAAGGAAAATGGTTATGTGGAACAATATAATCAGAGAATTGGGAGTCAGGTTATTGAAGCAAAAGAGGACACATGGGTCTCAAGAAAGAGGCCATCTTGCTGACTGGTCTAGACGAAAGCATGGGTATTAGCAGGAAGTACCACTTAGGAGCTGATGTGTGAAAGGATCTAGGGGGAGGAAGACAATTTTGAGAAGTGTTCAAATAGGTTATAATTTGGATTAAATTTAAAATTTTTGAGAAATGCAAGTATAATGAAATTTCTTGTTTAGCTTTTGCATCTTTAAATGTGACCCTCTGCAGAAGAGTAGCTTATTGGAAATAGCTGATAACATCTATTTTTGGTGTGGATATATGACAAACTCTCAATCACTGTTAGTGGAAATGTTAATTGGTGGGATATTTTTGGAGGGTTAGTGATTTTACAAGATCTTTCAAAGTTAAAAACACAGCCTTTTGATGTAGAAATTCCATTAGTAGGAATTTACCCATTGGATACTCACAAACGTGTATACCACAATCTGTATAAGATGAAATTCTTTGCAGCATTGTAATAGTATAAAAAAGAGGGGGACTAGTGTTCATCAACCAAAAGCTGACTAAATAAATTATGGTATCTATTAATACATTTAATAGGATGTTAAGGGTCTGAGGTAGATCTGAATGTGCTGACATCAAAACATTGTCAAGATGAAACAAGTCAAGTGTAACAGTGCATACAATATATTCATTTCTATGCATGTACATTTTTTAAAAAAGGTATGTGCCAGTTTTTCTTTCTGGAGGATACTCAAGAAAATGTTAATGGTGCTTACCATTGTGGAGAAGCACTGAAATTTGAATGGGAAATGGAAAATTTTACTTTTCACCTTTACTTTTGCGTGCTGTTTGGAATTTGCAGTCAATGCATATGTTTTAAAGAAATGACACTGTGAGACAGACATTATTGGAAATTCTCCATGTGGCGCTCCTAACTCTATGTGTAAGCTCTGGTTTGTCTTTAACAAGAGGATGGTGTATAACGCTATTATTTTTTAACTCTGTTTTGTTTTTGTTTTCTTTTTGCTTACCTATCACCATCTATAAACAAAGACGCCAAATAGAGAGCAAATTTCTGGATCTCTCACTGTTTTCTGGTAATGTGATGTCATTTATATTTGTTTGTTGCTCAGTCCTGGCAGTTTCACATGAATCCGTTTGAATTGCCAAACATTTACACCCTTTGTACAGTGCATACCTGACATTCACAGTGACTTACTGCATTTATTAGCCTGGCAAATAGGCCTCATACCTATTTGATTTGGTTGTATAAACAAATTCTTCCTGACTGGCGTTGGAAAACTGGCTACAGTCTATGAAAATGTTTGTGGGTATGCCAATTATTCATAACTGGGAACTTCTCAAAGAACTGCACTGAACCAATAAAAAAAAGCTGATGATTTAGTATCTCGGTTGATGAGGCAGTGCGATTCAGAATCCAAGATAAGATCTCAGGTCTTCAGACTTTTGCAATTCGAACTAGAACTTCTGTAGAAAGGAAGATGCTGAGCTCATAGGTAGAGGGTTCTATCTTTTCAACTAACAAAAAAAGGACAGATTCAGCTGACGGTGTGACTGTGCAGAAGAGCTTTAATAAAAGAAATGAACAACATTTTTCTGTAAAATGGAGAGGCACATTTTATATTTGGAATAAAAAATAAATTTACAATTAAAGTACATATTCGACTTCAATACAGAAGATATTTTTCTGCACCTTTTAGATGGAGAAAGTTATATATTATTTCTGTACTACATTATCTGATATAAAGGCAATATGTATGATTCTATTCTCTTTACTGATTATGAACTCCTGATTTTTATATGCATTGTATAAAGGCCTTTATTCTGACATAGCATCCAGCTATGTAGTTTAGTCAGTTGCAGCAAAGATACTTGATTAGAAGACCCAGAAATGCGCTACAAATTACTTAAAGTAATAGAAGGCAGAGAAATATCTTTTCCATGAGAAAGATTCTGAATCTGTGATTTAGAAACCCTTGGCACTAGAAATTTAAAGTGCTTTTTTCTTAACCATGACCAACTGTTTCCTTTTGATGTGCACTTTTTATCTAAGGAAAATGATATAATTAGGGTCTAAGGAGTTAAAATTGCCATATAGTTTCAGATGTCTAATTCACTTTCTGATTTTTTTTTTTTTTTTTTTTTTTAATCTGGAAGGACAGTGTTAGCAGAGTGGTTCAGAGCATGAGTTTTTGGTATTAGAACAGTCTGGATCCTATTTCAGCTACTTCCTTGCTGAAGCAAGTTATTCAACCTCTCTAATCTTCATGTTCCACATCTGTATTACTAGGATAAGCGTAATTATGTCTTTGTTTTTTTGTGTAAAATTAATGAGGCCATGTCTGTGCTCCATCAGTGTTAGCTGTTTTCAGTTGGTTGCAAGTAACAAAAAACACAATTCAAATTGACTAAAATTATAAAGGGAATTCATTGGCCCATATAACTGGAAAATCAAGTGGTTAACTAAGTGGGTCAATCAAGTCTGAAGACTCTAAGGTATTTCTGTCTCTCCATACAACCTTCCCCAGTGTTAGCTTTATCCCCCTCGTGACCCCAGCATGGCTACCAGCTCTCCCACAGCTGGCTGCAGGTTTCCTCATTCTCCTCCAGGAGGAATGAGTGAGCCCGTTTGTTCCAGCATTCTCAACCAAGTCCAAAGATTTACCCTGATTGAAAGAGCTTAGGTCACATTCCAACCCTGAACCAGTCGTGGTGGTCAGGGGGTTGGAGTAGCCTAATCTTTGTGACATTCTCCACCTTTGAGCTGAGGAACTAGTGAGCTTCCCTCAACCACACTGATAATCAAGAGGAAATTGAGGACTATCAGGAAGGGGAAGGGGAGAGACACCTGCTTGGAAGGTAATCAATACACGTCACCATGTTGATCACAGTTATCCAGGCACCAAGGAGAGGGTTGTCCATTGCCCAGGCAGGAAGTATCCGTGGCCTTGAGTGGACTCAGGGAACACTTGACTCCCCAAAACCTTCTTAAAATTGCTGTTAAAAATAGAGTACTTTCAGGGAATTAAAATAGCATACAACTTTCATGCCAAGATGAACAGTATATGTTTCTATAATAAGTCAAAGCTTTCCTAGGATAAATATCTATTAGTGAGAAACATTTGACTATTTTAGATTATCAGCTAATGCTAAACTATGAGAAAGTTTTAAAAAATTACAAGTGACACCTGATGTTATTATTTATTAATATGATAGCACTCAAGTTTTGAAAGTTTAGAAAATCTTTTATTTTTTTTTTTTTCAGGGTGTACTGAGAAAACTTAAGCTGTTATTCACTTTGCTCTAGCAGTGTGTTTGGAACATGAAGAATGTCAGTTACTAGAATGATATAAGCCAAACATGTATTTTTATTGTGTTTATGTAGCTACTACAGTCAACTCTTGATCTACAATTTCTAGGATTTACAATTCATCCATAGCAGACCCTGCTTTAACATTTATTAATCCAAAAATTTTATTTATGTGTAGAAATCCCTTATACAATAACTCTCTATGACAAAATTGTGTAGCAAGAAAATACAATTAACAAGCCTACTGTGGTGTGATATTTTAGAATTCGAAATCTCACAAACAAGTATAAAAGCATATTTCAAAAGTAAATAGAAATTTATTTTTGATTTCTTGTCTGTTATTATGCATGCCTCAGCCTACAGCCCTCTCATCCACTGTAAGAATAATTGTGAATGACACACTTTCCTCATAAAATTGCGCTCAGGTGAGAGCATATCAATTTATGGGTGAAGGATTCTGAGGATTTGTGAAAATAGAGAAATCTCAATATTTATCTCTGACAAGTGACTTCCTACAACTGCTCAGACTTTTCTTCTTCAAAGCACACTCTTTGTGAGTATGTCTTAAATTCTCATCTAGATACTAATCTGTCTTTCACACCATCTAGTTTATGTTCTTATCTATAATTAGACTGTCGTTTTAAGAATACAAAGACAGGATCGAAGTATTACATGTTTAACATAGGATACTAAGTGTTTCACATAGATTATTTTACTTAATCTTCACAATAGCTCTATCAGGTAGGTACCATTTTTATCACCATTTTTTAAGGTCAGAAGCTATACTAAGTAATGGAGCCAAAATTTAAAGCAAAAGAATCTGAATAGAATCTGCAGTTAAGATGTTTATAGTAGCACACTACTTGCAAATTATTTTAATTAAACCTAATTGTGTAACTATATCCCTTAAATACATCATCACCCATAGTTTTTCTGGTCTGTAAAATGGGGGAAGGGAAAGGGCACGGTGAGGTAGGTTAAGTTAATTTATCACTAATATGCCTTCTGTGAAGTATATCATTATGCTTACTAAGCAAAGGCAAGTTAGAATAGTTGCCACCTACCAAATACTAGGTTATTTACTCAAAAAAATTAACTGTGCATAAACTTTTAAAAATCAGACTTTTCATTTTAGAATATTTTTACGTTTATAGAAAAGTTATGAAGATGGATAATTTTCATATACCCCACACCCGTTTCCCTTATTAACATCTTGCATTAGTATGGTACATTTGTCCCAACTAAGGAACCAGTATTGTTATATTAACTAAAGTCCTTACTTTATTCAGATCTTCAGTTTTCATTCAAGGCCCTTTTTGTTGTTCCAGGATCTCATCCAGATACCACATTTCATTTAGTTTTCATGTCTTCTTAGGCAGCTCATGGCTGTGACAGTTTTTCAGGCAATTGTTTTTGATAACCTTGACAATTTGAGTAGTACTGGTCAGATATTTTATAGAATGTCCTTCAATTTGGGGTTTTTTCTCTTATTTTCTCGTGGTTAGGCAGAGGTTCTGTGTTTTAGAAGGAAGACCACAGAGGTAAAGTGCCATTCTCATCGCAAACTTACTAAGGGAACATACTATCAACATGACTTATCCACACTGACTTTAACTCTCGTCACCTGGTTGAGGTAGTATTTGTCAGGTTTCTCCACACTGGCCTCTGTGGAAGGAAGTCTCTACGTCCAACCCACACTTAAGAGGTGGGGAGTTCTGCTTGGCTTCCTTGAGCAGTATCTACATAAACTATTTGGAATTCTTCTCTAACATAGACTTGTCTGTTCTCCCCCATTTATTTACTTATTTATTTATTCAATTATTTATTCAAATCATTTATTTAACATCAGTATGGAATCATGAATATTTTATACTTTGGATTTGAATTCAATACTATGTTATTTATCTTGTTGCTCAAAAACTCTTAACTCTACCAGAGTTGGTAAGGATGGTACATTATACCTTATGCCTTTTCCTGACAAATCTTTTCTTCTTGGAGTTGTTGTTGTTGTTGTTGTTGTTGTTGTTTCTGTGAGCTCTAAACTTTTTTATGCATTTTGGTTTTCTTAGGGGAGAAAAAGTGAGCAAAAGGTCAGAAAAGTTAATACAAACAAAAATCTATCATTCTCTCAGGTCTGACAAATACTATTGTGGTAAAATAGTAAGAATAACATTCATTAAGTAACATAATAATACTGAATGCAGAAAAGTCAACCCAAGTATTATTTACTTTCTAATCTCTGATTAACCGTTGGTGAACACTGGCAGCAGTATATGCATAATATATATTATAATTTGAAAAAAGCAGGAAGAACCTGCTTTGCATTTGTAAATCACTTGCCTCTTTTCAAAACACTTTAAATTACATTTCTTTTTTTCAATTTGGACAAGTCTGTGTTTTAAAGAAGAGGAAAATGAGGACCTTGGAGCTCAAAAAACTTTCCTTCTGCCTCAGGGCAATTTAATAGTACAACTTGGCCTTTTGACAGGTCTTTTGTTTTGACTGCTGTAATCTCTCCTCTATTTTATAATATTTCTCCTCATCACCTGCCTCCGAATAACTACTTATGTTTAAATAATTTCTTACATTTACAAAACACTTTTACATATTTTACATTTACAAAACACTTTTACATATTCATAATCAAAACAGTCCTTTATAAGGTATTTATTACCCCATTTTAAAGATTAGAAAACAAAAGTGCAGAGGGGATAGTATTTGGGGCCGAAGTGAAATAGTTGATATCATGCCTGCCCTTTCATCATTAGAATTTGCCTCTTGTAACATAAAGGCTGATTACAGGGTCTAATTCTAAAAGGAAGTGATCCATGTACATAGGGATTGAGAAAAGAGAATTTTATTTGCTTTACTTTGGCTCATGTTATTTTATGTACTGTATGTGTAGGTGGAAGGGTTACCAGTGGTAATGAAGTGATGTTGCACAGAACAGTCAATTTAGCACATGAGCCAAGGGTGAGTAATCTGTGTTGCAGGAGCCCCAGAAAAGACAGGCTGGGAATACTGATTTCGTGTTTCTTCCAGCAGCAGTTAAATATTGCCATTTAGTGGGCCTGAGAATTTATTGGCTCATTTTGTTTGGTTTGGTCTATTGCAAAATCAAAATCCCAGAATTAAACCCAGTGTTGTAGTTTGGTTCCAAAACAAACTATAGCAAAGCTTTGATATAACCAGATCAGACTTTCCTGCTTAGTTTATCTTTCTGGTTAAGTGAAGACTAACTTATTGAATACTATAACCATGCCTCCCAGTTTACCTGAGACAGCTGTGTTTATGCCTGTTTATGCCATGCCATTATTAACAGCACTCCCTTTCACTCTCCAGAGCATCCCAATTTGAATGATAAATTATCTGGGTATCCTAATCATAAGCTGTTTTTCCCAGTTCTTGTTGAAAATATTCATAAAAACACAAAGTTTTCCTCACTTAGTAACTGCAGAGCATTGACCTTATTTGACCTCTGGGTGAGCGAGGTCACAGGGGGCATCTGTGTGTGACCGTCAATGATCAGTGCCCAGCACCGTGGAGGAAGACATGGGAGGCATGGGGCAATTTCTGTGTGTTGGCAGCCTCACTGTGCACACTTGCTCCCATATCACTGTCCACTGACTGCGTACGGATTTCCTGAGTTTATCTAGCGGCTTTCTTGTTTCTATGCTTCTTTTGCTTATTCTTGTTGCTCTTCTAGTGTCAGTCTCTATTCTGTTGTAAGAGCCAAGGCCTCCCTCCATCTGTCTCATACAAGGTCAAAGGAGGTAAGAAGGTGAATGGGGATAGCATAGACATCCAAGATCACAGAGCCCGGTGCAGCCAGCCCTCGGGTCCAGAGCTGTTGTGCAGAGTTATATAACTCTATATGGGCCATCTTGCCCTCTCCAGTCTCTGTATTATGATCCTTTGGCGTTAGCAGCCACTTTTAACTTTTTATTCTCTCTGAACTTGGTCCAAATAACCTTTGCCTAAGTAAAGGAAACAACCTTTTTCTAAGTAAAAACCTGTCACTGACCAGCCTATTCATTGTCTGCCCTTATTTCAGATACCCACCTCTAGTCTAATCAGCTATAAACAAGGGTCAAGGAAATTAAGTTTACGTAGAATCAAGCATACGCTGTTCTTTCAGGTGGGGCTGTGTATTGGTCAGGCACTGTGATTGACGTACCTAGTCAGGTATGCCCATTGGTTGCCATGGATTTTCACCATTCTGTGTGGTTTCAGTTTTCAAAGTCATTTAGTCAGTTGACCCCTAACTAATCATGACGTTCACTTGACAAAATTGATCCCTGGGTTCCATTGAACTCTATCTCAGTGGCTTTTGAATTCTGTTTTTGAAAATTAAGTTTTAAAAACCTTTGATTTCTATTTGATAGAGATTTCACTGTGCAAATATTTTCAATGTCATAGAAACTAGGAGAGATGACTAACTAGAAACTGATAATGACTAAGTAGAAATCCTCAGTGATACCTCTTGGTATCTTTGACGAGGTTGTTAAATTTTAGAAGTTTAAAATGTAAAAGCTTTTATGAAATTTTAACTTTAAGTGGTTTTTATTGATAGATAAAGTTAGAGCTGCACTGAGCATGGCCTGAGTGTATGAAACACACAAGGAATAGCTTAACCAATCTATAATCTACTGTGCATGGCAATATTAAGAGCACCCAAGAAAATCTCACAATGCAGACACACTTCTCTCTCCCTGAGCACTGCTATACTAACTCTACTTCCGATTGATAATAAGGATCAACCACCCCCGCTAAATGAGTAACCACATTTTTTTGCTTGTAATGAGAACCTCAAAACGGCCAGGTGGTGCTCTCAAGTTTGCATTTATCAGCACCATTATGTCTTCTGGTGGAAACTTTCCTCACTTAGGTAAAAAGGCCTCCTCAGCAGCAGAGCTCAAAGTCACAGGGACCCTCATATTGATTCCTACACATATTCCCCAGGTGTTTCATGGTGTAAATAAGAAATGTATGGACATTCTTTGTGTAGAAGCCTTCTTGAAAACTTGCTTTTATAAGTGGCACAATGGGTCAAGCTAGGCTGCATATTGAAATTACTTAGGATCTGTAAGAAAAATTACTAATACCAGGGTCCCACCCCCAGTGTTACTGGGTGCCTAGACAAAGCCCTCAAGGTTGGGAACTGCTAGTCTGTATAAAATGACTGAAAGAAGGGTTAGGCATGAGGAAACTGGACATCACCATGCCTGGTAACTGCTGCAGTTCAAGCAAGCCGATAACAGTAGAGGAAGGACTTCTGTAAAAATGGTGTCTTGGTGGAGTGGAAGATGGGGAAACTCTGGTCATGATAATGTTCCAAGTGCTTCCTTTCAAATTCTCAGACTCTGTCTCTCTCCCAGGTTTTGTTTGTTTTTTGTTTTTGACTTTCCCATCGATGACCTAATAAGGCTGTGAATTTCACTGATGTTGTAATTTATAACTTCAGATATTACATCTGCTTTTTGGCCTCAACAGTCCCAAAACTTTGAGTGTTGTTGTAGAAACCTCCCTAATCCTCTAACTAGGCCTAGAACTCTGAATTTAAAATTTTGAACTTATCATTTCCTTTACATTCCCACCAAAGATGTACAAGGATTACCTCTTTTCCATATCCTCACTAGCATTTATCTTTTATTTTTTAATAATATCCATCATAATAGGCTTGAGATAATATCTCACTGTGGTTTTGATTTGCATTTTTCTGATGATTAGTGATGCTGAGCATCTTTTCACATACCTGTTGACCTTTTGTATGTTTTCTTTGGAGAAATGTTTATTCAGGACCTTTGCCCATGTTTTAATGTGTTTGTTTGGGGCTTTTTTTTTTTTTTTTTTTTTTGCTATTGAGTAGTATGAGTTACTTACATACTTTGGATGTTAACCCCTTATCATGTATATTGTTTACAAATATTTTCTGCTATTTCATAATTAAAATGCCTTTTCATTTTGTTGATTGTTTCATCTGCTGTGCAGAGCTTTTTTCTTTGCTAATTTCAAGTGTAAAAAACAATGTAATAGTTAGACATTTACACCCCTCACAAGGTGATAATCCCCCTCCCCCCAATCTAGTACCCCTCTGACATCGTATATATGTTACAATCCCATTGACTCTACTCCCTACGCTGTACTCCACATCCCGTGACTATATATATATTAAATTATAGTTGACATTCATTGTTATTCAGCTTCAGCTTCAGGTGTACAGTGCAGTGGTCAGGCGTCTAATGCAGAGCTTTTTAATTTGATGTAGCAACATTTGTCTATATTTGTTACCTGTGCTTTTGGTGGCATATCCAAAAATTCATTACTAAGACCAATGTCAAGGAGCTTTTCCCCTATGTTTTCTTCCAGGAGTTTTATGACTTCAGGTATTATGTTTAAGTCTATAATCCATTTTTAGTTCATTTTTGCATGTGGTGTAAGGTAAGGGTCTAATTTCATTCTTTTCCATGTGGATATTCAGTTTTACCAACGCTGTTTATTAAAGAGTATATCCTTTCTCCACTTTGTATTCTTGGTGTCCTTATAGAAGATTAGTTGACCATATGCGTGTGGGTTTATTGCTGCGCCCCTTATTCCATTGGTCTGTGTGTTTGTTTTTATGCCATTGCCATACTGTTCTCATCATATAGCTTTGTAGTATGCTTGGAAATTAGGAAATTTGATGCCTCCAGCTTTGTTCTTCTTTCTCAAGATTGCTTTGGCTATTCGGGGTCTTTTATGATATCATATAATCCAACAATTCCACTTCTAAGTATTTATGAAAATGAATTTAAATCATGATCTGGAAAAAATACCTGCACTTCCCAGTTCCTTGCAGCATTATTCACAGTAGCCACAGTATGGAAACAACCTGAAAGTCTATTGATGGATGAATGGATAAAGAAAATTGGGTATATAGATACAATGTAATATTATTCAGTGTTAAAAAAGAAGGAAAATCTGCCATTTTTAACAACATGGATGGACCTGGAGAACATTATGCTAAGTGAAATAAACCCAGTATGACAAATACTGTATTATCTCACTTATATGTAGAATCTGAAATAGTCAAACTCATAGAAGCAGAGAATGAAACGGTGGTTACCAGAGGCTGTGGAAGGGGAAAAAGAGAGGTAATGGTCAAAGGATACAAAGTTTCAGTTATGCAGGATGAATTAGTTCTGGAGATCTATATAGCAGAGCCTGTAGCTAACAATGTTGATTATATAATTAAAATTTTACAGGTGGGTAGATCTCATGTTAAGCGTTCTTACCACACACAAAAAAGTGATGATAATAATAATAAAGGGAGGCAGAGGAAACGTTGCAAAGTGCTGGATATGTTTGCGGCCTTGACAGTGGTGATGATTTCACAGGCATATACTTATCCCCAAACTCAGCGAGTTGTATACAGTAATTATGTACAACTTTTTACTTATCTATCATACCTCAATAAAGTAGTTAAAAAATAGCAGCATACATATAAGTGTGGGGCATAGTGTTTCGGGAGAGGAACGGGCTATTTGAAGTTCTAATAAAAGTCACTAAATAAGTGCTAAATTTGAAAAAACATGAAAGATTTAAAACGGCAAAGTTTGTATTAGAGCTGCATGTGTGCCTAGCAACTCACATCTTTCCTGGTACATCTTTATGTTTGAGAACTTTAATAAATATTAATAAAATGATACTTTACAATAAAAAATTATATTTCTAGTGTCCCTCCATAATTGGCCTGCTGGTGTTCTTCTTGGAACCGTTTCAGTGAGCTGAGGAGAGATGTCTCTTTACATGTACTTCAGTTCTTGACTTTCTTCTTTTATACAGTTGTGGGTACCCTTGGAACTTGACACAGTGGTGGCCTGGAACTTGCTCCTCCTCTCATGTCTGCTTTGTGCTACTGGCATTAGTATTGTTTCAGGAGCTCAGCTCAAACTTCTGAGTGACTCATCAATTCATTTCCCGTATCTACCACATCTTGTCAGTTGACAAATTCAACTGATTGAATCTCCTCAATATCTCTCCAATACATCTTGTATTTCCATTACCACTGACTAGGTGAGGCCCTTGTGACTTAAACTGGACTGTTATAAAACCTTTTAAATATTTTTTATGTCCACAGGATTGCTCTATTCTCTTGCATCCTACCGAGAGAAAAGGCTCAGTTTTGTTTATCTCTGTGTTCTAAGCGCTCAGTCCAGAACAGGAAAGATGAAAGATAGGCAATAAATGTGTGCTAAATGAGGCCTAGTGATATTTCTTCTCTCTGCAGAAGCCTGTGATGATTTTCTGCTGTCCACAGGCGGACCTCTCCTCCGCCTGACGTCGCTGTACATCTGTCATCCTTTCCACCTTGCTCCTCACACATTCCCATGATGCACCCGCTCGTGGCCACTCATCATTGGGCTCCCATTAATTTTTCTATCATCCCTTATTTCAAATCTTCACTTGTCAAAGTCCTACTCATATTTTCACACCTTGCTCCATTGTCGTCTCTATGAGACCACCTCAGATTCTTCTCCCATAATAATTGGGCTTTCCAGCTCTCTCAAGGACTTAATAGCACAGGCTATCTTTAATTATGGTGTTTGAGTGGACAGGGTTTCATTTTAAGTGCCAATTTTGATCAATTGGTAATGACAGCCTAGAGCACCGTATAGACAAGGATGCTAAGACTATACGGAGGTTCCTTATGAAAGAAGGTGCTAAAACGGATTAGATGCCATATTGGGCACAGGATAAGAGAGAGAACAAACTGTCCATGGAGAAGCCAACTTTGTTATAGATCCCCATGTATGCACTTACTCAGTTATATCATGTGCCCTTAAAGATATCTTTCTATCGTCATAGCCTCTATCACAACTTGTGTTTGGTTTGATCCTTAACCACTCTAGTCCCAATTTTAGAAGTTTACAATCCAAAATGGCAAGTATGACATATATGCTAGAATGTGATAATAGACACAATAAGTATATAAAGTGCTCATGAAATGGTCCTTGAAGAGTAGGTAGGAAGACATGGAGAACAATAGGTGGAAGGCAGCATATATCCAAAGGAAATTAAATCAGTATCTTGGAGAAGTATCTGCACTCATACATTCATTACAGTATTATTTCACAAGAGCCAAGATACGGAAACAACCTAAATGACTGTCATCAATGAATGGACATAAAACATGTCACACACACACACACACACACACACACACACACACACACACACATGCATACACACATACTGGAATATTATTCAGGCTTTAAAAAGCCAATAACTGTAAGTCCAATGAGGTTGTCTCTTAACAAAGTATTAAATTCTAAAACAGTGAAAGTGAAACATCTAGTATAGTTGAAATTACCTTTGAAAATTCCTTAAGTTGCCCATGTAGTGTATTTTTTAAATATAAAATCAGGTACTCAATACATTATTCACTCTAAACTTCAAGAAGCACTGCAATAGAGCAATGAAGCTACAAAAAAGTACAGACATCTGAGCATTCGAACTTGTCTGCCTTTTAGATACCTATCAAAACGCTAGCAGAGGATGCACAGTGGGTAGAAAATTTCTCCTTTCCTGTAGATTTTTAGAAAGTAGTAAATCTGTCTACATTTACTATTTATTAATGGATTTGTTTATTTTGAAACAATATATATAAAGAAAACTAAGAAAAGCTTGGAACATACTTGGAGTTTAAGAAATGTTTGCTGGATTTGAATTTAAATCTTGCTTATTAATTAGACCCATGTACAAACTGTTCTTGAAAAGTTATTTAGAAGACCTTGGTTGGCTTTCTATTTTTCCAGATTGGCGTCTTCCATGTGGCCCAGTGAACAGCTATCACTCTCTTGCCATTTACACTATTTTCGAGACACCTTATCATAGTTCTGGAAATGTGTATTGAAGGAAGATCACATTTTTTGCCCACCAAAATTGAAAATTAATAACATCCTGTGCTGGCTAGGATATGGGAAATAGGCATTCTTTTTTTAAATTTTTTATTGGGGAAGGGGAACAGCACTTTATTGGGGAACAGTGTATACTTCCAGGACTTTTTTACAAGTCAAGTTGTTGTCCTTTCAATCTTAGTTGTGGAGGGTGCCGTTCAGCTTCAAGTTGGTTGTTCTTTCAGTCTTAGTTGTGGAGGGCGCAGCTCAGCTCCAGGTCCAGTTGCCATTGCTTGTTGCAGGGAGCGGAGCCCACCATCCCTTGCAGGACTCGAGGAATTGAACTGGCAACCTTGTGGTTGAGAGCCCACTGGCCCATGTGGGAATTGAACCGGCAGCCTTCGGAGTTAGGAGCATGGAGCTCTAACCGCCTGAGCCACCGGGCCAGCCCTGCGAAATAGGCACTCTTGTAACATTTGATAGGATGTGAACTATTTAAACCTTTTTGGAAAAATTCATGTTCTAAGAAATAAAAACACAGGTCCTTGTAGTGGCAAATATTGACACAAACTCATGTTCATCAATAGGGAAATAATTGAAGAAATTATGATTTTCCCACAATATAGAAGATAATATACCTCCAAAAAAAAAGACTAGATAAATCTGTACGTGTTGATTAGAAAAATGCCTGTGATATTTTTCTTAAATAAATTGTGAAATAATAGACAAAATATAATATTCTCTTGGTTAACAGCAAACAAGAACTGAAAACTCAACCACAAAAAATAAACCTGTATGAGTGTGTATTTGTTTGTATAATACCTTCAAAAGTGTGGAATGATATATCCTAAGTTTTATAGTTTGGTAAAAACAAGGAGTTGAGACAATGGGATGTTTAAGGGAAAAGCAAGGTGATCACTTGACCTTTTACTCCTCTGTTGTTTGAAGGCCTGATTTCAAATTAGTGGAATAGGAAGAAAATGACAGCTTCGGGATGCAATATGGAAATGGAGTGGATGGGATGTGACAACTCTTTGGATGTGGTGGAGAGGATAGTAAAGAAATCAAGGCTAGCTCATCAATTGCTAGCCTGAGCGACTGGGGGAATGATGCTATCATTCATAAAAATAGAGATATCCTAAGAAGAAGTGAATTCTTTTTTCATTGTTACCAAAGAAAGATGAAGAGTTTGGGTTATCAGTCAAAGTTGTGCTGTTTCTTATTTTAAATGATAATTGCTCTTAGAGGAAAGCTTCTTATCTTGGTCTTGAAATCGCAAAAAAATGCTATTTTATTGTTGTATTTCATGAAATTATAGAACTAAAACAGCCAGACTGCTGTATAAAATGTTGTCTTATCCATGTATACTATTCTAAAACAAAATAACATTTTTTAATTGGAAAATTTATAGGAATTTAAAATCATCTCAAACATATAAAGAAAAATAAGCACTCCTGCTCTATTCGAAGTAGCAGAAAGCAATCTCACCTGTACAATTTTTACTGTATGTTTCTTTTGTGTTGTTTTAATATAGTTATTCCTCTGCAAGTGCATTTGTAACTCAATGCCTAGTAAATTGAGAAAGTATATCCTTGCTAAAGATGTTTTGTAAAGTTAGTTTTACAGAGAATTTTAGATCTAGAAATAACTTGTGCACTTTTATTGCATAGAAAGCAGGATTAGAAATTTAGTTTCATTGTCAATGTGTTTCTTGCAGATATTGTCAAAATGCTGTGTGAATTGATTTCTTTATGTTGGGGTTGACATAGAAGTACGTAACCCATCAGTATGAGCCCTTTTGTAGGAGTCAACAAAGTCACCTGAATAAATCATTTTAATTTTCAACTTAGTTATGTGTAAATCAACTGTTCTTATATACCTTTATTTTCCATTCACCATTGATTGTATTTTTATTTCAGACACTATCCTATGTTAGTCTTTCTTAGTTGAATTATGTGAGGCTTTCCATGGGAAATGTTTTTCATATTTCTAATTTGAGTTGAAACGGGAATTCCTGTGACTGCCATGTTTTTATTTTGAGTCTAAAGGATTTCATGAATTTCAAAAGCTTCAGAGAATCAGGTGATTATGATGTGTGAATTCACAAGCTGATGTATTTTATTGACTAATTCTTATAGTTTAAGTTAAGCTACATATGGTCTCTCACTGGAGGAGCGAGAAGAGAGATAATACATTTAATATTTTGTATGTTTCTTTTTTCCAGAAAATAAATACTTCTGGAACCAGTAATGCAGATGTCCCTTTGGCTGATCCCGGAATGTACCAATTGGACATTACATTAAGAAGGGGTCAGAGTTTAGCTGCTCGAGATCGAGGAGGTAAGATCCTAAGAACACCATCACTTGGAAGCTTATTCTGTGTGTTTTTGACAAAATTTGTTTTTCTTATGGTTGCTTAAGTAAAAAAAAAAATATATATATATATATATATATATATATATATATATATATATAATGTATATTATAATATTATAACTTTTAGAAGGTTGGGTTCAACGATGTGGTTTGAAAAGTTATCTGACTCCTCTGATCACGGAGGAAGAGGTTATGATGCACGTTTGAAAACTCTGAGCCAGTTCCAACCCAGACAGCAAGGTCCCTACCAAACTGCTGACAAATTAGATTCTGCATCATATCTTATCTAGTAACACAATTGGTTAAGCAGGTGAGACACATATTTGAGGCCATATCAGAAGTCACCTTTTAGCAGACTTGTCATTCTTTTTGCTGCATTGATTTACTCAGTTGAATCTGCTAAAATTGCAGAAACCAGAACTAGTATCTCACCAAAACTTTGGAGATTCCAACAAGTGATTTTCTGAGGCTTGGTTGGACCTGACAGTAGTCTCATCGTGAATTAAACGGGCATTTGTAGGCCGTAATGAAGGAACGTGCAAGGCAAATACTCTTCAGTTCCTGGATTCCAAATCTCAAGGGGATTTCCTGATGAACTAACCTGGGCAACGTTGGGGATTCTTTGAATCCAGGGTAGAAGCAGGACCAGAGATAGACCCTAAACATACTGTGTAGTATCCTTTGCACATTTTGAAAGATCAACTATTCATAAGATGTGAAGAACTGAGGACCCTCAAGGTCCACAATCCCAGTGGAAGCTGAATTTGGTGTAACTCCTCCCACTCGGAAGAAAGAGAGTCCCTCCACCTCTAATGCATTGTCAGAGAACCTGGAGAGTGCTCCTGGCATTACGTGAGCTTGTTTTTCTCCTCTGACCCTACTGTTATCCATACTTAAGGAGAGAAAGGAGCCAAATTAGAACTATTGTTTGTAATTTTTATCTCCTGTCTCTACAAGAATAAAATGGAAAAAATAATATAATAATGTTGTTTTTTTCTTTAAGACTAGAAACTATACAAATAGTGGATTTCGTTTTTAAACAAAAACTAGTAAATATCAGAACATTCTTAATGAATGAAGGTGAGATTGGAAATGTAAGAATTTAAACACGTGGGGGAAATTTTCAAAATTAACCATCTGATTTACTAACTGGGGAGAAATGTTTATTGAATTGAACTGCTTGTCTCAAAAGAAGTTACAATTATATCAGAGAAAGGAAAAAATGCTATTAACATAGTTTTATCTATGTACCATTTGTAGTTTTTAGAGTGCTCTTAATTCTATTACATTACATCATTTGAGCTAGCACATAATTGAACTATGCCTCAGGAGAGCAAACTCTTAGTCGAGGATGTGCCCTCTCAGCAATAGTAAATACATATGCATTCATTACTTTCTGTAGCATTGTTTGTAATTATAAAATACTCATGAATAGAATAAGCCATAATACATTCAGATGGTGAGCTACTCCGCAGCTGTAAAATAAATAAGGAAAATCTTTAGGAATTGATATGGGAAGAGTTACAAGATATATTATTAGGTGAAAAGGCAAAGTGCAGAAGATTACTGACAGTATGCAGTGTTTCATGTCAGAAAGTAAGGAGTTAGAAAATTAGGCATTATCTTCTCGTTTGTTCAAAAGATATATTGGAAGTAAACTCCAGAAACTAATGTGATTGGTAACATTCATAATATGGTAAGAACAGGTGTCAAGAATGGGGGGATGGGAGTGGAGTAAAAGGAGTGAGGAGCAAGTGACATTTCTCTGAGTAAACCTTCTTGTATAGTTCTAATTCTTTAGCCATGGTGATATGTCAGCACCCCTATAAATAAAGGAATGAGCAAGTGAATATAGGTATAGATATAGACATATCTCTATATTTCTATAGCTCTATTTATCTATATCTACCTACCTACCTACCTACCAGGATGTGGCAGGAACACAAAAAGAACATAATTACAGCCACACCTCAGGGGAATGGGGAGTAAAACAACTAATTTAAGTGATTATGTAACACAGTGTTCGGATTAAACACTATAAAACTCAAGACAAAAAGAACTGTATATAAATAATGTACTCGATCTAGAGCATGAGTGTCAATTCTGAAACTACTTAATGTGTATATAAAACATGAGCAAATAAGTAAATATATTGTAGATAATGAGAACCAGGTTTCTTATTGTTGGCGAAAGAGGTTACAAATACACAACAGAGAAAACTAGAATGAACCTTGTGGTATTTAAGCGGTATCAGTATGAACTAATGGTTTTTAGTATTTATAGAGAGATGTATAACAATTAAAATGAATAGAGGTGTGTGTGTGTGTGTGTGTGTGTGTGTGTGTGTGTGTGTGTTTCCTAGATCCTATGCTGAGAGGCTTAGAAGCAATCACAAAGGTGTAATGACAAAGTAAGTAATGAACACACTAGGGCCCAGATCTTGGTTTCTAAATACAATTTCCCCAATAAAACGTAAGCAGGGCTCCTGGAGAAATGGTTGATTGCAGAACTGGGTCAGCAAAAGTACAAGATGAGCCTGGAACATTTTGCAATACCAGAAAGTAAGGAAGTATTCTTGATAGCAGAATGTCGGAATAACATCAGAACCAACTTAAAAGAGCTCCTAATGACCAAAGCTAGAACAATTTCAGCAACAAAATAAATAATGGCAAGAGTGCGTTCTAACCCATAGCATAATATAAATATCTATGAGTAATAATTGAATAAATTAATAAGTGGGGGAGAAGGCACAGCTTTTCCTTATGGTAGAATTCTAATGAACAAATATTAAAGGGAAAATAGAAATAAAAATCCACCTTTAAACAAACAATACAAGTAATAATTATTGCAGGCAAAAATCATCAATTGATACTAAAATTGTAGGTGTAAAATTATGATGAGAAGCAGAATATTTGCATTATTCCAAAGTATTTCCCCACAAGATACATATGAATTACCAAGGAGAAAATGATAAATTAACAGTGGAGAAACTAGAAGGCACCACATTTACCAAGTGATCAAAGTTAACTGCTGTCTCATCAGCAGTGATGATGAGACAGACAGACTTCATGGACCTACTGATATGATGTATATGATTTCTGTGGCATTTTTACCATAATACATAAAGTCAGTAGAAACATGAGAACATATCAGGCAAACTTCAGCAAGATACGATGCCAATTATCTGAGCAGAGTGGCAGCTACCCTTTGGACAGGGCATGTACAATCTTGGGCCACAATTTTGAGTCTGGATGATACCGTGCATGCACCACTGTCTTTCTTAAAGGAGCACATTCTTCTCTATAGATGTCTCTACCAAAAATAGGAATTGTTTTAAGGTAGAATGAGAGGATCGTGTTCTTAAGCAAAACAAGAGAGAAAAATATTACTTTTTGGAAGTGAAGAATATCCCAAAGTGTTTAAAATGGAAAATCCAATCCAGCTTCACTATCTTACTTACTTACCTAGCATTCATGAAGTTTTTATTGGGTAGATATGAGAAAAGAAATTTTAACAGAGGAGACAATCCGAGTTAAATTTGGGATTGATTAAAATTCATGTTAGACCCACCTATGAATAACACATGTTGAAGCATATGATTGTGTAGTCAGTATTGGATCACTTTAGATTTGCGAATTTATATACATATAATTTATATACACATAGGATAATTGGATGTAGATGGATAGTTTGAAGTGAGAAAACAAGTCAGGAAGCATTGCAGTCACTTGGGAGTATAGTTTTGAAGTCCTAAACTGGGATTACGGATGTGGAAATAGAGAAGGAAAGGAAAATACGGGAGATGGTTTAGGGGAATGTCCAGTAGCGTCTGAGATCAATTAGATAAGGAGTTCAAAAGAAACTACAGAGATTTTAAGGCTGATGGTGCCAGGGAGTCGTGTGGATTTAGGAAAAAGGTGAATGTAAGAAAAAAAAATTGTATTACTATTCGAATTAACAGAAATTCTACTCGTATCATTTATTACATTGATGTCCTCACCTACTGCCCAGAAAAACCAAAATGCCTGTGATCCCTATGTCCTATCCCATATCACCCTTGCACATAATAGTGGAACAGAAAAACTCATTTCCACCATTTCTAGAATGTTGTTTGAACTTTGCATCTCCAGAATCTTCCTTCATATATTATAGGCATGAAGTTGGGCTCAGCAATCCAAACTGGCCATCATTCTTCCATTTTTATAACCTGTTTTACAGAACAATAACCAGATGGCTTCTTGGAATGGTACTACCTTTTCCTAGGTTTTATTATCTCTTCTTTAAGTAGCCTGATAAACTGGAAAGATCTTGGGGAGTCTGACACACATAATTTCAAAGCCAAGCTCAACATTTTATTAGCTGTGTGACTTTGAGATGTGCAATCTCTGCTAGAATTGTAGGGTTCCAGATTTAGCAAATAAAAATACAGGCTGCATAATTAAATTTGAATTTCAGATAAACAACATTAGCTTTTTAACTGAGTTCCTTATTTTACCTTGCAGTCCTGTGACAATTGTCATGATTAGGTATGATTAGAAAAATGCTACTTATATTTTAACTGGGTTGGACTTTTCAGGACTATATTATCATCTATCACATTTTAAAGTTCATATCTTTTTTTAAAATTAAAATTTATTGGGGTAATTGTTAGTAAAGTTACATAGGTTTCAGGTGTACAATTCTGTAATACATTATCTATATCAAACATTGTGTGTTCACCACCCAGAGTCAGTTCTCCTTCCATCACCATATATTTGACTCCTTTTTCCTTCATCTACCACCTCCTCTCCCCCCTTACCCTCTGGTAACCACTAAACTATTATCTTTGAGTGTTTGTTTCTTTGTTTGTCTTGTTCCTTTGTTGTTTTCAGTTTTATATCCCACATATGAGTGAAATCATATGGCTCTCTACTTTTTCTGTCTGACTTATTTCACTGAGCGTAATAATCTCAAGATCTATCCATGTTGTCACAAATGGTCCTATTTCATCTTTTCTCATGGCAGAATAGTATTCCATTGCGTATATATCCCACATCTTCCTATCCAATCATCTATCAAAGGACACTTTGGTTGTTTCCATGTGTTGGCCACTGTAAATATAACTGCAGTGACATTGGAGCACATATGTCTTTACAGATAAATGTTTTCAGATTTTTGGGTAGATACCCAGGAGAGAGATTGCTGGGTCATACGGTAATTCTATTCTTAAGTTTTTTAGGAACCTCCACACTGTCTTCCTGACATGATAATTTGTATTGCTAGAAAAATAAGAACAATCTGCATAGATATGTCTGGTGAGAGCAATTCCTTGCACTCTGATTTCTTGAAATTTGTGTCATGGAGGATGTTTTCATTTCCTAGGACTGCCTTAACAAATCACCGCAAAGTTGGTGGCTTAAAACAACAGAAATGTATTATCTCACCATTCTGGGGATCCGGAGTCAAAAAATCAAGGTGTGATAGGGCAACACGCCCTCCAAACGCCCTTGGAAAGAATTTATCTTTGCCTCTTCCAGCTTCTGGTGGCTCCAGGCATTCCTTGGCTTATGTTAGCATCGCTCCAATCTCCTCCTCCATCTTCTCATGGCACGCCCCTCTGTCTCCATGTCTCAAATCTCCCTCTCCTTTCTCTTGTAAAGACATCAGTCTTTGGATTTAGGGCCCACCCTATATCCAGTATGATCTTATCTCAAGATTCTCAACGTAATTGCATCTACAAAATCCCTGTTTCCAGGTAAGGTCACATTCACAGATACTGGGGGTTAGGACTAGGTCACGTTTTTCGGAGAACCCATGTCAACCCACTGCAAAGGTCAATTGCTTCTCTTCAAATACTAGGACCAAGCTTAAATCATCAAAAACATGATCCACGTAAAGTAGTTTATCGTGATTCTGTTGATAATGGTGTTAGAAAGCCCTGGGTTGAGTAGAGAATGTCAATGAAACCACTCTGAAACTCCTAATGTCCACTCTGTGAGTCTGATGTGTCGTTGCGAAAGGAAAGTTTCCAAGTGTTCTAAGAACAATGTTTTCAGGTTGGAGTAGGAATTATAAAAACCTGGAGCCTGGGAAAAGATTTTAAATGTTATCCCCTGCCAAGCTTCACTTTTCTCACAGTTTAATGACACCTCACTTATACCAGCCAGATCTGAGAAAATGAATTGGAAAACCTTTTTTTTTTCAAAAATAAATTCAACTTGATAAAACTGAAACATATTCTGTGTTCTAAGTGTCAACAAGTTGGTTGGGGGCGGGGGGCAGTCTGCCAGCAATTTTGTCATTAGAATGTAATTTATGAAAGCTCTTAGATAGTTACTCTCTGAGTGGTAAGGCATAGCAATATTTCTAGTACATACTGTGCATCGACATGTTATTTGGTGTTTACATATATTTCCTCTAATCTAAATAAGATTGGCCCTAAGAGCAGCTGCCACCTCAATACATTCACTCACTGTTTAGTGTTCAAGGTCCCTTTGGTTTTGACCCTGGGGAATTTCCTCTATGGTAGGACAGTCATATATCCTGGTTTGCCTGGGGGGCAGTTCTGTTTTTTACCTGTTGACTGCTGTAATTGTTGGCAGTGCTCCATTTTACTCTCAAAAAGGGTCCCAATTTCACAGACATAGTATATTCTGATGCTTTCTAGAGAAAAATCTTAATTCCATTAAAGTTGATCAGAATATTAAGCATTGTAAATGTTCCTTTTTCCCCCAGAAGGAGAATGCAACTTACATCATCAGAGAAAGGGTTGTTTCTGAGCTGGTTTGAGGGATTTTCTTGGAAGCCGCTTCTTTAGGTTTACACAGCCTTTAACAAGCTATTTTGATCAAGAAAAGGTCTGTCATGTTGCATTTTTGTGCAAGATTATGAATTGAATGTGTTGCTAGTAAATCATGTTTTGCGTTTCTTACAGATGGTGGAATCAGTTATAGACTTGTTTGACCCCGTTCAGACACAATTATTTATGTACATGTTAATGTTACTCCTTTCAACAGTTTCCTACCATTGGGAAATTTTTTAAAAAATCAAATAATCAAATCATATTTCCAGGAAACCAAAAAAAAATCAGAGTGACTTAGTTTGAATGATAGCTGTTTCCCTTAGTTTATGATCGTAAGCTACACACACACACACACACACACACACACACACTTTCTTCTGTTTTTAATTTGTCTTATTTTCATAGATCTAAAAAGCATCACTCGTTAACACACAAAGATTCCCTTGTTGTATGTTGATTTAAGTCGATGCCATACAATTTCTAAACGCTCAGAATGAGCTTCTACCTGGAGATTTTATAAAAGACTTCATGACTGTACCATTGTCATAGGAAGCTTTCTGTTCTGGCCTTTATACTTTATTTATTCTGAGCCAGACCAAAAGGTGCAGTGGCTCTTCTCTAGGCTATCGGTCGCACTATATACGTGGACGGATTCCTAGCTTCAAAACTCCCAAGGTTTGCTCAGAGGTGCCATTCTTTACCAAATGTAAATCTCAAGCTCTGTAAACCATAGAGCAGGCACTGCACCCTTTTCCTGAAGAGACTTGTACTCTGAAAATGATGTTTCCACACATGAAATGCAGTCATAGCACACCTAATTCAATATTTACTTTTAAGTGTACTATGTCTTCTATTCTCATGGTTACACATTTGCTTTGCTTAGTTATACTTAGAAAGAAGGACCAATTTTTATCTAACCTTTGCATATAGCTACATTGCCATGAAAAGTGAAAGGACCCAGAAAAGGCAATGTGTACAATATCTGACACTGTTTCCAGCAGTTCATAGCCAAGGCCCATCAATACGCATCGTATTTCCTTCAGAATCTGCATAGACTTTGCCAGTGGTGGTTTCCTGGAAATATGATTTGATTATTTATAGATGAATTGGTTTTAGAATAAGTCTACTTTAATTCAGCATCTCTATTAACAAAGGATGGTTTTAAGCTTAACTCATTTTAGAAGTTCATCTCTGAGTTCCATTTATTAGGTGTTGTCCTTAAATTCATCTGAGGTTAATTAGCTTGTATTCATGGTTTTCCATATTTAGACTTCTTAAAAGGTATGTTCCTTCTTGGTATAAGCACAAGGGAAATTATATGTGTTTCTGGATTTGGATGTTTTGTGCTGATAGGAAGACATAGTCACAGGAATTTAGTTCCACGTTCCCTGAAATTGGATCATATGAAGTATACAAAATTACATTTTCCATAAATTTTGAAAGTTCACTTGGGCATAGTATACCAATTAAGAATGGGTTCACATTTTTGGTACAACTGATATAGTCAAAACTATATAAGGTATAGGCCTATCAATTAAGATTATTTTAGGATAGGGCATTCATTCTGATTAGCACGAATTTAATCTCCTAAATTTGGGGTTAGAGAGAGAGAGCAAAAAGGACTAAAGGGATTCCATCATGTACCTATCATACAATAAACCATTAAAAATAATACCAACAAAACTCTGAAATAAATAACTGCAATTAGATATGTCTCTTCACTTCCACAAGGTCCTATTTTTTTATTTTTTTATTTTTTTATTTATTTATTTATTTATTTATTTATTTATTTATTTATTTATTTATTTGTGCTGCCTTGCATTAGCAATCTACTTTTATAAAGTCATCTGTCTTTGGACCAAAATAGTTCTGGAAATTCTGACTTTTAAGCACCCTGGCACAGTCGATCAAATATTGACTCAAGGTGGCAACTCAGTGTACATTTGAAAATCTGGGCCTATGAGTTTATTCTGCAGTCTCAATAGTCTTTTCCACCAAGGTCTGAGACTGACTTTCCTTGTAATTTTTTCAGAAAACACCATGTCTGGTCTGTAGCTAAAAGTAGGAACCTTTAGGCAAGCATGAGAGGAGAACTGGCAAACAAAATACATTTAGCTGTCTTTTTAGTGAAATTAACAAAACAATTTAAGTTATTTAATTTTTTTTCTATGATTAGGAGTATTAAGAATACTTAAGTCAACTTAAATAACTTTTTTACAATTATTTAATATTTATTTACCAAGTAATACTAACAATCTTTTTAAAAAGATTTTTATTAAAATATAGTTAACATACCATGTAATATGAGTTTCAGGTGTACACCATAGTTATTCAACATTTATGTACCTAAGAAGTGATCACCATGGTAAGTCTAGCAACCGTCTGACCCTGTACCACCCTAGTGCAATATTACTGCCTATGATCCCTATGCTGAACATTACGTCCCCAAGACTTACTAGTTTTATACCTGGAAATTTGAACCTCTTATTCCTCTTTACCTTTCCCCCTTTTAAAAAAATTTCAATTGTAGTTGACTTTCAATATTATTTTACATTAATTTCCTGTGTACAGCATAGTGGTTAGACATTTTTATAATTTAATAAGTGATCCCCCTGACTAGTCTAGTACCCACCTGGCACTATACATAGTTACTACCATATTATCGACTATATTCCTTATGCTTTACTTTATATCCCCATGACCATTTTGTAACTGCCAATTTGTACTTCTTAATGGCTTCCCTTTTTTCACCCTGCCCCCCCCCAGTCCCCTTCCTGTCTGTCATCCTGATAAATCTAGTACCCATCTGACACTGTACATAGTTATTATACTATTATTGACTATATTACTTATGCTATACCCTGCATCCCTACTTTGTAACAACCAATTTGTACTTCTTAATCCAGTCCCCTTTTTCACCCATCCCCAAACCCCCTCCCATCTGGCAACCATCAAAATGTTTTCTGTATCAATTAATTTGTTTTTGTTTTGATTGCTTGTTTATTTTGTTCTTTAGATTCCACATATGAGTGAAATCACATTGCATCTGTCTTTCGCTGTCTGACATACTCCACTCAGCACAATACCCTCCAGGTCCATCCATGCCATCGCAGATGGGAAGAACCCATTCCCTTCCCTGGCCAAGCAATACTCCATTGTATATATGTACCACCTACTCTTTATTCATGCATCCATTCGGGGACACCCAGGTTGCCTTCATTTCTTGGCTATTGTAAACAACGCTGCAATGAAAGTATGGATGCAAACGTCCACTTGAAGTAGCATTTTGGGTTTCTTTGGAAAAAATTCCCTGAAGTGGGATTAGTGAGTCCTTCTATGTCTCTTGTTAGGCCCTTTGTTTTAAAGTCTATTTTGTCTGCTATAAATATTGCTATCCCAGCCTTTTGTTTTTTTACATTTCAATTTTCATGAAATATCTTTTTCCATTCCTTTACTTTCAGTCTGAGTGTGTCTTTCAATCTGAAGGGAGTCTCTTGTAGGCAGCATATGTAAGGGTCTTGTTTTCTTATCAATTCAGCCACCCATTTTTTGATTGGAGCATTTAATCCATTTACATTGAAAGTAATTATTTATAGAGATGTAGTTATTGCCATTTTATTGTTCATGTTTTTTTATTTATTTATCTTTTTCATCTTAAATAAGTCCCTCTAAGATTCCTTGTAATACTGGTTTGGTGTTGATGAACTCCATTAGCTTTTTCTTGTCTGGGAAGCTCTTTGTCTGTTCTTCGATTCTAAATGATAGCTTTGCTGGGTAGAGTAATCTTGGTTGTAGGTCCTTGCTTTTCATCACTTGGAGTATTTTGTGCTACTCCCTTCTGTTCTGCAAAGTGCCTGTTGAGACATCAGCTGATAGTCTTATGGGAGCTCCCTTGTAGGTAACTAACTGCTTCTTTCTTGTTGCTTTTGAGATTCTTTGTCTTTAACCTTTGGCATTTTAATTGTGATGTGATTTTTGATCATTCTCCAGTGACACAGCAGATAGTCACATGAAACTCCTCAAATACAAAAGGGAGACCACAGAACCCCTCAGATCTAAAACATTCTCAGCAAACCTATGAAGCCATTCTGGGCTCCCCTTGCTGGTGCCTCTGATGTCTCCTAGATACCAAACTATCCCTCTAGTCTCACAGGCCTTCAGGCTTATTTCACTGCTCCCAGGCCTAAGGTTAAATAACAAGAGGCCATAAAATCACAGAACAAGTGTCCTTTCAAATGGCATTAGATTTTGACATGAGGTAGCTCTGAACATGAGCTCAAATTACCATGTCTTTGAAAAGTCTAGTAGTTTGTTGGTCATAGTTGCTCTTAAAGAGGAAGGTCAAGTAAACACAAAGAATCCTGAGTGTTCTTGTGTTGTTTCTTGATCTAGAGGCTGACACATGCTTGACTTCAATGTTCCTATTGTTAACCTAAAAATAAGAGGCCAAAGTGAGAAGTAACAACTGTTTATTTGAGATCCAAAAGAAGAGCTATTCTGGAAGCATTGATTCAGGCACAAACCCAAGCAGTGTGATTAGGAGGTGAAGGCAAGGGGTATTTATGAGAAAGGGAAGGGAAATGATTACGTGAATAGAAGGAAGGCATTTCTATGGGTGTTAATAAACTAAGGAAGGAATTTCTGTGGATGCAGATAAGCTAACATAGTGATGCTAATTCTAAAGAATATCTTTAATTTTCAGTCCTGTAGTCGTAACGTCTGCTTTCCTGTGGGCTTTGCAAACAGTTGTTTAGAGTACAGTGCTGCTTTAGGGCCAGTTCAAAGGTTATTTTGCCTAGTTTTAACATTCTAAAGGTTTGAGGAGTAAGATATACAAGACAGTTCCTCTGGATGCCAGCTCTGACTCATTTTGAGGTGCCTCCATTTATATTATTTTTTTACACTATGAGGCAGGCTATCTCTGTAGATGCTCCAAGAATTGTGGAAAGAAAACATTTTAGTAAATATAGTTATGAACGTGTATCAGAAATGTATTGTAATCTCTTTCGCGAATGAAAAGGCCTCTTGTAGGCCAATTTAAAGATTCACTCCTAAGAACATTTTATTGATGCTTTTAATGTCTATATTCATTTTATCCTAGTAGTAAACATAAGGCTTCTAGATCAAAAATCTGACATTATTACTTAGAGTATTGGTTCCCCATGCCCCCCTTCTCTTCCTTTGGGGAGATTCAATAAGAACAGATGTCAGTGGCACATAACAGAGGGTCTGTACTGCAGGAGAGGAACCCCCAAATTATGAAATTTGTAGTTTCTGTAGAAACTGCTGTACAATAGCCCCTCCTCCACTCTTGAGAGTGAGAGAAAAAGAGCTTATCTTTCTAATGTAAGCAGATCCTCTCTTGAGAAAAGAGATTCCTAGATCTTTACATTTATTTGAAATGTAAACTCATGACTCTAAGCCTGTCAACCTTAGAATGTGGGGAAAAAAAATGGTTCTGGGGAAAAGGAGACGTTCTTTATCTTTATAGAGTGTAGTTCATCCTTTATTTTGCTTCAGCTATTTGTCTTGCCTTTCTGTTAACCATGGGGCATGTCCTTTGTGAATATGTGTAAATGCTCTACAATTATGATCTGGAGTGAAACTCTCTTCATAATTGAGGAATGACCAATTTGTCATTCACAAACATTTTTAAAATGTAGACTGCTGAGTTGTTCTGAATATTAGAGGATTACAGTTTTGTACCAAAATGTACTCAGAGACAACAACTACAAAATTATATATTTAAGCTTTTTGTTTTGAGGATGTTTTACCTACTGAAAGAAGGTATCAGAGAATAATTTCTTGTTAAATTTAGAAAAGAATGAACAACGCTTTGTTCTTCATTATTAAAGAAAATCTGTGAGTATAAATTATAAGAATAATGAAAATAGATGGCTTTTCCAAACAAAACAAGTGGATTCAAGTTTTAAAATCCTCAAATTTCAATTTTTTAAAGATGGTATCTTATTAGCAGTCTGTCATAGAAGAAAAGACCATGTTTTTTAGTTTGGGTTCTCCAGAAACAGAGCCTGAAACAGGGATTTGAGCTACTTCAGGGAATAATCCGAGAAAGTAGAGATAAGGGTGAAGGTGAGACAGGGACGGGAAGGAATAAGTAAAGAAGCAGGTTGCCTTTTGGTACTCTGAGACATACTGATGGATGCCCCCAGCAATTCCCGGGGAGAAACCAATAAAATGGGTTATTTATTTAGCAATTCCCATTTGCCTGTTGCTAAGACCTGCTCCCAGAGGTGTAGTACCTGTGGCCTGGCCCATGCATGCTCCTGCGACTGCAGAACGTCCCAGGTGCTTGATATAAGAACAGAGGTAGAAAGCCATTGGTGTTTAGGCAAACTGAGAGTGGAGATGGGATATGGACTCTGATAGCATCTGCTACGACATAGGCTGGGCATCAGAGAGACCAGGAGTAAGTCACTGAATAACTAAACTAAGCCTCATCTGTAAAATGGGGATAACAAATGCTTCTGCCTCCTAAGCTTGTTCTCAAGATTAAATGAGATACTATACATGATGTTTTAGAGCAGGGCTCAGAGTAAGCCCTCTGATCATCTACTTTCATCATCAACAACAGTATTGTTATTATTAACATGATATTTACTAAAATGTTGATGAAATTAGTGAATATTTCTAAATGAGAGCTACAAGGACTTTTTTTCTTTTTCATTATTTTTAATGAGTGTCAGATATTCTTATAGATTCTGGCATTTAGCTTTAGATTTTTTTTCTTTTTAAGAATTTCTCTGGTTTTATGCTATAGTAAAACACCGTAGTTTTTGCCCTAGTAGTTGACTAATGTTGTTGACATCCTACTCATTTTATGTCTTTGTACTGCTTACTCCAATGCAACAATCCACCCGCCTCACAGGGAAATAAAAGTAGGATTCTTGTTGAGACTTGAAAAAAGCAATTGTTTTTGTGATGTTGAAGATATTTCTCATACTTTTTTCTCTGACTCTTAAAAGCACATTTTAAAAAAATGTTCTCCTTAAATTTTATACTCATATTTCCTTCATCATTTCAGAATTGCACTCTGAAATAAAATTCTGGAAATGAATCATTGTCATTTTTCAAACTAGCAAGAAAAGTAAAGCTATGGAAAGCAGTTAGTATCTCAGAGTATTTAAAATTATTTGAAGATCATTTTTACTGATTTCAGTTTCACGATTCTGATTCAGTAATGTTGAGAAACAAGAACATTCTTTACTGTTATGAATCATAGAGGTCACAGAGGAAGTCAGTAGGTTTTACTTTTGACTCTATCACATGCACCAAAAAAAATCTGTAGAGTAAAAGGACAAACATCTTAAATGCTCTTGAAATACATTAATGTTGAGTATCAGTAATGGAGAAAACTGCACAAGGTTACCTTTTAACTTTTTACAAGAAAATAAGGATTTGTCCTTAAAATTTTATTAGCAAAGACAAGAACATTTTAGATTTACCAGTGCTTAATGGTACATGTACTGTCACTTTATAGATTTCAAATTCGTGAGGCTATTTATGAGGCTATTTCTTCCAATGCTTTTGATATAACTAGGACTTGTGCTTTTGAGTGGGTGCTAAGATCTGGTGTATAACCTCATGAAAACAAAGTATTGCACACACTAGTTTTAGGAATTCCAGTGTAACAGTAGAAGCAATGGTAGGACAAGTAATGTGGGAAGTCCCTGTGGAGAGAGACCTGGCTGTGGAGAGAGACCTGAGGCCAAGGAAGGCCTCAGAGCTAGTAGTAGTATGATTTATCTATGCCTTGGGCCTCTAGCTGGAGGGCTAGAGGTGAGGTCTGAAAAACAGTATGTAAGAAACTGGTTAAATAAACCAGGATTTAGAACCTGTGGTATAGGCAGAATTCTACGTTGACCCCTAATGATCCATGTCCTTGTGTCGAATCTGTGGCTATGATGGAATCCCACTCCTGTGATTATGCTATATTATGTAATATGGCAAAAGTGTAGGGATTTTTGCAAATGTAGTAAATATCTCCAATCAATTGACTTTGAGTTACACGGGCAATGCTTTTTGGTGGGCCTGGCCTCATCAGGTGTGTCATTTAAAAGGAACTGGTGCCCTCCTTGAGACAGAGAGATCCTTGTGCTGGCCTTGAAGAAGCAGTCAGCCATGCTGTAAACTGAAAATGGAGAGGTATGGTTTCCAGGAGACAAGCGCTTCCACCTTACAGCTGCAAGGCACTGAATTCTGCCATCAACCTGAATGAGCTTGGGAAAAGACCCCGAGGTCCAGATGAAAACTCAGCCCAGCTGACACCTTGACCTCAGCCTTGTGAGACCCTGAGCACAGCTCCCAGTTAAGCCAGGCTGACCTACAGAAACCTTGAGATAACAAACGTATTTGTCTCGCTCTAGTAGAAAACTAATAGAGGATCTAAGTTAAGGAGAGAGACAAAAGGGACCTTCATTTGTCTTTTCTTCTAGATTGCCCAAGCTATTTCAATTCTTCTGAAAAATACTCTAAAAACACTGGACTTAACCAAATCTTAAATAGTTTCCCTTAAGAAGGCTAGAAGGTGGAGAACCAACAAAATTAATATGGAATTATCAGATGCCAAGATGTTTTCAAAAATCTACTTCCAACAAAACTCATTTTTAGGACATCCATAAACAGAATTGCTAAAGAGTACTTTCATTTCACTAAAAGATTAGCATTTAAAAAATATATTCATTAATTCTTGAGGTAGCAATCATTTGAATACAATGGAAATCGATTGTGACATTTCTAAATGGAAATGAGGATGTTAGGGAAGATTGAAATGACTCAGAAAAGATACAGTGCAACTCTGTAAAAACTTATAAATCAGCCCAGGGCCCTGCACCCCCAAAATACAAAAGGCTTCAATATCTGTTAATGTAAAAGTATTTTTAAAGGATATATCTCTATCTCAAGAAACACATATAAACCTCAGAGCTTTTAGTATTCATGAAAAGTTGATTTGCCTTAGCTTGGAAGAAACTGCTTTAATAAATTTATAGTGAAACAACTTTAAAGAAAATAAGTAAATTGAAATATAAAAATAAACAGTTGGCTAGGAGGACAACATTGCTGAAATTTTAGTACAATATTTCAGCTTCTAAGAGCCTAGCCACAATGTAAGGAGTGTCTGTGGCAAATAGGATCAGTGTTTCTAATAGTAGCAGAGAGAAATTCCATTATTTGGACTGTCTAACTTTTACAAACTTTCCTAAGGATGAAATTAAATGTGAGAGGCTAAAACAAACAGATAAAACTCCCTGTATAAAACCACACTCAGTATGAAGAAGATGTCTGAGTGATTCTATGTGTAACCGTGACAGTTTTGGACTTTCATGGAATCATGTATTTGACTTATCAAAAATACTGCTCTGTCTCCTAAACACATGGACTGGTTTTGTTTTCTCTGCACGTGCGTTCAGTTCTGTGTTTGGGTTCTGCCGAGGAAGTCCCAAGCTATGGCCTAAATTACTTCATTAAAAGACCTCTTTTGCAGGCTGCCCTGCAAGGTCCCGTGTCAATAGGGATATAGATGATAATGTTAATAATAATTACAGTGATCAATTAGAGAGTATGTAGTATAAAATGATAAAGCAATAGAGTATAAAATTTTTTTTAAGATTTGGTGACGTGGACATTTAATGTGACAAGACTAATGCCTGGCATATAGTATGCATGCAGTATATGCTAACTGTTTTAATAAAAAGAACAACCCAAGCACAGTGCTACAGTGTATTGAAGTTTGAACTACTGGTTGTTGGGGAATTAAAGAAGCAACCCTGTATTACATTCTTAGTAAAACTGATTATTATCTAAGGTTTGAAATTTATAAAGTCCATGATAACCACGCTAAAGTGGATACTTTGCTGTATAGAACATGGAAAACAAGAAAGAAGTAGGTATAGGTTGAGGAAGCAAAAAGAGCAGACTATCTTTCCAGTTGTGCAAGAAAACACACACAATATCTCCTCAGTTGTGTAAGAAAACACACACACACACACACACACACACACACACACAACAATGATAGTCACATCCTGCATTTCTATGGCATTTTTATTTTTCATCCTTTTAAAATTTCATTCTGACTACAAAGCCAGATAAAAGCCAGACTTGCTCCACATGTGTTTTGAGAGTCAAGTAAACAGAATTTATGAAGTTACTATTATGGTCACAAATTCATGAAAAATTAAAGACTTGGGACTTGGGTTTGGAATTCATATTTTAAGTAAAAAGCTTCAGAACGACGAGAAATTGTAAATCTGTGATATTTTGATGATGGCAGTATTGTTATCAGTCCTTTGGGCAAGTCCTTTGATCTCTATACTGAACTTCCAAATAGACATTGTAGGTGAAAAAATCTAGAGAAGAGAGAAGAAAAAATAATTTTTATCTCAAACAAAACAAAAATTGAAACCATTAATGACTGGGGCTTCAAATCGTTTTTCCCATTTAAGATGACGTTCATATACACTGATAACCTTTCTAAGAAAGTCTTTTATTAGGTTCAACTAAGTTTCCTTAGAGCTTTTTAAAAATATCTCCAACTACACCAAAAAGATGTTCTAAAGGGTAGAGTCATTAGTTTCCTGTTGCTTTGTAACTAAGTTCCACAAGCGTATCAGCTTAAAGCAACATCCATTTAATAGTTCACAGGTGCTGTAGGTCAGAAATATGGGCATGGCATACCTGGGTCCTGTGCTCGGAGTCTCACAAGGCTGAAATCAAGGTGTCAGCAGGGCTGATCTCTTATCTGGAGTTCAGGGCCCTCATCCAAGTTCATTCTTGGAAGTGGCAGAATTCAATTGCTTGCAACCACAGGTCTGAAGTCCCTGTTTTCTTGCTGTCTGCCAGCCAGGGGTTTCTTTCAGCTCCTAGAGGCCAGTCTAAGGTCCTTTCCATATGGCCACCTCCATTTTAAAGCCAAGAATAGCACGTCAAATCCTCATGCTTCAAATCTGACTATCCTTTCTACTACCAGACTACCAGGTAGAGAAATCTTGTGCTTTTAAAGGAAATTTGATTAGGTTTGATTCACTTTGACAGTCTCCCTTTTGATGAACTCAAAGTCAACTCATTAATAACCTTAAAATTACATCCGAAAATCCCTTCTGTAATATATGAGGGCAGACAATTCAGTTTGCAAACTCATCCTAGGAAAAGTGCTACATACCTCACTGCTGAATATCACTATGGTCACCTTTGAAGTTCTCCCCTTGGGAAGCTATGCACTGATGCCAGTGCCTAGTCCACCCTTCAAAGCAATTTTGGAACTCTTTTTGGAATGGCCATCAGAGCTGTCATTGTATTACCCTTGATGTCCTGAATGTCATCAAAATATCTTCCTTTCAATATTTCCTTTCTCTTCAAGTAAAGAAAGAAGTCATTGGGGGCCAGATCAGGTGAGTAGAGAGGGTGTTCCAGTACAGTTATTTGTTTACTGGCTAAAAACTCCCTCACAGACAGTGCAGTGTGAGCTGGTGCATTGTCGTGATGCAAGAGCCATGACTTGTCGAAGAAAAGTTCAGGTCGTCTAACTTTTTCATGCCACCTTTTCAGCTCTTCCAAGTAGTAAACTTGGTTAATTGTTTGTCCAGTTGGTACAAATTCATAATGAATAATCCCTGTGATATCAAAAAAGGTGAGCAACATCGTTGCAACAAGTTAGCGAACGTAATTGTCAGACTTCGTAAATTGCATAATCACAGACACGATATCTCATCATATTCGCAGTTCAGGGATTAGGACAAGAAATCTTGGGGGTGCATGTTAGGATTTTGCCTACCACGGTAGGGAAGACATTTACCACCAGATCCCAATAACGGCTATGTCATTATGTGCTGGGCAAGTCATCAATATTTAATAAATCCTCGTTGCCTTAAATATGATATTTTAGTGACGAATGTTGGGTGCCAAATCTCATTTGGTCTTATTAAACTAATATCAAGATAAGATAATTCTAACATCAACAGGAGTCATAGGAGATTCTGAAAATAATTTATATTTGATTATATTACATTACGCATAGCTTATAAATCTAAATTTTAAAGGACATAGTGTAGATATAAAGATGAGAAGTGTAAAAATTCGCATTCATTTTGTATGCATTATTAACCTTTATGTTGGTTTTGTCAAAATATTTCATACCAGCTAGTCTTAAATTTAGAAATTACTTTGAGTAATTTAAGAAAACAATATAGTACTTGCCCTTTTATAATTGGCCCTTTGAGTACATTCTATTTTTCAGGTGATAGTATATTCCCTGATCAAAGGGTAATGATTTGGCATCAGACAAGGGAATCTTAAAATATTTTTATCTATTTATTCATTCGCTCTTCTATTTTAACTCCCTTGAAGAAAAATCCCAAGTTCTTACTAAGGATCTGTAGACTCCCACATAAATCGTGGTGCCACCAACCTCTGACTTCATCTCCTATCACTCATTTTCTGGGTCACTCACTCCATCCACACTAGAATTCTTCAGAGCCTCTGCATTTCTGCTTCCTCTGCCTGAAATTTGCTTCAGGTCTCCTTTCAAATGTCTCCTTACAGGTAGAGGCTTTCCCTGCACAATCTATCTAAAATATCACTACTGACCCCTGGCTTTATGTTGTTTCATGCACCTATCACCAAATGGCATATTATTCCCTTTTTATGGGCTCCTTTCCTGTTTCCCTCCACTAGAATGAACGTTCCCTGGGAGTAGGGACTTGGTTTTATGTTCTGTTGACTCCCCAGTGCCTAGCACATAATAGACACCCAGTAAATATTGTTGAACACATGAATGTATTTCAGAAAAAGAAAAATAATTCAGTAAATCACTGGAGAATTCATTCACTCTGTAAACCAGCACAAATCTTGTATTCAGAGAGAGCCCTGTCTTACTTAAAACCGTAACAATATTAACAGAAGTGGAAAAGTAGCAAGTTTGGCAGAAAGGCAGAGGGCAAGGAAAAGTGGGTGACTGGGAAATGTAGTGCTTAGTTTGGTTCTGCAGCTTTTCTTAAACGTGCCAGTGCAGGCCATGGACTTTTCCACAACCTGCCAGGGAGTTGGAGGGAATGCTGTGTTGAAGATAAGAACTAGGACTCACAACACCTACTACTATCCTATATGCTGTCTTTGCCTCCACCAGTGACGGCATGCTTTTGCAGGATAATTGCAAGTGTTGAAGTCACTTGTCACATTAAACACTTATTAACTGTTTTTAGCATGAGGCGAAGGTTTTTCTCATTGTTCCGCAAGTATTTTAGTTACATTGTAGGTGTTAACATTTTGCTTTGCTTATCTTTTTTACTTACTTATAAAACTTATATAACCACTGACTATATCAAATAATATGATAATTGAAGAAAAGCCTTAATAGAGGTAACTGGAATCATTGCCTTGAAGCTTGTATTTTGAAAATTAAACAATCCGTCTTTTTGGTTGTAGAAGTGTATCCTTGAAAAATTCTGTCATGCAAAAACAATGAACAGAATCTCAGCTTCCTGCATCTTCTTTTAATGACCTCAGGTATATAATTATGCCAGCAACTAAATATACTAAGGATCACACATGCTTGGAAGAGGTATCTGTGAAACAGGGACAAGCTATTTTCTTATAGCTCTAAAGATACAGAGGAGGCAGGTTAGCTCTATGACATACATTTCATAACAGACCCGTCCAATATAAAATACTACATTACACAATATATGTGTTCAACAAATAATTAATTGAATTTTAAAGTGATGAGTTGGAAGTATCTGAACTGCCTCTACATTCCATCTACATGACCATCTGTCATCTGTCACTTTTGTAGCTGGCATTCTTCTATTCAATGAAAGACTAGACACAGTCTCTTCCAATTCTAAGACTTAATGCTGTTACAAAACTATCCAATCACCACTATTTTGAAGGGAAAACATTGCTAAATGGGAAAATGAACAATATGCATAACATGAATTTTTCCTTTTGTTGCTGTTACTAAGAGGTAAAACAACTAAAAAAAATGAAAATAATCTATCTAAACTATATCTGTGAATATCATTTTACTTTTTTTCCCTAGAACAGTAATATTTATTTAACATGACCAGTATTTTCATTGTACAAACCCAAATAAAGTGATTGTCTTTATTCACTGGTTCGGTTCTACAACACAATGATTTCACATAACAGAAGCTTACATCTTACTCTTATAATCTAATTAATATGGGTCAGTGATGGAAGGTGGGGCCCCAGTCTGCTCCACACTGGCATTAATCAACCCAACTTCCCCCCCCCCATCTACTGTGATTACTTCCCTTTTAGTTCTCAGTTTTTTTCTCTTTAACCTGTAGATGGGGAAATGAAGTAAGAAACACATGGTAGGCTTTTTGTGGGCGAGGCTTAGAATCGACATGCACCATATTCTGGGCTTATATTCAGTTAACCAGAATGCAGCCATGTGGTCACTCCTCATTTTAAAGGAGGCAGGACACTATAGGCCAGCTGTGTGCCTGGGAAGAAAACATGGTTATTGCCAAGCAACAGCAGTCTTGACTGCATTCTACCTTTTTGGTCACCAAATATCTGGTTCACTCTTCTTCCTGAACCTAGAAGTCATTCACTCTTCCCCAAGGCAACCAACCCAGAGTCCCGTATGGTCATTGTATCCAGCCCCAAGTCCAGGATCTCAGAATAGAAGGAATTCCTTTATCAGGTCCACATGTGGTTCCTTGTAGCCCAATGAACTATGACCCTGCCTGCCCTTTGCCATACACATCCAGTATATAGCACCCACAAGGAAAGCATGGAGACGCCTAGCAATTATTTGTCCATAGCAATATGTGAAATCCCCATGGACAGCTTTTATGAAGGCCACTTCCCTGGAGGATAGGGAAATTCCTTATTATTCAAACTGCCCTATTTGGGGAGCATCTCCTTGTCCATTTTTCTCTGTGGCAACTGGCTTCTCTCAAAAACTTAGTAGGCTTCCATGTGCCATACGCCACAGCCAGTGTTCTTTCTTGGACATGCTCCTCAAACCGGATTCATTCCTTTGTTCCTCCTTTCAACATAAAGGCAGCTACTTTAAGACCATTATGCTTGGGTGGGAAAGCCAATGTGATCTTTGCCTGGGGCTGTTTTAATGATCTTGTGTTGTTCAAAGTTTCTTTGAATCTCATTTTCTGTTATTTGGGATTTAGGGCCAGCTTTTCCAATTCTTTCCTTCCTTTCCTTCGTACTTGTAAATCAGTCTATTTTAATCTGAACTTACCTCTTGCTTATGATTACTTGCTAAAGGCAACCAATTTTAGAAAATACACACCTTTCCAACATTGTCGCCTTAAAGCCTAGGCTCAACAGCAGGTTGTCTGCCTTTCAGGTATTCACAGGAACAGTTTACCAAATACTTTCTATGGCCAAACAAGACTCTCCAGACTTCCAGTGTAATCTCGCCATCTACTACCCAACCACTAAGTCAATAGTACATTTCTTAGCCATTGGTTTTAATAGCAGCACACTTTCTTGGAATCAATTTTTGTGTCAGTTAAGATAAGCAGTACTAAGACCTGTAAGAGATAAACACCCAAATCTCAATTATGTAACAACAAAAACATTGATTTCTTTATTCCTTCATAGTGTATTTTAGGTGTGGTAGGGCTTCTGGTCCATTCAGGGACTCCCGATTCCAGGCCCTGACCTCATCTGGAGTCTCAGTGTTGGGAAAAAGGAGAGGATTGATACTGAAAGATGTCACGGGCCAGGCCTACAAGCAGAATATGACTTCTGTTCACGTTCCATTGGCCAGAACTCAGTCCTCAGTTGTGGCCACACCTAAGTAAAAGATCTCGGAATGTAGTAGAGCTGCTTTCCTGTAAAGAGGAAAACACAGGTGTCAGTGAAAGGAAGCAGTTTCAGCCAGAATTTCTCAGTATGTATAAAAATAACCTTCCTTTGTGCAAAAATATGAGTTTTTACTGTATGTTTATTTATTAGACATATGACATAATAAGAGTAGAGCTGTCACAAGCAGATTTGTTCACCTTCATGCTGGAATGATTTCTAGTGGATTGTTTTTAATAAATCCAAAGCAATCAATTAAGTAAAACTTCAATCAGGTTTCCTCCAAAAATGAGATTGTCTCAAAGCATTTTGTAAAACTAGGGCTGATGGACCGTTTTTAAGAATTACAGTGAATGTCATCATAGTTTGGGAAAGGGGCAGTAGCAAAATGCTTACTGTTGTAGAAGTGGGAGCCCAATGCTTTTGTGATATTAATGTTACATACATCAGATTTAGTATTTGAGAATAAAATCCAAATGAGAGTCTTAAAATCATAGTGAGTAAGAGTAGGGAAAAAAGAATGGAACATAAAAGGTATGCGGCTTAAGTACTGGTTACTTCATTAGTTGCTGTTGTTATTTTGGGATGAAACAGGCACTCATTCATTCAGTTACACATGAGCAGTTTCAGTCACCCAGCATTGCTAGATCACATATGATAACCCAGGGGTTGTGCCATATACCAGGGATCTGAAATAAACAAAGGACCCCAATGTGACAAGTGCTATTACAAAGGATGTTCGTAAGTATAAGAAAAGGGCCTCAGAATGTCCATGGGATGGATCAGGACAGGTATCCAAGCAGTAGTGAGGCTTGAGTTTAGTATTGAAAGAGGACTGAAGGTGGTAGTGGAGTGGACAGTCAGGGCAGATGGAAAGGGATGAAGAGGGAGGGGCATGGGTATTAGAGGGAAGCTGTGAATTTGAGGTGCTCTAGTTAGTTGTTCTGTAGATTGGTGGTCTGGTGGAAGAAGAGGCTGAAAAAGTAGCAGACAAAAACTTGTACGACGTGCTTAAGAGTTTGAACTTGATTCTGAAATCGGTGAGAAAAGTGATGAAGAATTTAGAGCAAAGGAGTAGCATTAGATTTTTATGTCAGAATAATATCTAAGCATAAGATATTGGAGAATGAATGGGAGTGGGGAAGACTAGACTCAGGGAGACAAATAGGAGACCATTAACTTTTTATTTTTTCTCACAAATTGAATATGTGCATATGCTAAGGAATGTATTATTCAGTTACCATGCCTTTGTGATGCATTTCAATCATTTTGTAACATAATTGTCTTAAAATTGTTTCAGTTAATAATAGTAATCAAAAAGAGTCATAAAATTATTTTCATTATGATTACTTATAATTTTGATTGACAAAGAGGATTTTGTTTTCTTTTTAGGGTTGTAATAACTTTGTTTTTTTAAATGGATATATTGTTCTATGGGCTTGAGTTATTTTAATGTATATTTAATACTATATATTTTATGATACATGTTTATTCATGCAATATTTGTAATTATTTATAAGCATTATTTTTCTTGATTTCACAAGTCTAATAGAATTGTTATCTCTACATAACTAGGAAGCAAAAATCTGAAAACAGTCATTATTTTTCTGCTGTACATTCATATATTCTTAAGTGATTAAAGAAAGTAGCTAAAGTAAATGTTATCTCAATTGAAATGAATTATTCAACATGGGAAATCAGAGAATTGATGCCCATTTTGAGATATTTGTAGTTCTTCATTTCAATTTAATTATATTGATTCCAGCTTTCAAATTGCGATGCAATTATATTACTTTGTCTTCATGTTAAGGAAGATCAAAAGTAACAGTAATTGCTAATTGTTATTGAATGTTTAGTGTGTGCCAGGAACTATACTATTTTATATGTACTATGTAATTAATCCCTCACAATGACCTTGTGATCAATGAGTTTCTATGATCATCTCCTTTTTTATCCACTGTAAATGACTTATTCCAGTTCACACAGCCTGTAAATGCCGGAGCTGAGATTGGAACCCAGGCTTTCTTAACTGGGAGGTCAAGCTCTTAACCACCACTCTATACGGCATCAAACCACTTCTTCTGTGGATGGAGTGATCAGGAGTCTTCATCCCTTTCAAAAACTATGTTAAACAATTTTGTACTATTTAATTAAAATTCTTTTGGAGTGCCACTGAACAATTTCATTCTTTGCAGAGACCCCCAGTATTAGACAACTGACAAGTATCCATCTTAGTAAAGCTAATATAGTAATAGTAATATATGTTATTCATAGAAGCCAACAAATATTTATTGATTACTTGAGTACCAGCTTTGTGGTAGGTTCTGGGATACTGAAGAATTCTCTGCCCTCATAAGATTTTCTGTCTGATGGAGGCATAACACAGTAAATACATAAATCATCACCCCAATTACATTTACCTATGTTTGTGTAACTGCTACTCTGCCATGGTAATGGCTCCGAATTAATGATTGCCAAGTTCACTAAGACCCATGGCTTCCTAGTATAGAACCCAGTTTCTGATGGAGGAACCTATGGGAGGGCTGAGCTCAAAAAGAATAGTTTGAGGTAGGCGGAACAGGCAGTTTGATTGGAAAACCTTCCAGTGTTTGGGCATCATGGTGTAGTGGAGCAAATTTGGAATCTAGAATCAAATAGATCTTGTAATGGATTCTGGAGCTGCGACTTACTAGTCATGTAATGACTAGCAGCTTAACGTCTTTGAACTAGTTTCCTCATCTATGAAGTACTAAGAATATTAATTTATTCATTTGTTTTCAACAAACATTTGTTGGATGCCTTCTATGTGCCAGTTTAACCTAGCTCATAGGGCTATTGTAATACCTAAATGAAATATTGTGTTAAAAGCCCCAGGAACGTAATAAATATTCAAGAAAGTAAGTACCTTCCCACCTCGACCTTTTTTTTTTTTTCTTTACTGGATTTTATTTTTCAGCCCTGTAAGTGCCCAGTGCCCAGGAAAGGCCAGGCTGTGGGAAAAGTTGGTTCATACCACCTAGTCTTATGAAACTGAACTGAATGGAACTCAAACAAGATGGATTGGCTATATAAAGTCAAATAAATCATTCTAATTAAAAAAAACACACATACTTTTGTAGAAGGAGAAGCTATTTGGAAAGTTGTCTATGTATTAACTAATCTTCTGGTAACAAGAGACACATAAATATAGTGGCTTTAAAAAGAAATGTTTTCTCCCACATTGAGTTTGAAAGTGAGAGATCTCGGGCTGATGAAGTGGTTCTGCCCTCATTAACACGTGGCTTCCTTTTCTGGCCCAAAGCAGCTTCTCCACTTCTCACCAGAGGATTCAGAAGTCTCATATGTCACTTCTACTCACATCACCAGCAAGGACTTGGTCACAGGGAGGATAAGAAATTCTCTAATGGGGCTGGCCCGGTGGCTCAGGCAGTTAGAGCTCGGTGCTCCTAACTCCAAAGGCTGCCGGTTCGATTCCCACTTGGGCCAGTGGGCTCTCTCTCAGCCACAAGGCTGCCGGTTCAACTCCTCGAGTCTCGCAAGGGATGGTGGGCAGAGCCCCCTGCAACTAAGATTGAACACGGCACCTTGAGCTTAGCTGCCGCTGAGCTCCCAGATGGCTCAGTTGGTTGGAGCGCATCCTCTCAATCACAAGGTTGCCGGTTAGACTCCCGCAAGGGATGGTGGGCTGCGCCCCCTGCAACTAGAAACGGCAACTGGACCTGGAGCTGAGCTGTGCCCTCCACAACTAAGACTGAAAGGACAACAACTTGAAGCTGAAAGGCACCCTCCACAACTAAGATCGAAAGGACAACAACTTGACTTGGAAAAAAAAAAGGCCTGGAAGTACACACTGTCCCCAGATAAAGTCCTGTTCCCCTTCCCCAATGGGGAGATCACATGTCCTTCGAAACTCAGGGAGGCCGTATTACTAAAACGAAAAAGGGGAAAATGGATGTTGGGGTTCAGTCTTCCATAGAAACCAAATTAGGATCAGAAAGCTCCATGGTGAGGGTATAAGGTAATAAAAAATACACACAATTTGTGCAAAATCCCTTGGACAAGGGGAAGCTTTGAATACTGACCCTGAGCCGTAGTTCTGAAGCTTGGGTTCACACAGCAGTTCTTAATGAGTGTCTAAGGGGAATAAAGTGGCCTGATTTATGTACAACAGAGAAAACTCTGGCAGCCTTTAGAGGATAGATCTGAAGGGAATCAAGGAGACCAAACGGAAGGCTCTTAGAATAATCTAGATAAGGAATGATGAGGCAGTGGTGGCAGAGATCGACTAAACTGCAGTTGTAAGTGGAATTTTAATGATTGCAATTCATAAGATTTAGGAATCTGTATCAGTTCGGGTAGGCTGAACTGCTATAGTAAATACACCCTCAAAATATGTAATGGCTCAAATGCAGTAGAAGTTTATTTCTCACCCACATGGTAGTCCAAGACAGGTGCTTCTGGCTGGCAGGTTGCTCTCCTCCATACAGTGATTTAGGAATTCAGGCTCCTTACACCTCAAATCACTTTTGACTTGTTATATTTTAACAGCCATGTTTTGTCCACCGGCATATATAGTAGCAGCAATAATACTATTGTTAAGTTTATAACAACTCTAAACTGAAAGGTATGAAGCAAAAAACAAAACAAAAAGAATGTGTAGACTAAACAGATTGTAGAAATATCTATGGGGAAAATGTCTATGATAAGAGAAATAGCTTCTCACTTTCAGCAGCATTCAGTTGGGAGTTTCAGAAATTGAAATATTTCTATTCTATTTCTATTTCCCTCATTTTCTACAAATTTAGCCGTGTGTTCCGAGCACCTTGATGATAATTTCCCAGACGTACATAATCAACAAATGATGCTCTGTCACACTTTTTTTTTTTTAAATTGCATTTACTATTTACCAAAAACTGAGAAAAATAAAATAAATTTTAGGTATATTTCTTTCAAATGCATTAATAAAACTAGGTCTTGGTGTTTGGTATGGCCATTTTTAGTTTCCTGGAAAAATCATTCATGTGGAGTGGCTCATTCTCTGTCAAAGGCATGTAAGTGAAATGTTATCAGAGATCTTTGACTGTCCTCAGAGAAATTTGGGGAAATCTCCTCATTTTAAAGATTAAAAAGCTATAGATAAGAGAGATTAAATAACTTTTCTAAGACCACACTCCCTATAAGAAGCAAAACTGACTCTGGCCAATATTCTTTTCACATTAGGACTACTTACTGTGAGAAGAGTCACGGAATCCAAAAAGAAGAAAATTCCAGAGTCTGTGTAATTAACATTAAATGTGACTCAATGAGGGCTGAACTCTAAGAAAAGGCCATTAAAATTGGTGATTGAAAGTTACTGGTTACACTCAGGGAAACAATTTCAGAAAAGTATTGGGAAAGCCAGCAGAAAAAGGATTAAGGAGAGTATAGATACTTTAGGTATAATTTCTTGATATTCTAGTTTTTTGGTTTTTTTAATAGGAAAATTAAAGTACTTTTTAAAAATGTTTAAAATTTTTTTATATTTGATGTTTTTGTTTTTGTTAAGATGGCCTTATAAACACAGTGACATATTTCAGAATCCCAGGCAAAATTGTTTCTCTTTGAGTAAAAAAACATTTTTTAATTATGAGGAATATATATTGTATCTACAGAGTCAGTGCATTACTGGTCATAGAGGGAGCTCCTGGAGGTGATGAGAATAAAGCCCTTTAGAAAAAATGACATCTAACACACTCTTCTCTAATGTAGTTGCTCTTATGTCATAGATTAATATACAATTTACATTCAAATTTAAAGCAATACTTGTCAAAATCAGTGTGAAAAAATGTAAGAAACTCCCTTTTCTATATTTTACTTTACCTAAACTTCCAGAAGTTATCAGCAAATTGCATGTAGATACCACCTGTAATTTATACCATGTATAAAAAGGAACTTGAATAAGCCATATTTATCCCAAATTCAACATACATACTTTTTCTTGCATATCCTGGACTCTGCATTTATCAGAGGATAAAAAAGCCAAAAAATTACTCATAAAAACCAATAGTCTATGCCTGTTATTTACACATTCTGTATCCCATGTGTTTGGAAGTTCCTTCTACTCCTCACAGAAAGAAATTTGCTTGATTTAGTTCTATACTGCATTTTCTCACAGTATGTCTAATTCATCTATGTACTGTATCGTGGTAATGTCATTAACCAGAAATATAAAAATCGGTGGAATATTCATATTCATCATTATGGAAAAAATGTTAGTTTACTGTTATTACATTAAGGCACATGCGATTATAAACCTCTTGTGTTTGAATTTTAATATGTTTAGTCATTTAGTATTTCCATGTAATATTTCCAATGTAGGGAATTAGAAATCTCCCACAAAAAATGAGGAAGGAATGGGAGAGCTTAAGGAAATGATTTTAACACTTAAATGTGGCACCTGTTTTGAAGATTTTTAAATTATTAGTGAAAATTATGTTAAGACAATCTGTTGCTCTGCGTATGCTTTGAACATCACTGTTTTTACAGGCCTCTTTGAAGTGTAAAGAACCTAACCATACAAAGTTACCTTCTCGGTTGCATTTGGGCAATAAAGGTAGCTTTAGATTCTTGTAGAAAAATGGATATGTCCAAGAAAATCAAGGTTAGCTTAAATTTGAATTATTTTTAACTGGCCACATTTACTATTTATATTCACTTCTTTTTTTTCTCTCTTTTGTTGTCCTCTGTTTTCCTTTTTTTCTCTTCCTCCTCCTCTGTCTGAATGTGGAGCAGAGGTCAGTGACCACCAAACCTTAAAGCAAACTTCAGACCAAACACAAAAAAGGCAACTCCATAGCATATAATAGAATTTATTATAGCGTAATTTACATAGAGGGATGTAGTATCAGAGCAGACAGATGACCTTGACAGTTCTGTGCAGGTTAGTCTCCTCTGCTAGATAGTTGTTACAGTAAATGTTTGATAGTATAGTTGAACTGCTAATGATTAAGGAGACAAAGGGACAAAGAATGCAGTACAAGCCAGGAACCATCCCTGCTGGTGGTCTCCTGGTGAATAATTGCTTAGCACTGATGCTAACACCACTGTGATATTTGTCTCGGTTGTTACTCCTTTCTGGCCGTTACTGACAGGAATCGTTATGCATATATTGTGTGGGCTTACAGAACATAGCTTATCATTAACTACAAGGCCTGTGTTTGCTGGTCGGAGCAGTTAGGCCAATCAAAGTAAAAGCAAGAAAAGAGAAAGTGGGGGGCTTACAAAGATGGAGTCAGTTTGTTCATCTCGACATCTGTAGATCCAGCTTTTTTTCTCCTCCTTCTTGGAGACTCAGTTTCAGTTTGGCATTGTTTTTGATAAGGAGTTAACATTATTGAATAATTATACGTCCCCGAAATAGAAGTAGCTGTTTCCGTTTTATTACATACTAGGTTTGGAATACAATTAATTTAAACATTTTAACCAGGAGAGTTATTTACGCTGAGAATGAAAACCAGGAGACTCAGCATTAGATGGCTATTTGCATTTCAAATATCTTTAATGCTATTTTAAAGAAAGAGACCCTGCCATCTTGTGTTTGCTGTGTTTATTGCTGCACAAAGGGAGACCCATTCAAAGTTTAGTTCTATGTTGGACTTAAATTACATTAAAGGCTAACCAATCACATAAAATGTAGACGTGCTCATCAGTGTCCTGAGAGACACACACACACACACACACACACACACACACACACACAGTGCCAAAAATATGTATACACATTTTAAGAAAGGATAAAACTATATTAAAATTGTAATACTCAATATATACTGATAACAAAAGATGAATACAAGTCATATGTATACATTTTTTTGGCACCCCCAGCATGTGTGTATGTGTGTGTGTGTATACGTGTATATATATATATATATGTATATATGTTTATATATACGTATATATGACATGTTCACGGTATCCTTTACTACATGAGAAAACATTATACAAACCATCTAATTCTACTTTTTTAAACCATTTGATCTTACGGTACAGAAATAGACAATTGATATTCCCTAGGTCTAGAATACTCTAGAATTTTTGAAGCATAGAATTAACAATTATAAAATAATATGATTAATGTTTAAAAATAAATTCTGAAGTTAATACTTGCTCATAAAATGAATGTTGAAAGGTTGGTCTTGAATATGATATCACCGTGTTTTCCCAAAAACAAGACCTAGCCGGACCATCAGCTCTAATGTGTCTTTTGGAGCAAAAATTAATATAAGACCTGGTCTTATATTACATAATATTATATTTATAAGACCTGGTCTTATATTATATATTTATTATAAGACTCAGTCTTATATTATAGTAAAATAAGACCAGATCTTATATTAATTTTTGCTCTAAAAGATGCATTAGAGCTGATGGTCTGACTAGGTCTTATTTTCGGGGAAACACAGTAATAATAAAGTCTGAATTTTTTAGAGCTAACGCTTCCTACTTTCTTCTCCCATATTTATTTGTCCTGTTTTCATTTCATTACCACCATAAGAAATGTTTTAATGAGGGTTATAGTTCAGATAATAACAAGAAAGCATGAGAAAATGCCTGAGAACCAAATGTGTGCAGTAGAAATAACTGAATAGCTGAACCACAGGCCATGCAATAATTTGGTAAGTGTTAGTGCCATCTTGTGGTTCAATGCAATATTGCAACAAAACAGCCCAGGCAGGTAAATTTATTAATTTTTTGAGTTTTTGAATCAGCAAACTAAATCTATTTTCTATAATATATTCATTAAAGATTAATCATGTGTTAGTGCCTTTGATTTGGGGGGGGTTATTGTAATGAAATTCCTTCATTTCACTGGAAAGTCTATTATAATAATAAAATTAAAAAAACCCCCAAACATGTGGCACTTCCTTATCTATGAAATGCAACAAGGTAGCATTTCCCATAGAGTGATCGGGGATTACTAGTATTGAAATACGTACTAAAACGAAGTAGGCCCCATGGTCAAAAAAGCCTGGTAAATACCACAAGTCATATACCCTTCTTGGAGAGTCATTCAGTTATTGAAAGGCTATAGAAAATGAATCTATTTCATTTTGCTCTACAACAGAATTTTCCAAACACACTTGACCTCAGGACTCCTTTTTCAAAAAGCAGATAATACCTGTTAATACCACCAGATAATACCTTTATAAAATAAAGTTGGACAAACACTGTCAAGCATAGAAGATTAGAGAATTAGATACGAATCTTTTACTAACCCTAAATTAAAACAATGTCTCCAGTTCCCTAAGTTGGAACCACACGCTGAAGGTTTTGAACTGTTAAGGACTCTAAGTCACTAAAGGTCCTCTAAATTAAGAACTTGGAGACAATTAGAAATTCCTTAAAGAAGCTGGACTATTAAAAACTATTAAATTTTAATAATAGCACGCAGAGGGCTCTCAGTGATGGTTGGAAAGAGAGAAACGTAGCAAATTCAAAACAAAGTGAGGAAAGTCAATGACTGACTCACCATGAGTGTGTACATGGATCTGTTTCTTCTGTACTTATGACTATGAAATTTGCTAACGTATTTACCATATTGAATCCAGGTCATCCTGTGGCCAAAGCCACTTGTTTATAAAATATTTTATTATCATCATGTGTTTTCAGAGTCCCTAAAAACAGCCTCACTCTCTCATATCAATCCCTGAGATCTTTTTTGCCTGTCACAGACTCAAAAATCTGTCCCTAATTCCTAACTTAACCCTTAGGCCTACTCTTGTTCGCTAGATAGTTATTTACTCAGGCCATTGGGTATTTACCTCCTCAAATGGCATCACGGATATGACACCAGTCATGAAAAATGTTCTTCTTGGAGGTGGCCTAGCATAGCAATTAAGTTCAAGTCTTAGCATCCTAACTGTGTGACTTTGGGGAATTTACTTACCTGGTCCGTGCTATAGTTGTTTCAACTGTCAACTCACAATCATGTGCTGTTAGGTGTCATGGTGCGTCTGATATAGAAAGTGCTCAATAAATGTTAGCTAGAATGATCTAGGTTCCCTTTTGTAATTTAAGTTCTTCCGTCAAGACCTAGCCAATCAGCCAGCAGGATTCTAAGAACCAATTGTACCAAACTGTAAGGGGATTTTGACAGTTAAACTCTACAGTGGTTAGGGAACTGTTTCTGGGGAGGAGCAAGAAACAAATCGCTTCTTTAAAAATTTTACTTTTGAGTGTATAGCTTTCTGTGCAAAATTACTAAAAGTTATGTCAGTGTTTTTACATAATAGCCGGACTAAATAGAGTGTGCTACTAAGAAACACAAAGCCACATTTCTTGAAATCACTTTTCATGTAAAAGAGTTATTCATACTTATTTTAAACTAAAGAAATGGAGGATTGTTATACCCTGAAATGGTGAATGTTTTGTGATGATGTGCCTGCCCCCCCCCAAAAAAAAATCCTGTAACTATACTGGTCTCCAGATTTGAGTTCTAGTCTGATCTGGGCATGCAACTTAACCTTGCTGAGTTCTCTAATCTGTGACTGGAGACAATAGTAGACTCACAGAGACATAGAGTGATTAAACAAATAATAAGTGGGAGAGTTTTATAGACCAGAATAACTTACTTGTCAATATTAGTATTATTTGTAGTATCTAAATGATTATTCAACGTCGTTACATAATAATTCTATGATGGTGTTTTAGAGCAAAAGAAAGAAAATATGGGTCTGTTCAGATTTCCTAAAAAGGCTGAGTAGAAGGAACATTGCATTTGGATTCTGAAAGTCTAAATTTGCCTTCCATACTGTTACAATATTTTCTAGCTTACTTGTGATTTGGAGCAAGTCACATTGAATCTCCAATTCTTTCTCACCTGCAATATAGTTTGATAACATATGCTTTCACCATCTTCATAGAGTCTTTGAGGATGTATTTAATAGTACTCTGTACACTGTAAACTCTACAGTCATTCATTTACTCATCCATTTAACAAATGTTTATTGCGTGCCATGTCTTAGGGCAGAGCCCGTGGCCCTAATGGGACCCATTGCCAATGGGAAAATCCACACAGTAAACAGGTAGATACACAAACTAACCTATAAGTAACATAATGATTAGTACTACAAAGTAAATGCCAAGAGAAAATTACAAGTATATCTATTTCCAACTGGGAGGTTGAGAAAGACATCCCTGAGCAAATTTAAAGTGGGACCTGGAGGATAATGAAGTGTCAGCCAGGCAAGAGGAGAAGAGAAATGGGAGGGAGGGGCTTTTCAAGCAGAAAGGCTAGCTAGAATATGCAAAGACTGGAAACAGAAAATAATTTTCAGTGACAGGGGAGCTGGAACATAGTAAGGGCCCAGAATTGAAGTTGGAGAAATGGCAAGTGCTATATACCATGTAACATATTTTGGATTTTATTGTAGGTAGAGTTGAAAGCTGTTGAGAAGTGTTAAGCAAATAAGGGGGAAGATTGAATTTGCTTTTTTAAGAGGTCAGTCTGGGAAAAGGACAACAACCATATAATTTTACTCATGTGGAATATAAAACAGAAAGCAGCAAAAGAACAAACAAAACAAATAAGCAAACAAAAAGCTCATTGGGACAGACTACAGTATGGTGGTTACTAGAGGGGAAGGACGGTGGGGGGGAAGTTGAAAAGGGTGTCAAATATATGGTGATGGAAGGAGACTAAACTTTGGGTGGTAAGCACACAAGGCAATATATACATGATGTGTTATAGAATTATACATCTGATACCTATGTAATCTTATTAACTAATATCAACCAATAAATTTAATTAAAATATAAATAAATAAGTAATCAGTCTGGCTGTTTTATGGAGCATTAATGGAGGGGGACACAGAAGATGTAGAGTCCAGGTAGGAGGATATTGTTATAGTAGGACAGCAGAGAAATCATGGTGGCTTAACCAGAGTGAGACAGAGAAGGTAAGATCCCAGGTGTATTTTAGAGGAGAATTAATTGGACTTAGTAGTGCACAGAATGGAGAAGAAGGAGCTATCAAGAATAATTTTCCGGGTGTTTCGCTTGAGCAACTGTCACATTCGGAGCCATTAACTGACCTGACAAACCCTGAAGGAGAAGCAGGCTTAGCAGGAGAGAGGATCAAGACTTAAGCTTTAGACATGTTAAAATTGGGATGTCTATTAGATATCCCAGTGGAGATGACAAAAGTCAGCAGGAGGGGAGGTCTACCAGCCACAGCGTTGTCATTAAGTCCTTCAGTCACACCAAATGTTTATTGAGGACAAACAATATGTCTGATTCTGTACTAAGTGCTGAAGATTTAAAAAACAGGGACCAAAAAGGCTCCGATATTATGGAGCTTATTATATTTTAGCAGGTGGTAGTAGTGGTTGCACAGATGATTTTCACCAATCAAAGACAATAATTTGATCTGGGGCATGACTGGGAAGGTAGAAATGGGTCCATGGCTTTTACTATCCCTCAATATATGTGCTGTAACACTCTGAATCCCCAGGTTCCCCAGCCCTAGTTGGGAACCACTGTGTTAAAATAGCCATTTTCACTACTAGTAAACATTTTGGTTTCATTGAGTCCCCTAAAGAATGCATTACATAGCAGGTTACCATGTAATAGTCTGCATTTACATTTTTAAATATTATTTTAAAGTTCGTATCATTATGATAAAATCAAATTGCCCAAATGGGAGTTTCACAATGAAAAATTGGGATCATTATTTTATTATACCCATGTCGAAGCTTACAAAAACCGAGGTATTTATTTGGGGAATGTGGAGGGTTTTGAGAGAGCCCCCAAGTGATTAAATAAGAAAAGCCAAATCCTATCATGCAATCCTTATGTTTAGCATAGATATTTATTTGTCATTGAGGTGAGTAGAGTGTTGAAGAGGGATATGGATAGTGAGTTTGTAGAAGTCGGCATCATAATTGTAATGCCGAACACATGGGACTTTACAATTTTCAGAGCCCCACTCACAGTTTTCTTTAAGTCATATAGATCATAGTTACCAAGTATAGCATCAGTTTGGACACAGCAGAAAAATGAAACAAAGTTTTACTATAAGGGAGTTGGGCCTTATATAAAGAATTATTTCCTGAGGATGAAAGTTGTCATACACTGGAATGATTTACTTGGGGATGTCACTGATATCCATTTTCTAGGAATTCTTAACTACAGCATAGGCTCATTAGATCAAGAATGGACTCATTCATTAGTCAAAATGAGAAATAGTATAATATACATGTACTTCTGTAAAGCCCTTCCCTCTTGCCAGTGTAGTAGAAAAAGCACAGACATTGGAGTCAAACAGCCTTGGTAGGAGTCCTAACTCCATCTCTTGCTAGCCGTGTGTTCATGAGCCACTTACTTGACTGATTTTCTTTATCATCTTTGGGAGCTTGGGAGGTGTTAAGAGCTAACATGAAGTATCCAGATTGTTCAATAAACAGTTATCTCCTTCTTCCTGATGTGTTCCTCTGAGACCTTCATGCCTTCGTGACATTCTAAAATTGAAACTTCCGAGCAAGAGAATGTAAGACCAAGGGTAAAACTGAAGTTCAATTTGAGACTCACCTTTCCTAAGCCCATTAGACTAGTATAAAATTAGTATAAAATTTTGACATCATATATACCTAAAACGAGTTAAATCAGCCAAGATCATGGATCAGCCTTTTTTATGGTTGATCAGATGACACCAAGAGAAATGTCAGATTACTCTTATCATTTATAGCGTGAATTATATTTACATATGCAGCATGCAACAGAGATTCATAAATACCAAGACAGGGTGACAGTATTAAGTAAATAATAATAATAATAATAATAATAATAATAATAATATAATTTACTGCCATTTCAATATTTAAGGAAAATTAAAAACAACAACACTTAATCCTTATTTTCTCATGTGATAAGCTTTGTTTAACTTTTATTCCTTGAAATATGTTCTGGTGTTCAGATGAGCTGTTCTCTGGCTTCCATAGAAAGGCATGATTAACACAGGTCAATCTGTATCTATTTAACAGGTACAAGTGATCCATACGTGAAGTTTAAAATTGGAGGAAAAGAAGTTTTTAGAAGTAAAATAATATACAAGAACCTCAATCCTGTGTGGGAGGAGAAAGCTTGCGTTCTTGTGGAACATCTTAGAGAACCATTGTATGTAAAGGTAAGTCATTTATTTGTTTCTCCCTAATGCAATCTGACGTAAAATTCCCTGTTTCGTGTTTTTTTATTATGTCTCTCTGTCGGACAAGATTTTCAGCAGAGATATATTCTGCTATGCACTTCTAATCTGTTGCTGTGATAAAGTGAGATAGAGGAGGGGGAGCTAGTAGGAGCATGTTCTCTTCCCAGTCATTTAGGAGGATTATGAGGTCCCTCTCCTCCTGCTCTGTGCCGTGAACTGATTTAGTGCATTTTGGGAACATATGAAAACAAGTCCCCATATAATCTAGCAAGATGGAAAGCTTACACAGAACCTAGTCTTTCCGTTTAAGAATGATATCCTATAAAATGCTTTACTTGGAAAACAAGAGGGGGTACGATAATAGGGGGAGAAATATTCCTGTCTCTACTATATTACCAAAGATGGAAAAAAAAGTCTTTCCTCTAGTTTGATGTAGTTTTTTTTTTTTTAAAGAAGAATTTAAGGAAAGTGTTACCACCTTAATTCCTTGTTTTGTTTTGTTTTATACCTGACTTCCCTTTAGTTCATATCTCTAGGTATATATATTCCTTTTGACTGCTGTGTTGTGACTACCTGTTCCGTGACTGAACTTTTTCTGCTTTTACTAAATATCGCACACACCCCATTCTCTTCTCTGAGTTGTCGAAAGTGACACATGAGCCCCACATCTGATATTACTCTTTCAGCAATCTCTGTGCATTCTCCTTCTCCTCAACTCTTCATTTATATTGCTTCCAGTTGGTTTTCTTCTCCACAGAAAGGAAAAAGTAGCCAAGATTTTATTAAAGTCATAGCATGATGGTTTATATGATCAATGAACAGAGCATTTCCTAAGTACAGTGTTGATAAGTTTCTAGAATTTATTATGGGAAGAATAGACCCGTATTTACATAATAAATAGTGTCAGGTGGACACTGGCTAAAGGAAATTAATTAAATAGAATTAATGAACTGTCTCATATAGTATGTGATGGCATAACAATTACAAATGTGAGAGCATTCATAGCCAACCCTCCTTTAACCAAAGGGAAGACCTTCATAGTCAGAGACGTTTCTCCCCTGCTCCTCACTTCTAGAGAGCAAGAAATACCTATATGAGAAAAAAGAAAATACCTTCATAATAAAGAACTGAGATAGGGGATGAAAAAAGGAATTGAAAAAGACAAGTGGGATGTAACAGAAATTTTATTTCTAGGGAGGCTTAGATGAGATGAGTTAGAGCAGTTGCAGTCATGAAGAAAATTCACAGGAAAGGAAAGCACATGTTGATAACGATAGCCCTGGGCCATTTGGATTGCGTTTCATGTCCCTTAAGAGAAAAATCAGGGAAGGAAAAGAGCTTACTTTTATTTACTTTTGCTGTGGATCTGTATCTTTTTTATTTTTATTTTTTATTAAATTTATTGGGGTGACAATTGTTAGTAAAATTACATAGATTTCAGGTGTACAATTCTGTATTACATCATCTATAAATCCCATTGTGTGTTCATCACCCAGAGTCAGTTCTCCTTCCATCACCATATATTTGATCCCCCTTACCTTCATCTCCCACCCCCCATCCCCCACCCCCCTTACCCTCTGGTGGATCTGTATCTTTAATAGGACATTACTCTATGACAGAATCACGTGAGTCACCAGTCTTTAGAAGGGTTACAAGTGAACTTCCTAAAATTACAGTAGGTGTTGGTTGCATTCTGTTGCTATTTGCTTGTGTTCAAGAAGAGTATTCATCTATGTAAAAACCCAAATATCAAAATGTGTATTTCAAAAGGAATATCTTAATAGACCCCAAAACAAACAAAAATCTGAAGTTCACAGGAAAAAAATGATGGAAAAGATTGGTTTTGGTTTGAGAGAGCAAGAATATATACACATATATACCTGTACTGTAAATGGAGAGACGGTGACACTACATGCAGGCCAGAAGGCTTGGTTAATGACACTGTGAGCCAAGAAGCGAGGAGAGAGAATCCAAGGGTGGTTTTTGTTCGTTTGTGTACCACTTTGAGTTTTCAGTGTGCAAAATTAAGTAGTCACAGCTTCACTTTGTTATATAGAAGATACATGGTGAATTGTAAAAAATTTGCCACTATTTTACATTTCTACGTAAGAAAAAATGATTCAGTTAAATAGAAATCATACTGGCCTCTCAAATATTAATCCAAACAGAAAATTACAATATTTTATTTTATGTATTGCATTATAATTTTCAATATGCTTTGATGTGTTTTCATTTGATTTTCATTTTCTGTTCATTGCATAGGGCTTCTTTTGAGAAAAATTTCTAACTTTTAGCTTAACTTTTTCATTTTTTGGTGATCTACTTTTTGCCTAACCTTGGACACATGAAAACCTAAATAAAATACAGTGGTGGAATTTGTATTTTAAGTTGCCAGAATTTTATGAAAATTGCATCTTTTTCATTGTCACTATGTAACCCTGTGTGATTGACTGACTCGATTTTAATATGACGCCCACATCTTCCATGATGGGAGATTAATCTTGCTTGAAAGATTTTGTAGGGACTAACCAATTCTGTAGTGACACGTAATATGAAAATGTATCCAGGAAGTATATGGTTAGAAAACATTAAGTGAACTACCTTCCAATTTCTAATTAAAGAAAAAAGAGGTCCATGTGCACCTTGATATCTGATTTCTATCAATACCAAGTTTACCAAGGGAAACACAATTTAGTTCTGAGCCAAGTTTATAAAATCACATTAAAGTAGCAGTGCTTGTACCATTTCTAGTACAAACAAATTTTTTTTCCCCAAAAAATCCTGGAACTGTCATTTTTAAATAATCTATACAAAATAAATATGAGTACACTTTCCAATTGGTTGGAATTCATATAGCTTTTAGTTTTAATGAAAAGAGAATATTCCTTCAATTCTGAATGACTTTACAGTAAGAGGGGGCAGTGAAAACTTGCATGGAGGAATGGGCTTGCAAAACTATTTATAATAAGGTAGCAGTAGAAGCGGGGAATGAAAATGCTGTACTTCTAATTGAGACAGGAGCCACGGGAGCCTGCTCTGTGTCCTCAGAGATGGTCTGGCACACATCTTAAATAATCAGATAAAGTCAGCATGCATTTCCACTGAACTGAATTGAAATTCCCCATTGTCATTTCACTGATAATGTTATCCAAGGTACACAGTGAACTCCCAGAATTACAGTGGAAGGGATAGAAGTGATATGAAGGGAAAATGTTTGTGTAAATGGTTGCTTGTTTGGCCTTACCATGAGCTAGAAATCTGGGTATTAAATTGGAGTGCTCTTCTAAATAATAGAACAATTTTGATAATTAGGAAAATACTTTGGGTGGGGCCATGTGACTGAGTTAAGATGTAAAATTTAAAAGGTACTTTAAGCTTGGTTCCAGTTAAGGACCACATTACTGCCCTATCTAAAATATTGTTCCTCAGTAGGTTTTAAGGGCCCTAAAAGAATGTCCTATACCAGCGGTCCACAACCCTGGCTGTACATCAGAATTATCCAGAAAGTTGTAAAGAATTGAAATTTCCATATCTCTCCCCTAAAGATTCTGATTCAGGACCTCTGAGGTAGACTCCATGTTTCTGTATTTTCAAACCACAGTAGTTTGCTCTGATGCACTGCTTGAGTAGAAAGTCACTTTTCTAGACATTTAAATGGAAATAACTGAAGAGTTAGAATGGAAATATGTTTACAGCCATAAACCATAGAGCACCCCCCAAAAATTATTCCAAAGTTAGTATTACCTTGGATGTTTTTTTTCTTGCATAGTTCAAAAATGCTTCCTAAATGCATGAATCTCTTCCAATCTGGGATTTAGGGGCAAGTAACATAAACTTTTTAAACTTTGGATTCCTTACGTGAAAAATGGAAACAATACCTTGTTCACTGAGTTGTGTAAGAATTAAATTAAAAAATATTTGTAATGTATTTATCACTGTGCCTAATGTATAGTAAACATAGAATAAACAATAATCAGTGTTAAATGTGCTTGTTGTTACTACAGTGGGCATACCTTTCTCGTTTTATCTCTTTTCTATGCTCTGCAATGCTCCCTTTGACAAATAGTTTATAAAGCTTGGAATCAAGTAGCATAGCAAATAATTTCATTAAAGAATGAATTCTGATGTTTCCATTCTTTCCCATGTTTGTCTTTGCTGACTAATAGGAATTGAGAACTAAAGTAAACATCAGCATTGGGACAGTAGGAAAGACTCTTGTTATGAGAGTAGAGACAGTTTGAATGTTGAATCACCCGGTTGGGTTGTCTACACTAATCAATTCACTGGGTTCACAGCTGTCCACTTCACATGTATGGATGCACCCAGGTGTTCTCATTGATTAAATGTCACTATAGTATCCCCAAGATTGTAAGACTTTGGGTAATACAATTAGAAGAGATTGCACAAGAGAAATTTCTCTAATTTTTGGTGTAAATTTTATGTTGCAAAATACACTACGGCAGCCACTTGGAAATACCGAGGTGTCAGTCACATGAAATGTGCAGTATGTTTATGTGATATGTCACTGAGTGGATAACTAAAGCTCAGAAGTGTAATTGATCAAGGAGAATATTTATTACAGGAGTGCTGCACTTTCTACAACAAATGTACTCCTGAAAGGTTGTATGTAAATCAAATGACTGTAAATTGAATAATTTAAAAGGCATTAGGGGAACTTATTACTTAAATAAATCCCTTTGTGACTCCTCAAAGTTAAGAATTCCTTTGTAATGCAAAGTATTTATCTTTTTGTTTTAATATTGATTTTTTTATCTGTAAAGTTTGTTTAAATTGAAGTACATCTGGACTAGAGGAAAAACAGTAACTGATTCAGGGCTGCTGTATATACTGTTCCCTTTGCTTTGAGCTTTGTAATTATTGTACCACGAATTGGACACAGGAGTGCTGGGCTGTGGATTCTCTCAGCCTGATGGATTCTCACATCTCAGACAGTCAATGACTTGGGTTGTCCATTCAAAAGCAACCTAACCTGTTTACGCTCATTTACTCCAGTGTGCAATACAAAGATTTTCTACTTGAAAGGTCAAGAAACACAGCTCTAAACTTCATCTAGTAGCATTTTTCCATCTTAAATGTTTCTGTGATCTCCACTAATATTTTTTCTTTGCAGACCCTATTTTTTTCTTTACAAAACCTATCAAATTGTGTAATGACATGTCACCTATGTACTTCCTTGTTTAACATCTGTCTATCTCACTATACTGTAGACATTGACAATGTCATTTTTACTCACCACTGTTTACTCATAATGTCCAGCACATTGTCTAGCACATAATAAGTACTTAGTCAATATTGGATGAAGGAATGAATAAGAAAATTAATAAATGGATGAAAGTTAGCCAGCTCCCATGTACTTAGAGTTTTTTTGTTTTTGTTTTTGTTTCCAAACGATCTAACTCTGAGCTGTTTCTCCAACTCTCCACCTTTCTCAATCTGCTTCAACCACCCTGGCTTCTTGATGATCCCTGAACATGCTAATTGCTTGCCGTATCCCCCACCTGGAGTGCTCTTTCTCTACTAACATGGCTTAATGATTCTCATCATTGAGATCTCTATATGAACACACTTCCTCTGAGATAGGACTCCCTGTCTAAAATGGTAGTTCCTAACATGCCCCCTTACACTTTAGTCTCCATAGCTCTGAACTGTATGTATCTGTTTAGGTATTTATTGACTGTCTCAGCTGCTAAATGTAGGGTCCAAGAGGTCAGGGACAGTGCCTATCTTATTCACTATAGTATGAATAAGAACCATGAAGGGCACAGAGAAGATACAGGATACATTGTTTTGCCACAAAGAGGAAATGCATTCTCTTCTCCTGTTTCTTTTCTTCTCTTTTCTTTTTTCTTTTCTTTTCCTTTCTGTGTCATTGTTGTTATTCACATTGATATTATTCCCAAATCATAGCTTATAACAATAAAAATTTAACCTTCATGGAACTTTATAAAGTACTTTTGTCATAATATCTGAAATTTCACTTATTTATGTTTTTAAATGACATTGTCCTATAATGTTATAGAATATATCTTCAATGACCTGAGAAACATGAAGAAATTGGAATCATATTCTCATCAACTATAGTCCTGTATGGAAGATGTAATTGTTGAATTTTACACCAACTCACTTTGCCTCCCAGTAATGTTAATAGCCCTTCTATAATAGGGGAAACTATTCTAAGCCTGTGTTTCCCACATGTTTGATGATTTACTCTATTTTATTTGATTTTATTGTATTCATGTTTCTTAAGTTCTATTTGATATAAGTCATTGATTTTAAGGAAAAAATTAAACATAACTTCCTTTGAGTGTTTTGTGAGACCGTAATATTACAAAGCACAAAAACATATAAATTTTAAATCCTAAAACAACAACAAAAAAATTCAACACACAACTATTCAACAGGAATTTTATTATTTTGGAATGATTATATTTACAATAAAGACATTTTCATTTAAACCTTTTTTGGAATTGTTTATAATAATGTTATCTTCTTGGCCTCTTAGGTATTTGACTATGATTTCGGACTACAGGATGACTTTATGGGCTCAGCCTTTCTGGATCTCACACAGTTGGAGTTAAACAGGTAGGTTTTGAACTGTTGTAATATCACTATACCTCGTGATAAAGCTGGGCCAGTGTAATAGAAAATATCAGCCCATTTGTGTTCTAGTTGCTATTCTGTCATGTGTGCGTGAGCCTTCATGCTAGCCAGCCTTTCTCAAGCACCTCTTTCTCATCTACCCGATGGAAATAATAGCATCTTCCCTGCCTATCTCATTTGACTACAACTATTCAACAGAAAAATCCTTGGGTGCCTGCTCTGTCCCCTAGCACAGTGCTAAGTACCAGGAATCTAGAAAGAAAAGACACATGCATTGCTGTCATATCGCTTGTATGGTTGTAGTGGGGCATAAATAAAATTATGTCTATAAGTCATAATAATTAAATTAAGAATTAGATCACCATATAGGAAATAAAACATGTGCACTTTGCTCCAAAAACAGCAACTCAGTTATCACCCGAGCCTAAGTAGAGTCTAATTTTGCCATCCCTAGTGATCTTAGGTTACCAAGGAATGCCCCTAAAGTGGAGGCAGATTGGTCATATTTGCTCAGTTATATTAGTTTATCATTGCTTGACTAGTTGTAAAGTTACATTATTATTACTAATATTAATCATTCCTTGCACCTAATTATGGGCGTGCATTTTTTTTCATTTAAGTGTGTTTTTCCAGGACCCATCAGCTACAAATCAAGTAGTTGTTTCAATCTATTGTGGAGGGCGCAGTTCACAGCGGCCCATTTGGGGATCGAACTGGCCACCTTGTTGTTAAGAGCACCGCGCTCTAACCAACTGAGAATATCAGCTGCCCCTGGTCTTGCATTTTTAAAAATGCATTTCATTGAGATAAAAAAACACACAGACTGAAAGTAAAGGGATGGAAAAAAGATATTTCATGAAAATGGAAATGGAAAAAAAAGAAGCTGGGGAGCAATACTTACACCAGACAAAATGAACTTTAAAACAAAGGCTACAACAAGACAAAAACGGACCCAGTAATTCCAATTCTGGTATTTATCCTAAGAAACTCAAAACACTAATTTGAAAAGACATGCATCTATATGCTCACTGCAGCATTATCTACAATAGCCAAGATACGGAGGCAACCTGGGTGTCCCTTGAATGGATGAATGGAGAAAGAGGAGGTGGTACATATATACAACAGAATATTAATCAGCCATAAGAAAGAATGAACTCTTGTAATCTGCAACAACACGGATGGCCTATATAGTGTAGGGAGTATATTGAGTAGTGTTGTGATGGCTGTATGTGATGTCTGATGGGTGCTGGATTTGTTGGGGTGATCACTTCATGAGTTGTGTGGATGTCTGTTCGCTTTCTTGTACACCTGAAACTAGTGTAGTGTTGTATGTTAGCTGTGATTGAAAAATAAAAAAATACATTTTAAAAAAAGAGAATATCATCCATTAGCTTTTTTTATGTTTAATTATATTTATTGGGGTGACAACGCTTAGTAAAATTATATAGGTTTCAGGTGTACAATTCTGTACTATGTCATCTATATATTACATTGGGTGTATGACCAGCACAGTGTAACAGAAGAATCACCTCTCCCATTCTAAAGAATACAGTACTCTTGATACAATATCTTATCACAACCAAGAATTAACAATACGACACACTGCTGACTTACATGAACTCCTCAAATAAAAGTTTCCATGATAAAGACTAGTGAATTGTTTTTGGATACTACTTTTAAGGCTTTAGAAGCAGTCACTAATGTCAGTTCCTACTTACTGGTTTGTACTCCATGTTAGATACTCATTTTAGAAAAACTACTCTGGTATTGAAGATGGACTAAAAACTAGAATGACTGATGACAAGTCCCTCTGTGAGAAGGCAGGGGCAATATTCTATCCAAGAGGGACAGAACCAGTGACAAGGTGAATGGGGGATGGAGGGTAGGGAGTTCTATCTGAAAATAAACATTTTCAAAATCAAGAGCAACTTTTCCAAGGAAACGACATGGATCTAGTGCGGATTATTTTTCAATAATATGAGATGGCTCCTAATATTCACTAGTTCAGTTTCTAAATGATCGTAAATCATGCTCTTAATACAATATTCTGTAATCAACAAAGCTTCTTTGATAAATTCAAGAGGCCACCAAAGGACAGTGGCATGAAGGATGGTTGATGAAGCTGTTTAAATCAGTCTACTTTTCCAAAGTCTTTCGAGTTTATAGACACAGAGGCAGATATAGATATAGATATGTACATATGGAAAGAGAAGAAACAAGAGAGAACAGAGGATGATAAAGAGAGAAGAGAGGATGATAAAGGTAAAATGTTAACAACTGGAAAATTGTAATTGAGTGTAGGTTCATTGATTGTAACAAATGTACCGCTCTGGTGTGGGATGTTGATAGAGGAGCAAGTGTCTGTGTAAGGGCGTAAGGAATGTGGAGACTCCCTGGACTTGCCACTCAACTTTCTGTGAACCTACAACTGCTGTAAAAAAGTCTATTTAAAATTTTCTTTTAAATGCACTTCAATATAGGAGATAATACTGCAGGAGATTAATACTACAGAAGAAAAAATGGTTTGGAAAGGGTCAAGCAGTGCTGAAATGGGTTGCAAAGGAAGCTGTAACATCTTTGATGGTTTTAAGAAGGCATCCCTGTCTGTTGTAGATGATCATGCTTCCTCATGTGACAGGAATAATGGAAAGCAGGAAGCAGAGTAATGGGCCAGATCACTCCTCTGTATTTCTGTAAAGTAGATGAGTAGAGAAATATAAATAGTAGAACCCTATATGTGTAATAGTCAGCTAAGTAGCAGCCTATTGGTCTGCCAGGGGTCATTTGGCCTCAAACTGGACAAAAGAAGGGCCTTTTCTGTACTTCCTACATGTCCTTTATTGTAGCCTAAAGCCAAGAATAGACTTGACCTAAGGACAAAACATTTCATGGTTCAAGTTTGGTGCCAAATTTTTCATTGTCCCTTAGGTTTATGGAGGGCATGAACCCCTATTTGTTCAATATTAATTAAAATATGGAAAAAAGAAATCACCTATGCACTGTCAGTTGAATGTGTATTTTGCTTATTTTCTAAAAATGATTGTAGATAATATTGAGAAACTCATAATCTTTTCCTCAGAGATGCTTGTCTAATTCTAAAGTCTTCCAAATATTGATCAACTCTTCTAAGTATTGATTTCCCTGTGTTTCTGAATCTAAAAATTGTTCAGGCATAGGTTTAAACAACCAAAATATTGTTTCAAATATTGGAATGTCTTTTAAATAATTATACATTGTTTTTAAGGTATGTCTAGTAATACATGTCAGCAAATTGTATTTTGTGTTTTCCTCTTTTCCCCACTCATTTCTTTACTTTATATCATCCTCCTGATTTAGAAAAAAAATTCATTAAGAACTGAAAGGAAGATAGGGGCCAGTAAGTGACCCTACTTAGTTGTTGGACTCAAATTTATATAAAATAGCTGGCATTATTTCTGTCTGTCCTTTGATAGATGATTGCATAAACAAGATATGGTACATATACATATATACAATGGAATATTACTCAGGAATAAGAAAAGATGAAACACTGCCATTGTGACATTTCTTGCTCTCAAATGTTGAGATTATCATGCTAAGCGCAGTAAGTCAGAAAAAGTCAAGAACCATGTGACTTCACTCATATGTGGGATATAAAACTGAAAGCAACAAATGAACAAAACAAACAAAGAAACAAAAACTCATAGACAGACAATAGTTTAGTGGTTACCAGAGGGTAAGGGGGCAGTAAGTGGGGTGGTAGATGAGGGTAAGGGGCATCAAATATATGGTGATGGAAGGAGAACTGACTCTGGGTGGTGAACACACAATGCAATATACAGATGATGTGTTATAGAATTGTACACTTGATACCTGTGTAATTTTACTAACTAAAGTTAGCCCAATAAATTTAATAAAAATAAACATAAAAAAAGGAAATCATAGAGAAGGGACTTATAGGTTTCTCAATACTGTTGTAGTTTCTTGGCCTTTCCAGCAACTCCATGGCCTTTCTGGAACCCCATGAAGAAATAAAACTTATCTAGTGAATCCAAGTATACCCATTTGGCCCACAGCTTATTGAATAACTTACTGCATTGATGATACTTTAATAACAACAACAATTGTAGCAGGAAAGTAAAGGAAGACAAAATTGTTGATATAAAATGTATTTTGGCATACTCATTGAATAACTGTTCAAAATCTTAATATTTTATATCACAGGCCCACAGATGTGACTCTGACATTGAAAGATCCCCATTATCCTGACCATGATCTTGGAATCATTTTGCTCTCAGTCGTCCTCACACCTAAGGAAGGAGAACACAGGGATGTGGTAAGTCCCCTCCCCCCACCAGGGCCTCGTATGGCTGCTTTCTTGCTCTCAAATGTTCATTCAAACATGGTTTGAATGCTGTGAGCCTTCTCTGAAACCAGAGGTAATAATAAGAGAAGAGGTGTATGAAAATTTGGCCTATTCCGTGTTTCTGTGAGTATCCCAGGTAGCACTAGTCCCCAAGTATTGTACCTTTTGAACTCAGATTTCCTGTCTATGCTCCAGATCAGAACCTCTTGTTGTAAATAAGGGGCACATTTGCATCTTTTATTATAATTTTATTTCCAATGTCAGACATGTTATATTGCAGACAAGTGGTACTATTCATTCAGGAATGCATTCATTAGTGAATTGAATATCTGGAATTCTACTGAGAGGTATCCAGACCTTACTATTTTGAGTATATTGTCAGGTGTATCATAACAAAGAAAATTAAGTGAAATTGTTACAGAGTTTCTGCTTTCTGGTATTTGTTTGCTGAATGATAAGTGAGTACTTTTCATCTTTTTGATGGGCTGCCATGTCAGTGTTACCCATTTTCTAGCACTGGCTATCTGTACTTCCATGCACACCATGCAGCTATGAGAAACTAACAAGGGATACAGAGGAGCCAATTACTCCAGCACTGCTGAAGGGACATTAAAAAATATCAGGCGTGACCCGCATTGGTATGCTGGCCAGTGCACTTTCTGCCACAATTTACCAGAGATTATTTGTTAGACTCAATGTGCTTTCGTGTACTGGGAGCTACTCTCACTAGTTCTGATTGTAATACATTCTAGGAATAGATGTAATTTTTTAGGCAAGTTCAGATATTCTATTTCAGCAGTATATGTATTGCTGTCTTCAAATAATGCATGATTAAAAATGGTGTATATTGTCTGCTGAAAAGGTATGATTGACATTTTTCTTCAGATTGTAGACAAGAACAGTGAATTCCAACTTCCAATTCAGAAGTGTTTTAAACTCATTGAAAAATTCACCCTTTTCAATAAGTATGTTTCTCTATCTTAAAAAAATTAAACAATGAGGACCCATGTTCATATATAATACTTAAGTATGGATTAAGTGTCTGTAACTTCATTCAATGAGGAAGAAATTTCTCTTTTCCAACAAGTACTACCAAATCATACTTACTGTGAGAGCATGTGTGCATAGCATGGACCCATGTGTGCAGATGGAAGGTTGGGTGAGGAAATTTTTTTTTTTTTTTAACAGAGAATATTTAACAATGAAAGCCCATCATTTTAGAAGTCACCAATTCAGAATACATTATTTCGTGAAGCACAAGCCAAGAAGTATATTCTAGCTGCCTAATCCATACTTAAGAATTAGTTATAAATGTTCTTTACTGCTTTATTTAAATAATCCTAGTACTCAACAAGAACCTACTATAAGCCAGGTCTGTGCTAGACCCTTAGTGTATAACAGAACTTACATCCAGTGGAGAACTCGGGAATCAAATAATCACTGAGGGAGATGCATAATGACAACTGTTTTAAGCGGCATGAAAGAGAGGTACATGTTGCTGTAAGAACAAATATTGGAGAATTTGTTCTAGTCCAGGGGACAGGGATTCTCTCAGGAAGTCAAATGGGAGCTAAGCTTGGAAATTTGAATAGGAGTTAATAAGGCAAAAACCAGGAAGAGAGGAAGTATTTCAAGCAGAGTAAACAGCACATGCAAAGGCCCTGTGGCTAGAGAAACCATACTGCATTTCAAAAATCAAAAAAGTACTGGAGCTTAGCAAAGAGACTGTGAGAGATCATGGTGCATGATGACATTTGTGGTGAAGAAGAGATGCCCAGACTATGTAGGGACCATCGGCCATGTTACGGCAACATATACCTCTCTTTCATGCCACTTAAAACAGTTGTCATTATACATCTCCCTCAGTGATTATTTGATTCCCGAGTTCTCCACTGGATGTAAGTTCTGTTATACACTAAGGGTCTAGCACAAGACCTGGCTTATAGTAGGTTCTTGTTGAGTACTAGGATTATTTAAATAAAGCAGTAAAGAACATTTATAACTAATTCTTAAGTATGGATTAGGCAGCTAGAACATACTTCTTGGCTTGTGCTTCACGAAATAATGTATTCTGAATTGGTGACTTCTAAAATGATAGACTTTCATTGTTAAATATTCTCTGTAAAAAAAAAAAAATCTTTTTTTCCTCACCCAACCTTCCATCTGCACACATGGGTCCATGCTATGCACACATACATACGTTCTTCCATTGTGCTAAGTTCTCTCAGTAGGTATGATTTGGTAGTACTTGTTGGAAAAGAGAAATTTCTTCCAGAAAAAAAAATCATTTAAAAATATTTCAGGACCTAGTTGTTGTCAGTGATTTATCAGACATGAATAGGGAAGAAAATAGGTGGGTTACGTGAAATAGTTACACATCAAAAATCTGTTATTATTCATCTTCTTTTGTTCCTTTTCCTTTCTCCTCATCATATCTCTCTAGGACATTTGCCCTTAACACATAGTTCTTCCTGAAATCATCATGTCATTTTCTTGACTCAAAACCCTTTGGCTACTCCAGCTTTTTGGAAGAAATCTCTTACTGCCACTTATTTTTCATTCACTGCCTTACTACATGCCCTTTCGCTTCAGAATCAGAACTTTACTGGGTTTATTCTGTGGCAGCTGAAAAATGGTGTCTTCTTCCCCTCCACACTAATGTGGACTCTCAACTGGCTTCTCTCTTCTTCATCAGAGAAGCAAGTGGCTTAGCCAGGGCTCAATGCCTCAGAAAAGGCACAGCTGTTACAGCCAGGACCAGAGTCGGCTTCTGGCTGGTGAACCATCCTGAGCTCAGCCACACCTGACCAGAGAGAGAAGAGGAGCAGTGTGGCTATGCTGGCTTCTCCTTGTGGGGGTGATCAATAACCAAGAGCTGGGGTGGGTTATAGAGAAGCAAGCTGGGTCAGCGGGTGGGGAGGAAGGATAAAAAACTCCTAGCTAGTCTGATATCCTAGATTTAGATCTGGGTTTCTAAGCATATGCTTTACATTATGAAAATTCCTAACAAATACATAAACATTTTCTTTCTCCCCTTTGTTTAGGTCTATGTAACAGCTATAGCTATGTTATTAAAATCTCTAAAACTGTGAAGCAACACTAGTTACAAGATTTTAAAACTTTGAACAAGGGCCATTTACAAAATTGTTGATTGTCTACTAAGCATTGTGCTAGACTCTATAACTTATTTTCCTTCTAAGTGTTCTGTAGTTATTTCTCTGACTACATTGAAACGCCTGATGAGGGGCTTTAAGGCCCTCCGTGGAACAACTTATGTTCCCTCACTCGTAATCTCTGTCCCTGCCAAGCAACTCCTGCAATACTCACCGTCTCTTGAGTCCCAGCTTTCTTCAGTGCTACTTGTCCTACCCAAAATATACCTGTCCTACACTTCACTTCACCTCCCTCCTAATCCTCTCACTTCTGGTGAATTAAAAAAAAAAAATCTGTATGTAAATTATTGCTTCTGATTACCTTTCTTAAAATTACCTTTCTGGTTACCTTCTCTCAAAACCTGGTCCAGCTTTCTGTACCAAGTGGTTGTTCATTCCATTGTAGATAAATATCTGTGAGGATTTGAAGGGATGCTTCAAAGGTGCAGGGAAAGTTATTTTAGGTTTGTTCTTTTTTTCTCACCTCAATGTTCAAATCCCTGAGGTTGTCACAAACAATATTAAATATTGATTTAATTTTCCTTTTGAGTTCTTAAAATGAGCATATTAATGACAGTAGGCTTAAAATTAGTCTGAAATTATTGCTCATTTCAAAGTTTGTAATGATGACAATGAATTAAAAGCAGGTCACTGTATTTTCCTCATTTTGTAACATATCTACTATTAGCTAAGTATATTTCTCTGGAATACATTTGAAGTTTCTTGGTTAAAAACAATCCAAGATTCAATGTATCTTCAAATTAAATTTATGTATTCCTGAAATATGCAACCTAAAATCCTGCAGTTAAAAAATGACATGCTGATTTTTCACAAATTATCTAGGAACAAAATTGTTGAGAGAAATTCCAAACCAAATAAATCTTATTTTGCAGCAAACCAAGAATCAGCTACTAAATGCTTCAGAATTCTCTTTAATATTCAAAATGATGTATGGGGAAGAAACAAAGGATGATTTTACATTGGCTCTCACACAACAGTTCCCTTTGATTATTAGTTTAGAAATAATCTATTTAAGCTTTTGAGACTTAAGTTTTAAAAACTCATGTATATTCTTATGCATGTGTTTATAAAACTTTGCTAAATATTTTATATGTATCTAAGTGGAGAATATGAGTTTCAAGAGTCATTAACATATAAATCCTAACAATCAAATAGGAAATAGAACATTAATATTAAGAAAATGCTATCAAAAGTAGGAAGAAATGAGTAACTGGAAATTCAGAGGGCTTAGCATCACAAAGTGCTGAGATTTCTAAATCAGTTATCTCGTGGGATATATATATATATATATATATATATATATATATATATATATATATATACACACACACACATATACTGTTAATACTGACAACATAGTCCATGAAAAATGCAATTGGGGTGATTTCTCCTTGTGTGGATTGCCAGTTCTGGAATCAGCAAAACTGAAGAATGTGTTGAAAAATCTATCATCAGCCTACTGAATCTCCTAAAGCCTCTAAAACATGCAATGCAATTTAAGAAGCATAGTATGAGTAATAACCAAAGTTGCTTATATTAAAATTTTCTCCATTGAGTTCATGATTAAGTCTTTTAAAAAAATCCCAGATGTGAACATATATACATGTTTACCATATATATAATATATATACATACATATACATATATATATATATATATATATATATATATATATATATATATATATTTATTTTTAAGTTTTCAGCATTGTATGTTTGAGAAACAAACATCTTCATGGGGGGGGGGGCATGCTGACTAGTTGCATGACAAAAGTGTCATTTCTGTTTTGAATGCATGTCCTGTTTTTGAACATGCACAAATACGTAGTGCATACATGTGTATCCTGTGTATGGTATTTTGGTCTGATAGTGTGTTTGAGTTCTTTCTGGCTCTTTTTCTAGCAGAGTTCAATCCACAACTTTCTTCATTGGAGAATTTGTGAAATAAAAGTGAGTCAATTTGTGTTTCGCACTCTCTTAGACTACCTAGACTTACAAATTGCTTGGCTAAAGCTGAAAAATAGAAAAATTCTAAGAAACATATGCATTGACCCTAGTTGGCCTTTAGTGAATTAAAAAAAAAATCATGTTGGTTTATTTTTTAATTTTTTCTAAATTATTCCATAACTAACATTTGAACAAATATTCCCCAATATGGGTTTAATATGTTTTATGATTTATATGTACTGCAATATCTACCCATTCTGTGATTTTTTATATCTATAGTAACAATGTAATTGCCTGAAAAAAAATCACTACAACAAAAGATAAAAGCAAAAAATAAATTGAGTTATAGAATCTTTTAAAAATATAATCAGTTTTGCAGCTCTGTCACAGGCCATATTTTTATGCTACTTATTTCTTTTATTGGCTTCAAAGAAAGTTGAGTTGCTAATGAAGATTTGAATTTTACTATAATAGTACTGGATAATGACACTTTCAAAAACAAATTCATATGTTTCTCAGCCGAAGTTCAGATTATAGAGCAAAAAATAAATCTTATTTTGCTCCATCTCCTGTTTTTAACATTCCCCAATCTTTCTTCTCGAACATGTCTCATAGATAGCAAAGGTAACATTATTAATAGTATGTTTTTGAATTATTTTCTACTGTTCTCAATTTTACTGAATCTACCTTAAGCCAACCATCTAAAAAGAAAAAGAGACTTGGGAGTAGACTACTGAAAGCCATTGTTTAGCTACTTGTTTTGGCTCAAGAAGCAGGGATTTTGTTATAAAATCTAGTCATTTTGAGAGTCACTGGATCTAATAATAGAATTCAAGATACTGAATCAGGAAAATACTGAATTGATTCCCATAACTGCCAAATCTTTCATATTTATACTTAGGGAAATTACCGACTTTTCATTTGTGTCAGTTCCCAATCTAAATAATAATACCATGCAGCCTGCTTATTAAGCCAATTTTGAGAGACAGGAAAAATACCAGCCCTGTAGTTTGCTTTACATATTGAAGACTGATTGTGTGCAGTGGTTCTGAGTCACGGGATGTGGCTTTGAGCAGCAGTACTGGATCTGTATGATACTGAGTAGTGTTGCCCAAGATTCAATTCTTCCTCGTGTTCTCAGCCTCTTTTCTATAGTATAACATTTCTTACAGAATGGAATTTTATAAGATTTTTTACCTACTAGATAATGATAAATGGTCACGAGTGAAGAGATTTTACTTTTTGATTTATTTATCTTAATTTTTCTCAGTTGATTTGACTCACGACATTGTCTCTGATAATTACCATTCTTTGTCGATTGAAACTGCTTTCTGAGAAAGTTGAACAGTTATTGTGTGACTCCTAGTAGGGCAGTTTTTGTGAACATGGCATACCACAGAAGTTTTGGGTTTCCAGTTGCCTTTTAGTGGTGATGGAGAAAATGGTGGTGGTGGTGATGGTGATGATGATGATGATGCAATAATTCATTTTAACATCAACAATAAACATTTATTACGTGTCTACTACATGTCCATCTCCACAATGCAATGGTGGGTTTTGTTGCTTCAAAATGAATTGGACATTAATACTTAGGAAACATAAAATATTTCTATATTTGGTAGCAATGCTTTCAAGTTTCCTGGCTACATTCAGAAAAACAAAATAGGGAATTATTGTAACTTTAGGAAATCAATTATTCTTCCATATTTTGGTCAGCATTTAACACAGAGTGTAATTCGAGAAAATTTAACCTGTAAAATTGCAATCTACAGAAAAGAGAAATGTATTCTCATTTTGAGAATTTTATGATTGTCTCATTTTCTACTCTAGAACCTCTATGTAATTTCTATGTCTTGGTTTAGGCCAAAGGTTGTCTTCTGTATGATTTAATCTTATATTAAAATCTTTCCTTTTTTTCTATTTTTGTAATTTATGAGTGGTCTCTGAAATGGTCCTGCTTTATAATGAATTCTGCTGAAGGAGATACAGTTCTTCAAGTCACCAGTGCACTTCCTTGATATACAAATATGGCAAGCATTTCTATAAGCTATATTCTTTGCTCCAAATGTTCCCTGTTCTGCACTTCATCTGCCTTAAAGATAATTATAAAGCTAAGAGCAGGTAAAGAGGTTAATCAAGAATTGACACCTCAGTGTTCATTGAGAAATTTTTAAAACTGGAGAGGAAATAAGTCTTTGGATTTTTATGACTTACTTTATACAAAAGCCCAATGATCTTGGGCACTCATCACAAATCTCCATAACCTTAATTAAAACTTGTAACCATAAATTCCTCTTACTATCACACACACACACACACACACACACACACACACACACACGCACGCACAACTAGTTTAAAGGATATGTTATGGCTAAACATTTATCAGAAAGATTTATTAATAGCCATCACAATATGCCACATTTTTTCTCAGTTGAAAGCATTTGCTGATGCTGATATCATTAAAGATTAACTGGAAGCAGAGCCACTTCTAAGATGTCATCAAAGCAACAGACTTTGAATGTGTTTGAAGAGAAAAATTATTATATACCTGGTAAAGTCATGGTACATCCTCAACCTCTACTACCAAAAGGAACAATCGCCAATCATGAGACTTACTGTGTTTTTTTCCAGTCAATAATTAAGATATTTCAGATTTTCCATTCTGTTTAAAATATACCATCCCATTACTTTGTACAAAAGAATAAACCAAATGAACTCTCACCAGAAAGACTGCTTGAATGTTAAAGGTGCTTCTTCTAGCTATGCATACGTGAAAAACAATTTTTGTCTTGTATAGTTGTTGCTGGATACTGTTTGCTGTTTAAATGATAAGCTTCCTCTAGAAACCAACTGGCTGCCCTATTCTGTACTTGAGTGATAAGATAATGAAAATGCTTTATTTTGTTTACAGACAATGCTAATGAGGAAGAGTTGGAAAAGATCAAGTAAGGTAATGCTTAGCATGTGGTCTTTCAGCTTTTCTTGTCGAGAACTATCAATCAGCCGCTTTCCCAAATCTCTCTCATACCTCTTCACACTATACTCCAGGATTTCATCATTCTTCAATTGTTATTTTTTTCCCCATAAACTTTAAGCAAACCATGCGCTGCTTTTTAAGTAAATAGAAATCACACTGATCAATTGCACCAAAGTCATCTTCTTGCTAATCTCTGGTCACGTCTCAGCATCATTCCCAGCATCTGATTTCTGTGCCACAGGGTCTAGAAAATGTCCTTGCTTTAAATCAGGAATAAAATTATGAGGCAACAGTAGGGACAACTCCAGAGAGAAGCAAGAGCCATGTAATTTACTGTTTCTGTTCACTGAAAATTGACTCCAAGGTTCTCTAAACTCAAAATCCCTATATTGCTACATCTTTGGAGTGCATAATGAGAAATATTTTGTGTCATTGCCTCTTTTCACTTCAAGAAATAAATGGCTCTTGGGAGTGAGAGGAGTTTACGGTAACTTACTAAGCCCTAGCTTTTATAACTTGTAAAATATATAATATATAAACTAAGCTAATTTGTTCAGTGGTGGTACCACTCTTGGATAGAAATAAATATCAAGGTAAAATTGACTTTTATGGGAATACTCCTTGAAATAAATCAAAGGGATTTTATTTTTAAAAATCTTGTTTGCTCAAATTTCTATGTAAAAAGTCAGTATTCCTTTTTAATAGTGACTAATTTTTTTAGACCCTGGAACAGGACAGTCTTTTTTCTTCCATTCTGATTGAATCATGCTACTGAGTTTTTCGTTATCATTTTTATTGTGAATTAAGAAAATACATCAAAATAGCTTTGCATTTACATAATGTCTTAATTTGCTTTAACAAGTATTTCTTATTACACATTTTCTTCCCAATTCTTATAGGATTAATGGCCAAAATTATAATTTGGTTCACAAAAAAAGTCAGGACAACATTGAAAATCACTTATATCGTTTTAATAAAATCCAAAACATTTTAAGGAAAGTTGCTGAATATTTCTGAATTAGTGTTCACTGTGGTTTTTACTGACCAAAATAAAGTTTCAAGAGGTCTTAAAGAAATGTTTGCACTGTTCATATTTGTATTACACTTTTTTTTGTAATTGTACTTCAAAATTAGTGTTACATTAAAGGTATCTTTTTAAAAAAAATTCATGTAATTTTGCTTTCCTCATTCTGTCTATATTATGATATATCTGTGTAAAAACATTGCAATCCATTAATATGTAGTAATGTTCTCTCTTTCAGATGTAGTTAAGATGTAATGCTAGAGCAGGATATTATATGGTATTGAGTATTAATTAGTGGGAATGATCAATTTTATTATAGTATAAAAGAAAGAATAAAAAGATGCTTTAAATACTTCATTTAGTTTATATTTAAGTTTAATTTTAGTGATAAATTAAGTAAATATAAATCCACTTCTTTGGTCTAAAAAAATAATTTTTTTTACAAAAATAGTTTGAAGTTAATAATAAACATCTATTCTCCACTATTTTTATATCTAAAATTCTTTTGAGTTTTTGTTTATTACTAAGAATCCATTTGTACATTCAGATTGGTACATTTTTCTAGCTTGCCATTAAAGATACAGAATTCCCTGTGTCTAAATCTGCACTCATTGGGGTACTTGGCAGATTATATTTAGTGTGAATGGTAATATGGCTTTTGGAGTTTAGACTAAGGTTTTCAATTCTATGAAATTTAGTAGGGATACTGAATGCCGAGTAAAGGAAAATCAGTTCATTCATTTTTTTTTTTTTGATGAGAACATACTGAACACCTGATATGGCATTCAAATTATCACTGTCCCCTAAAACATTTGCCATATTTGTCTGTATTAGTGTTATAAGAGCAGAGAATTACATTCAAAATCCAGGGAAAGTTGGAAACTTCAATTCCCACCTACTAGTCTGCCATCCTTCACACACTCTGAAACTGTTCTCACAATTCTTTCCTCCAGGAGGAAGGATGATGTTCAAGCACAGTAGCCTCCCTTTATCTGTGGTTTTGCTTCCTCAGTTTCGGTTACCTCTGTTCAATCACAGTTGGAAAATATTAAATAGAAAATAGCAGAAATAAACAATTCTTAAGTTTTAAATTGTATGCCTTTCTGAGTAGCATGATGAGATCTTGAACCATCTCTCTCTCCATCCCACCTGGGACTTGAATTATCCCTTTGTTCAGTGTATCCACGCTATATACACTCCGGCCCTTAATCACTTAATAGCCCTCATGGTTATCAGATTGGATATCACGGTGGGGGTGGGGGGAGACTGAAACATTCATATAAGTTTATTACAGTATGTATAGTTGTTCTATTGTATTGTTATTGTTTATTTCTTATTGTACCTAATTCATAAATTAAACTTTATCATAGAGATGTATATATGGGAAAAAACATAGTATCTATAGGGTTTGGTACTATCCATGGTTTCCAGAATCCCCTGGGGGAGTCTTGGAACTTATCCCCTGTGGGTAAGGGGGGACTACTGTAAATTGTGCTTCTTGAGAAACTAACAGATAAGTGACTGTACTGTGCAGTTTTATGATTATTTACTGTGTTACTGTGTTGTGGGAATGCATCCCCTTTCTAATTATTTTGGTCTTCCCCTTAAAGATTCTTGTGTAAGTAAGGATTTTTCCTTTTATTTTTGGAAAGAGAATATAATTTATTTGCATTACATTTTATTACAGGTATTTCATATTTGGTGTAACTATGCTCAAGGTCAAAGATGAACTTTTCGTATAAATAGGTCGTTTTTTTGGGAGGGATCTTTATTAACAGGAACAAGGGCTTTTGCTTTTTTATAGCAGGGCTTTGATAGGCAGCTTGTCTTTGAGCACCAATGTTAAATATAAAACCTGAGAATTATAAACTTACATATCGTCAGATAATGTGTTTAGATGTCTCTCCAGTATGAAGTTTTTCTTCCTCGTATTTTCTCTGAAATGATATAACCATGAACGGGGGGAAATTTAAATTGACATTGTTATGTTTTTAATATGCACATCTCCTGGTATACAAGTGAATCAGCTCATGGAATTTATCATTATTTAAATCTTCTTGTCATTTTCATCATCTTGCTAATAATGGATTCTTTCAATGAAAATCTTATTATTTGTGGCACTCACATAACCTGGGATTGTATTTACTATTGAAAATAAGAGATAATAATCAACTTGATGAAAGGGAAATTGTAATTGCTATTCAGGACCAACTTATATATTGCTTAGAGTAAATGTGTTACCTTCAAATAACAAGTAGAAAAATATACATCTAAACTTACCTCTGAAAAGCAAAAGTGTATAAGATATGTACTATATTTAAATGGTGTGTTAACCAGTAAATAGTTATGAATTCCATAATATCTCTCCTGGGATTGGTAATACCCTTTAAAACACTCATTCTGGTTTTCTATCAGCGCACTACGAGCATGCATATTTTTAATTCTGCCCCACATTCAGTTGTTACAGAAAAAATGTTATTTTAAGAAGAAAGGGAGCAGTGTCTCCCTAAACTTGGGCAACTGGATAATTATCCTGGTCAAAGAGTTTTGCTTATGTGACAAAATGAGTTGGGGCAGAGAAAATGTTAATACTTTGAGTTATTGCAATATTTTATTCTTTAGAAGAAGCTTAACATTGATAATTAATTCTAATGTTAAATTATTCAACAAGAAAGTTTCATGAGCTCAAAAGAGAAGATGTATATGTATTTTGTGAATAAATTTTGTGGGGGTCAAACAAAAAATGGAAATAAAATAATGAAATAATTGCTTCTATCAGACAGTAAGAAATTATTTTACACTACATTGTGTGTGTGTTGTGTGTGTATGTGTGTTTTAATGTAGAAAAATGAGTTTATCTATAGCTATGATAATAATAAACTTATGTAATTTCAATAAATCAGTTTAATTATATGAGAAATAATCGTTGTGATAATATAAAGATATACATGTTGCAATTCATATTCTCAACAATAACAGTTTAGAATTGTTTTAAGAAGAGTTCATCCTTTGAATAATATAATATAGACTGTGATGATGTCTCATTAGCATATCTTCTGTTACTTGATGGCTTATTGTTTTTTAGTAACATATCTTTTTTTAAAGATTTTATAATCACGTAGCATAATTTACATGAACTATAAAACACTTTATTCACTAGTTGAATGGAGGAATTTTTAATAAGACTTTTGGCAAGGATATTGTTAATTTAAACTAGAGAACACTTTCAATTCTGTAAGTCTGCAGGGCATAGTGAAACCTGACACCTTGGATGACACATTAAAAATGCATCAGTGAAAACCTCTAAGTGCTTTAATTTAAGAAATGGTAGAGAAACAAATTAACACATTTTTAAGTATCTAACACAGTCAGTCAGACATAGTATAAAAAAAAAGTCATTAGTTTACAATAGTTACCTCCTTTCTACAAAGACCTCATATCCTGATAATGTTATAAATATTATTAAAAACTGCAAAAAATGAAAATTTTTTGGTCATTGACCCTCTCAACTGTGAGTGACCAAAATGACTTTTTGGTGTCTCATTTCAAATTATTATGCATATGTCTTTGAAAAAATGAGACGCTTACATGTTTTTGAAGGCAATGTAAAATTCTTTTTAAAATCCTTCCTTTGCCACTGTTAATACTCCCAAGTCTGTGTTATTTTAAAATGCTATAAAGTCAACCTCATAATTAAGGCTTTGGAGATTCCGAAATGCAGCAATGAACAAAGGGCAAATAACATGTATATTTCTATTATAAAGTACTGTATTTTTAACCTCCATTAACTAAACTCCTAAAATGTGTAGTAAGTGTACTTAAAATAGAGATATCATAATGCTGGTAAATATTTGATTATCCCCACAAAATACATGGAGCCATAATTAAAATTTTATATTGAGATGATTTTTTTCTTGCTGTTTTGACAATATTTCCCCATAGACATAAAATATACATTTTTATGTATTGTAATTCATAACCACAGGGATTTTGCTGTAACAATAGCATTACGTTTATTTGACCAGTCTTGTTGAATTTTTAAAATGTGGTTGGTCCTGTGGGGAGCAAATCTGGATGAGTAGGCACAAAGTGAAAGGACAAAATGTAATCTCAAGCAGAGGTTGGATTCCATGATGTCTACATGCTAGCTCTAAGATGTCTAATTGTGAGGTTGCTGATTGGCCTTCATATGGCTAATGTGTGTTACTAAGTGAGCTGATGGTTTCCCAAGACCCTTTATAGGCTGATCAAAGGGAGGGAACTAATATAAACCTGGCTCCAGGATAATGCAGCTAAGTGTTGATTTGCAGATTACGTGTCCTTTAATTCAAAGCTATATATGTGTGTGTGTATATATATTATATATATGCATATAAGACATATATATATGTATATATAGTTAAATTGAGTGTGACTAGGAGGAGATTTATTGGTTTTAAAGTCCCCTAAATGTCCACAATGAAAATAAATCATAATTTTGCGAAGACTCTTTCAAAGCCCTGGTTGACAGCAATATATGCACATAATGTATGCATGTATTTATATATATATACACACATATACACAAACACACACATGCATGTACATGCACTAACACACACATATAAAAATGCTAAGGTAAAATTTCTAGAAAAATAACAGACAAAGCCAGGCTTCAGTTACAGGGCAGGTCCTCTGGGGACCTGAGATTCTCTCTCTCTCTCTCTCTCTCTCCCCCCCCCCTTCAGCAATATTAAAAAGGACACTTGGAGTTGCAGAGGGAATCTGCAACTTTTTATGTTTAATGAGTATAAGTGAGATGAGCACAATGCTATTTGAATAACATTTCAGTGTGAATTTCCACCTACATCATGTCCCTGTTTTTAATTACACAACTATCCATGGGTTTAGTCAATTTGATGGAAGCAGCCGAGAGCCACAGCTTTGATAATCGTGATTGTAGTCTGACCCGGAAAGGCCATGAATATTATTTACTTACAAATGTATTTATTTCTTATCTCCTAAATGCCCAAAGAGGTATTGATGAAAGGAAACTGTGCACCTATAAAAACATGCTGTGTAATCAAGAGTGCTACCTGGTTTGACATTTGAATCTCAGGCTTCACAATTTCAAATCTGTCATGAATGTTTTGTGTATTGAAAAATTGCTGAATTATAATAACATGCATGATGTTTAAAGGCCTGGACACATTAAGGTGAATAAAAAGTAATCACTTTTAAGACAACTTTAGTGGTTAATCCTTCTTCATCTGATGGCAAATTTCTTAAAGATTTCTGTGCTTTATTTTATATACAAGGCTGAAAAAGAGCATCATATTCATTTGTTAGAGGAAAAAATGAACAGTCCTTTAGTTTTATTTTTCTGAGAAAAAAGTATATCTTCTAGATTTTTAAATTTAAACTACTAATTTTTACATTCATAATAAAATTTTTATCTTATAGGAGAAATTTTCTGAGTGTATATTGGTTTTATAGAGGCAAAAATAGATTTATAGATTTAAATGAAGTATTTCAATGGCTTGCTACTTTAGTTCATTTGAAACCTCAGCAAAAATAGTTCAACAATTCATTATTCAGAATAACTTCAATAATTTCCCTTTATCAATTAGATGTCTTTAGTTTTCTTCTGTTTCCTTTTGCTGTTACTTTATAATCTCAGCACTTTTAAACTGGCACTTTCCCTCACTTACCAACCTGTTGTCTTGATGGAGACTAAAGTTTAACTAAATATCTACAATTATGATGTAAGACAAGTCTTTTCTGAAATTCATGAATAGTTATTCTGTTTTTCTTGCCTTCCGTAATAAAATCACCACTTGTTTAGAACTCATTATCGTAAGGCCAGGTGTTTTATTATTGTTGGTTGTTATTGTTATCATTAGAAACTCTAGTGAAAGGAGGGCTTTGGCTAGTCTGCTGTGAATTTTGTATTCATGTGAGCAATAAATGGCAAAAGGGTCTACAGGAAAATTAAGTCGTTTCATTTGAAATAAAGGCCTAAATTTACATGAGAATGTAGGTTGTAAAATGAAATACAAATTTTAGTTGATGAATAATGACAGAAGTAATTAAACACGGCATGAAAAGCACAGCCTAGGGACTTCAGTAGGTCCAAATGTGGCTAATATTTTTGTTTTTCAAATTTTAACAGAGAAACCTAAGTTCTAAATCTTGATCATTAACCCTTTCTCCGAAAAATTCATCAGTCTCGTTTTGCTCTTTGAATACTAATCACGTAATTAGGTCATTACCCTCTGTGTTCATCTGAGGAAGAATAGAATGTGTGGAGTTGGTATAGTTTCAATATTAGTCCTTAGACCTTAGACTATCTAACCTTTAAATGAATTGACAATACTTTTGAATGCTAAATGGTTGTCTTATTTGTTGTAACTATTTTGAGTCTAGAGCCAAGACTTTCACATCTATTTGCTGCCTTAACACATTTTACGTTAAGATAAAACTTACTGTTAATTGTTTAGCTTGTGCTATTGATTCAGGAGAAATTATTTCTGTAAGGAGACTTCAAGCAATAATTTCTTTAGTATGATACTTTACAATTTTTTCACTTGTTGCTAAACATGCTGCTTAATTAAAAATAAAAGAACTAGGAATCAAAGTAAAAAGAGAATTGGCAATAGAAAAGGAAAACATGCATCTTTTCTAAAAGCGAAAATAAGGTGTTTGAGTTAAACAATAGTATAGCATCAAAAAAGACTTAGTCATTCCATCTAAGGCGTGTGCCCCAATGTCCAAATGTAAGTGTATTCTTTAAGGATATTTTTTCAGAAACTGATGCGACAATGTGCTAAATGTTACAGATGAGAACCATAGCTGTAAATGTAAATGAATTATGACTCTGTAGTGATGATAAAACAATGTCTTAAACTCAAGACCTTTTCCCTATGACCTCTGACATCAGTCAAGCTACCTAACCAAACCCTATGCAAGTAACTTGGGGAAATGTAATTAAGTTTCGTTAAATAATAGATTTCATGTAAAAAGCACAGGTAGATTGCACAAATGATCTCTGATTTGAGTAATTCTTAAATTACTCAAATTGCTGTATGCCTTAAAATACTCTAGTGCATTATTATTTTCTGATACTAGTTTTGGTATCGCACTTGGAAGGAATATGTAGACTTAATCAAGTAAAACTCCAAGTGACTAACAGTCAATCAACAAATACATACTGAGCACCTACTCTGCATTAGGTATCACTTGAGGTGCTGGACCACTATAATCTTAGTTGCTAACCCAAACTGCAATAATCAAATAAGTTATAAAACTGCTTCCTTTTTCTCACAATGTCATAATACTTTCTCATAACTGTCATCAGTTTCCCATAATTTTATCATAACTGACACCCAGAGAAAGGATGCAAAACATTAAAGTTTAAAGGACGCATGCAATTTAAATGTTGTGTTTAAAAGTGAGTAACTATGTTTTTGATTTCCTAAAGTCGAATTGGTTTCACTTTATAAAAATCTGATGATTAGGTAATAAAATGTACAACATAAATCTGTTGCTTTGTTTTCAGACCAATAGACACCTTTCGTAGTATTTATTTGTTTTTTAATTATTTTTGGGGAGCTCAAGTTAACTAAGACATTTATATTATATATATTTTATGTTATATAATAAAACTAGGAAGTTTTTAATAAGGAATTAAATCAAATTAGGTGTGTGTTTATAAGTAAGATTTCTGCTGTTATTCTTCAACAATGGTCTGACGATCTGTGCTGTTAAATTGTTTTGTTAAAAGGACCAGATATTGTCTGGCTTATTTCAAAATCTTAAAATATGTTTAAACAGTTCTACTCTCTAAAATAAAATGTTAGGCTCTCAAATATATTAATCAACAATTGAGAATTAAGAGGTAAGTAAACTCTTAAAAAATACAGAAATAATCCTCTCTATACTACAATTGACAGCAGGTATGAGTAAAACAAAAACCTTAACTGATTTGAAAGAAGAAAACTTACAATTTATAGATATCCAGAGTATCTTTAGGATATATAATTTTTAGGTTTTTATTTGTTTTGATTTTGTTGGGCTAATTAAGTATGCTCAGAAACACCTCAAAATTTAGCTAAATATTTGTTTGTTTTTAGGAACTCTCAGAAAATGAAGTGGTTGGATCTTATTTCTCTGTGAAGCCTTTCTTTTGGAGGGTAATGTCTAAATCCTTTATATTAATATTCTTGATCTTTGGTTCTGAATACTAGTTTTGAAATTTAAATATGAATTAAGAAATTCACTTTTCAAAATAGGCTCTCAGAGAAATGTATTCATTTGCCTTCTTTATTAACTTTTATTCTCAGTCACTTAGGTGACTGATTCGTTACTTCATTTGTAAAAAGTAAGACCTTCATATATTTAATATATTGCTTTGGTGTCAGTTCCTTGTGGGACCAAGTTTATTTCAAATCATTAACAGCTAGAGGCCCACAGACCTTTCAGGAATATTATGATGCTGTCTAGAGGATCCATTATGGTTCTTTTTTCACTTGTAATATCTGCTCCGTTTGAGAATAATTTTCTTCTATTACAGTCATCTTATACTACATACATACTAGATAATCAGTGTTCTTTCTTTGAAAAAATATCTTATGAATTAGAAAATAGCAACTCTACTTTTGATTTAAATAAAGAAAAAAGTGAAAATTCTACAGAGAATGTTTTAAATGCCATTGCAATTTAATATTATTTACTCTTTCATGACTTAAACATAATGAACTCTGTCATCCTTTTTATTCCCTCTGCTATAATCCTGCATTATTCACAGCACTGTTACTAATGCACTTATTACTTTGCCATCAAGAGTTTCCCTCTTTGTTTGATAATTCACACTTGGTACATGATTTCTTAGCAATAGATATTGCAATAAAAATGTTACACTCATAGGAGTTTGCCATTTTTTTCTTGGCTCTTAAACTGCTCATGACTGAAAACTACTTCTCCTTCAGAATTTTAAGATTTGTTGCTGTGTCTCTTAAGCAGACTGGCAGGTACTAGATGAAGTCATGCATTGATTTGACCAGTGAGCAAGTATAAACCACATCTGTTCATCCTCTACACCCTCCACAAACCCTTTTTTTTTTTTTTGGCAGCCTTTTATTGTTAGCTTATTTTAATTATTATAGCCTCTTCATTTCCTTTCAGTCTATTGATGCGCTAATGTCATTCTGTATCTTTGCTAAAATATTAATAATTCCTCTTATATGTTCATGCATTATCCATGAACACACAGATGACTGCTTTTGAATTGTTCCGTTACATTAAATGGTAAATGGCTTTTTGCAAAAATTTTGTCTCTCTTAAGACCGTCAAGTGTGGTGAATTCATATGGTACACTCCCTAGCCAAGAGAGCAGAATTCAAGGGTGTTCTGTGTTGAGTTTGCTTTACATGTGGCAAATGTGCAGAGTGATCACTATTAATGAAGACTTGCCACTAGGACCAGCTCCACAAGTAATGCTTTTTAAAAATGTCCCTTTCATGTGACTCTTTCAACATCTTCTTTCCATTTTAGTCTTACAAATTAGTCTTCCACTTACCAGTACTTTCCATTTGGTTGTATGCATCCTTCAGTATTCTTCACTAACCTTTTCCAATCTCTTGAACTGTCTTATTTTTGAATAACAAATATGCACATTGAAAAGACCGCTTTTTTGTATCTGAAAGACAGTGGTTTGATGTCTTTTCTCTGAACATATGTTGAGTGACAAACAAATTGGGTCATAGAGGCAGAGCCTTTAGGGGTGATTTATTTCACCAGTGAGGAAACTAAGGCCCAGAGAAGTGATGTCATTTCCCTGAAGTACCTAAATGATATCATCAGGACCAAGAGTTTTCTCTCTCTCTCAATGTCATGGAAATAAATGTTTTGGTGAAGACTTAAAGCAGCGGAGTTCCTTTTTGGTTGATAATGACTAGAGATGTGATACATAATAGAGTCACCCCTTAGTGTGTCTTTACTGACACCCTTTCAAATTCTTCTTTCATTATGTGACCCTTCTCCTCAAACCATTGATGGATGCATGTGTTTGAGCACTGTGATGTTGCTGTGTTTGAGGTCTCATTTTACCAAATCAGTGACCAAGTCTGCTTTGGATAGTATGATCTTTCATGTTCACATGCAAAGGTCACTCTGGCAAGTGAACTCATTGCTCTTTGCCCAAGAGGTACTTGTATTTTGATGAACTTTCAGAGGAGATGTTTATGAAAGGAGGTTTCACAGAGACATTTTTAGGTATACAGACAACCTAAATAGCTCCGATAAAATCTTACATAAAGAGCGTATGTGTGCTTTGTGAGTTAAACAGGATGTGATTTAAAAGAACAATTTTATCTACTTATTTGTAAGGACCAGTACATGTGTACAGGAGATAGCAATTGAGTTGCACTGAGTGAAACTGAATCCTGGTGAGAACTCACTTAGTGAATGTCAGTGCTACTTGCTATATCTTAATTTTCTTGAGAGCAAAATAATAGAAAAGACTGAAGTAATACAGGGATAGTCTAATTTTCCAAAAGCGTAACATTTATAATTCATCAAAATACCTTATCTTAGAACACAAAACATTAAGCAATGAGTATGGTAATCACCATGTTTCTCATGAGAATAATAAAAATTATGTGAAGCCAGTTGGATTACACTAAGTCAGAATTTCATTAAAGTCTTTTAACTTCCCATTAAAGGATGGTAACTTAATACAGTTCTTTCAAATATTTGGTGCATTTAAGTTTCTTCCCAGTTATCTCCATTGACAGACATTTAGATTCTGATGTTTGTTCAATAACTGAGAATTACTTGAAGAGACCATCTTATGAGAACATTGTGGTAAATTAAAGAGAAATTTTAGTACTGTTTAAATGGAGAAGGCTATGCCAAGCTACCTCATATTAAAAAAAAAGGAGAAATGGATCATAATATGAAATAGGCAAACAGTACATAGAATATGGAGCAATATGGAGTTATGTCAGAGCACCACATTATGGCAGGGTCAGACAAAAGTGTGATTGGAGAAGACCCTGCAGACCAAGGAGAAGAGGTATCGGCTGTGTAAAACAAGAATGTGATCCTAGGCCAAAGTGCTTACATTCTGAACAACTCATCTGTAGACGTACATCCAAGACAAGTTCAGCTGTTATTTCTTTCCAAGGTCAGCTGTTATTTCTCTCCTTAGTTATGAAAGTAAGACCCTCAGAAAAAAAACCCCACATATTTATAACTTAAAGTCTCAAAAACAAGCCTCTATAAATCAACCTCAGAACTCATTATTTCTTTACATATTATTGGTGGAAACTTATAGATTACTTTAGCAGACAAATAAGATAACATATATGATGATTTTTCTATTTGTATACATTTTGAGCAAATATAGTAAAAGCCTAAGACCTTTTATTTGACCACAATTAAGTTTATGGAGGGTAGTTAAAAATTTGAATATATATGTATATTATATATATTATATTATATATTATATTATGTATAATATATACATAACTAATATATATATATACATATATACATATCTATATACTGTGTTTCCCCGAAAATAAGACCTAGTCGGACAATCACCTCTAATGCATCTTTTGGAGCAAAAATTAATATAAGACCCGGTCTTACATTATGTAAGACCGGGTCTTATGTTATATAACACTGGTCTTATATAAGACCCGGATTTATATTGTATTGTATTATATTATATTATATTATATTATATTATATTATATTATGTTATATTATATTATATTATACCTGATCTTATTGTAAAATAAGACTGGGTCTTGTATTAATTTTTGCTCCAAAAGACACATTAGAGCTTATTGTCTGGCTAGGTCTTATTTTTGGGGAAACATGGTATATATAACATATATATTGATATAGATAGATATAGATATAGATATATAGATACACACACATATATATCTTCCCGACACCATAACTTGTACCAAGAAGCAATAGAGATAGGGAAGAAAGTTTAAGGCTAAAAACCAGGAGAATTTCTCTAAGGATTTATAGTGCCAGTTAATCAATCATCTTCTAAGACAGAAAGGATACAAGCTTTATTATTAGGTGATACATTTCAAACTAGGCTGCACAAAGCACTGGGAGGATTTTCTGTACAAGCAACCGTGTTTTGAGAGGGTGGACGGCTGTAGAACAAATCTACTTGTTGGACTTCATCATCCAGGTGCAATTCACTGGAATAAACTCAGCAAGAAAAGGGAAAGACAGAACATGCCTGTGCCTCGGACTGAGCTAATAATTGCTCCATGCTCCAGGCTTTGCCACACAAAACAGTCATTCTAGGTTGTCATTATCTCTTCTTTGTAGTGTCTTGTGAATCATTTGATTAAATAAAAGCATGTGCACCTCTGTGCTAAAAATAGAGGGAAGGACTGACTCCACACACAGCTATTGTAAAGGCACAAGCAATGTCTTTTCATTTCAGTTTCACAGTGTCTGGATCTCATTTGGAAAGATTAGGTTGTACACAGGTAATAAAATCCAGAATAACAAAAGCCAAGGATTATTTATACATATCAGGAGATGGGTATGACTGAATGTTCCTTTAGCCACATGTTAAGCCTAAATAGATTTTAAAAAAATTTTTTGATCTGTTTTTAATCAGGATGTAGAATAATAGGATATCTCCTATTATTAGTGATCCAGTTTATCAAGAAATGGAATTAATAAACTTTATTAAGTAGAATTGTAATATAGAAGTGTTCTCAATTTATATGCAAGATTCTACAACTTCACAACCTTATTAATAGACATTAGACTATAACTTCTTATGTAGTACAGCTAATGCGCAAATGCTTTACTGAACAATAGATCTTATCACCACCTGCTGACTTTTACTTCTGGTAAGCCCCTAATTTGCCTTTCTCAATAATCAATACCCAAGAATAGATTTCTTCTAAATATATGTCAAAATATTTCAAAAAATCCTGTACAAATTAACTTTTTCTTTTATTTTTTGTATCTTGAACTTCTTAGGCTCTGTCCAAAAAATGAGAGACAGTGGGAAAAATCATCAATTAGGTACTGGCAACCCCAGATTCAAATTTCAGCCTTGCCAATCTCTAGACATTTGGCTTTGAGCAGGGTATTTAACTTCTCTGTGCCTCAGTTTCTTTATCTTAAAAATACTTGTCATGAAAAACACCGGAGTATGAAAACTCCAGCACATAATATCTGCTCAATACATGCTTATTTCTTTCTATATAATATAACCTGTCATCCAGACCGGCCTAATCTAATCATCCCTTTTAATGTTATTCAAACTGATGACTCACTGCATCATACTATTGTTTAGGAACTTTGTCTACCTGCTCTAGACAAAGTCATTTAATACAATCTTTTAGCTCCACCATGATAATTCCCTCCCAGTATTTCTTGCTTACCTGTATCTTTCTTCATCCACACCTTGCTGCTCTGGGCTGTAGTAGGAAAGGGACTTTTGGGTTTTTGGAAGCAAAAGCAACAAAGGTAAGTGTTACGTGGGGCAAAAGTTCTGTTACTTAGAGATATCTCCTTAATCGTGACAAAGGATTCATCTGTGGGATGCAGTTAACATGATCATTGCTATTTTCTGTCTGTGTAACATTTATTCTTCTGGAGGCTTATCACTTTCGTGACATTGGAAACCATCACTAAACATTTTTGAAGCAGCAGACTTGGGAATATGATTCTTTCCGTGATTTCTCTCGCTACATTGCTTTTTTCTGCTACACCTATTAACAAAAACCTGAAACCACTCAAGTGGGACCCATCACCATATAATCTCAGTCTTTTATTCTCTTCACCATCACAGCGTTATGCTACGGAAGAGAATAGTAGCTGGAAATTATATCATTGCATTGACATTTATCTTCATTGTGCTGGAAGACATTTTCTGACAGTGACTTAAGAAGCAAATACTTATTTTTTTTTTTCAAATAATGGTTTTTGAAGAGTAATGCTAAACTCTGATTCAAATGAGGTGTTGCTAGTGGCAGAAAGCTTTCCCATACAGCTCTGATCGTTCATTTCCATCCAGATGTGTGACAGGCCTGCTTTTCCTGTCCTGGGCTTCTGCAGAGCAGAGCTTCAGAGTGCTTATTACCAAAATATACAAGTAAGTTCAACCATTAAGTTTATTTATTTTTTCTGAGCTTGCATGAGCTGTGAACTCTCATGGGTGACTTACTGTTCTGAAAAGCCATTCCCTATCCTAACCCCTTTCATACATATGAAAAGCAATTGAAATCTTGAGTCCCTTAACAAGGAGTAATATGCATAAACTAATATTCTCTTTAAAATGCTAGCTCACTAATTCTATAATCTTAGTAAAGATAAACATCATTGACTAATTGCCTCAGATTTTGAAATTTGTATTGTTACCTGGTATCTTGACCTTCTTTATTAAATCTGACCTTGGATGAATGTTCCTTTTGAGAGAGGATCTCAAACTGGTGTGTGTGAGATGCACGTGGGGCCCATTTGGAAATGCACGAGCAGCTCTGCTCCACAGGAATGGAGTCATGTCACATCCAGGAGGCACAGGCCCGCTGATTTCAACAAATTGCCCACTAAGACTTGGAAATGACTTTGAACTTTAAAAGTTTGAAGATTCTTTGTTTTGCAGACTTGGTTCTTTGCTCTGAAGCTGGGTTGATTTTCTGTTTTACTCTCCCCTTCCTTTTTCTTTCCCTCCTCAAACAGAATTCTATTTCAACAAGGACGTAGTTGAAAACATTACCTTAAATAACTAAGTACCAGCTGTAATATGTTAGTTTTATTGAGGAATATCTTGGATTTGTTTAACACTCTGTCCTTTAGGTGCTCAGTAAGTACTTCTTGGTTGACTGATCAATCCTTGAATTAATATGTATTATTTAGATAACATCCTATGAGTAAAAAAAAATTAACAAAAGGAAGGAGATAAACAAACTTGGCATAATTTTTCAGTAGGTCCCTGCTTTTCTCTCTAAATTCTCCAAATACTCAGACAAATATGCTTTCCTAATCGATAAATTTAGAAAGAGGACTAAAGAAGGACTTTAATTAGCCTATATTGTATCCATGTCAGAGAGTGGATAATGTTATAATTACAGAAATTAATAATAGTTATTAGAACATAGAAGACCAGTGTGCATGTACCTTAGAACTTTGAAAGCAGAGGTTCTCAAACTTGAGCATGAATCAGAAACACCTCGAGTGAGGGCTGGGCCCCACCCCAGGACTTCCGATTCCGTTGGTCTGGGCTGGGGTTAAAAGAATTTGAATCTCTAACAAGTTCCCAAGTGACATTGATGCCATTGGGCTGTGGGTCACACTTCCAGAACTTTGCTATACAGAAGAAGGGAACTTTAAATAGAGAAGCAAGTGACTCATAAGGTACTAAGGTGGGCATTAAAGCGAGTGGTTTCCAAAGTTTTTTGTTTTTTTTTTCTTTTTCAGTTGTGGAATTCCACTTGTCACCACCCCTTCAATGAGCTCTCCAAAACCTTGATTTAAACAATAACTAAGAGTAATAAATGACTATCAGTCATTTAGTAATAAATGACTAAACAGGTTAAATACTAGTTTACATTTTTTCCCCTCTATCCTAGCCCCTCAACATACACACCCCATAACGCCCCTTTCCCCAACACACACAGACGGAATAGTGTTCTTAGTACTAAGAACTTGGGGCCCCGGGGTACAATCTGCGAAACCATAGAGAAGAAAACATGCCCAAATCACGTAATCAGAAATTACTAGAAAGATGCAAGTAAGTGGGTGTTTACATTAAGCCCTTATCTTTTCCACTGTTATAGGCTAAGTTTATCTTTTACCCCTTTATCTTATAGTTTTATTTCAAGTTCCTATTCTTCACATTTAGACTAAATATTTATCTGTTTCATGAGTATGCAGTTAATTAAATCATGGCTAAATTAATGGAGTTTCTTTTTAGAAGAGTACGGCTTAAACAAAAAGAAATGGTAAAGAGGGAAAAATCACTTTAAAAAAAGTTATCTGATTAGTATGTCTTTGGAGCCACACACACCCCCACCTATATTATACTTTAAACTTTTTGCACCAATCACCTTAATTTCCTCGTTTATTAGCCCTATTTTTGTGTAGCGATATTCCCCTTCATTCTCCTCCTTAGCTTCCCAAGTCATTTTGGGAATGTTCTTCCAGGTTATAGAAAAGCATTTTGTAACAACTAATGACAGTAGGTAAAGCCTCCATTAACTTCTCTGAAAAGCATGAAGAATCCTATGGAAGGCATTCTTTATCCTTCCTTTCCTGTAAGTCAAGTTGTTATTCTCATGTGAAAAATGGGAAGAGGAGCAAGCGAGGAAGGATTTCAGACATGGTACCATTCAGGAACCTGGCATAGCTTTGCTGATTGAAGATGCTATGTAACCTAGACTGTACCCACCTACTATTTGACTGAGTGCTATATATGACTTCTGCTTCTACAGTGCACGGAAACTGTCATTAAATATATCCATCAGTAAGCTGAAATATTGCAAGTATGAATACATGTGCTTATATCATAGAAAAGTAGATTTCATGTATTAGCCATGGAGGAAAATCTAGCCTAGAATGTTATTTCAGATATAATCAATTCACTTAACAAGAGAGTACCCTTTAGCAACATTATCCTTAAACGATGACCTTTAAACCTAGGAGTCTCTGCCCTGAACACCAATAATGGGAGAAGCTCAGGAATAAAGGTCAGACGTCCTGGGCTCTGGTCACATATCTATCATTTATTAGCCCAGCCACTCTGAGTCTCAGATTCCTTATTAGTAAAATAGGAATAGCAGTTCTTGTCTTCTTACTCCATAGGGTTTTAGTGGAAACCACATGATATAATGTACCCAAACGTACTCTTAAATACTAAACCTCTATCTAATTGGGTAGTTACTAACTCCTCATTCTTCACTAAGATAATTATTTCTTGTTACTTGCCAAAAAGATTGTTTTCCTTCTTTGCCATCCACATTCCTTAACTAAAGTTTCAGACCCAGAGTTTAGAACCCGTTTCTCTAGAGTCTTCTGTTACAGGCAGTCTCAACAGAAGTGGTCAGATAGATAGATAGGTAGATAGATAGATAGATAGATAGATAGATAGATAGATAGATAGATAGATAGACAGACAGACATTGAAATCCATTGCTGCATTATATAATAAGTAGCATGAAATCTTAGAGCTAAAATAAAAAAAAAAAACAACCTTGAAGATCACTTGGTGCAATGAATTCTAAACAATTATGTTAATCTAAGAAATCCTTGGTTCAAAGAAAATTCAATGTGGAAACCCAATGTGCAAAAAAACAGATGGGAGCAGAGGGGCTCTAGATGAAGTGGGCATGGAGTCCTGTGAACGTTACAGGTGCTCCGAGAAACCTCTGTTGCATTTCAGAACACAGTTGAACAATGCTCTTGGATTCAGAGAGGTGAGGGTGTGTATGCAAAGGCCCACATTGATATCTATAAGGCAATGTTGTTCAAAATTTGCTGACCACCAAGGCAGGGAAATATGCAATGTAATGAAGAAAGATTTCCATTGAAATCTTTAAATATTAAAAGTATTGTCACTTGAAGAAGGTAGTTTTCATCTTCCTAATAAAAGCATCCTGAAATACATGAATTTTGATGATGACAGATAAAAATGGCTATGGCATTACTATGGTATGGAAAACAAGTAGGAATTCAGAGTGGGAGGGGGAGTTATACAAAATAATTTATAACTTTATTACATTAATATAGATGGAGCGAGGCCAAAAGTAGAGCTAATCCATAATTTAGAAGTGGAGTAATTTGAGGTTGAGAGAAATGTTGAATTTTGTCATGAAATGACTATAAGTGAAGAAAACATCCTTGACAGGATGAAATAGCAATTTTAATAGTACTGCTTGGTTCTGAATCCAGACTGTAAAGTTATTAACATTTTAGCCACTTTCTTTAGTTTGGTTTACATGTGAGTTAGTTCAAAGAAATTATACGGTCATTTTCAGTAGACATGTTAATTTTTAAAATTTCTGATTTGGTTCACTGACTTGAATATTGTGACTTAGAATTGAGCATAATAAAAATCATTAAAGAAAATATATGAATACTAGAATGAGAAATAAATCCAGAAACTTACCTGCCAATGTAAATCATATATGTAATTTTTAAAATTTGTGATGCAAGTTTTAAAATTAAGCAAGGCATTTCGGATGGCCATATTGGTTGTTTTCTGTTCTATGGTACCTTAAATAGTTCTTTAGTGAGCTGAAACTCAGTTATCTCTTAATATGGCAATACAGACATTTTTTAATAGTCTGACCAGAACTTGTAACTAATATTACAACTAAAAACCACCTGTAAAATTCATTTGTTACATGAAAAAAATTCTCAAAAATCCATAAGTAATTAAAAATTAAATATCACAGTGTGGATAAGGGCTTTGATATTATAATATTTTATACTAATTTTGACACAGGCATATTTGACAAATATGCAAATGTTCTCTGATATTCTTAAGGTATCTACATCTTGTAATTTTAAGAGTTGAAAAATTAGACTTTATTTTCAGCACTCACCTCTTTTACACAACAACCTTAAATTTTTCATGAGATGATAATTTCATATTTACTAATTTATAATTAATAAATTCTAATCCATAAATTATTTTTATTTAAAAAAATTGGTAACTGCCTTTTTTTTTTTTAAATTATAACAACAGGGGAAAATGTAATGCCAAATGAGGCATTTTTGTTTAAAACACATTAAGCTAACTCTGTTTTCCTTTGCTAAAAGTTTCAGACCCAAAGTTTACGTCTCTCAGATGTACACAGAAAATCACATCTTTGGCGTGGAATAGTCAGTATCACATTGATTGAGGGGCGAGACCTCAAGGCGATGGATTCAAACGGGTTGAGTGACCCCTACGTGAAGTTCCGGCTTGGGCATCAGAAGTACAAAAGCAAGGTGACTGTATCTCTTTTGTGTTCCTGTCACTATTTGGAAGGCAGTGGTTGGTTAAATGGTTGGTTAACAGCCATGATTTGGAAGAGGACACTAGATACTTTTTTAAATGCTTAACAGAATTTCTTTTGAACATCATGTCAGCAAACAAGACCAACTGTATTGCATTTCTTACTTTATGTGCTATGTGACGCTCTGTAAACTAGTTAAGTTGTCTATGTCTCAATTTCTTCATTTATAACACAGACATAATAGTAGGAACTATCTTTAAAAGAAAAAAGGCTGGAACAAACCTAAGTCAATGCCTAGCCCGTAGAGTGCTCAAAGAGTGTTACAGGCTACTGCCCTGTTTCCCCAAAAATAAGACCTAGCTGGACAATCAGCTCTAATGCGTCTTTTGGAGCAAAAATTAATATAAGAACTGGTATTATATTATATTATATTATATTATATTATATTATATTATATTATATTGTATTGTATTGTATTGTATTGTATTGTATTGTATTATATTATATTATACTCAGTCTTGTATTATAGTAAAATAAAACCAAGTCTTATGTTAAATTTTTCTCCAAAAGACTCATTGGAGCTGATTGTCCAGCTAGGTCTTATTAATGGGGAAACACGGTATTATTATTACAACTAGTACTAGTATCAGTACTAGTGCAAATAGCATTATTTTATATGCCATAAAAATCTGTGTGCATTACTCTGAACTATTTTATTCAAACTGACTTGCACCAGTGCAGATTGCAAGTTGTTTTAAAATTTATTTAGAAAACAAGGGGCCAAATTCCTGCTCCCACTACTAGCAATGTGCCATGGGGCAAGTGACTGCCTCTTCATGCCCCGATTTCCCCATCTGTAAAAATGAGAATTAAAATAATGCCTACCTAATAAAGTTATTGAGAAGATTGAATGAATATGTTTTGCATGTAAAGGGCTTGGAATACTGTCTTGCCCATGATAAATACTCAATCAATGTTACTGGCAGAAGGAAGAGGAAGGTAGCAGCAGTAGTAATAAGTATATTGTGTACTAACAATTATATTGGTAATAATAGTATATTAAATAATCATATTATCATATTATTGATAGAAATAATAATAATTGGCAAAGGTCATAGTAGTCATAGTTGTATTTGGGACACATGTTGTATCTGTGTTATATCCAAATTCAACCTCTTTAATGGTCAGCTTCTACAGCTGGTATTCATAGGCAGCTTGGGACAACTGATCAGACCCATGTATTAGAAATCACATTTTACTTTGACAGGAACATCTTGGTCTTGACATCATTATTTTCATGAAATTTTGATAAACAGCCTGCCTAGTCTCCTTCTGGCCCAGGAGGTTTTCATCAGTATCTAAGGTAGTTAGAAATATCGCAGAGGTGATTTGTTAGCAGGCTGATTGGTTACCTTACTGAGTGCTGATTTCTGACCTGAAGGAAATTATATCAGGAGGACCATCCTAAAAAAGAAAATTGAAAAATTAGGCTCCTTATGACCAAATAAGTAAGACAGACCACTCCCCAAAATACCGAAGGAGTTCATCTCAGCCCAATTATGAGACATTTGGATTATCATAGCATCCATCCAGTGCCATCTTTTTTTCTGCATGGGTTTAATAACAGATTTTAAAGCAACTACTGTTCCAAAAATAGGTACCTATGACCACTTCTGTCTTGTCCTTTATCAATTAACATCATTTCCATGTTCTGATAGGCTTAAAACATGACTTACTTTTATAGTTCTGCTCTTTAGGTATGAAATATGAAACCCAGCTATGGACACGTGTCTCTCTTTGCTCTTTCTTTCCATGATCTATTGCTGATTAATTTCAGATTATGAACTTTAAAAATTGTGATTCATTTGCATTACCTGTGCACATAACATACTTCATTGCTTTCAAAGTCTTTACATCTGAAGATCTGTCTGCCATACATTAAACAGAGAAAAGGCCACAGCATGCCCTCCTGCTAAAAAAGAAAGAACGGGGAAACAAATTTGAATGTCGTTTAACCCAATGGTGAACAGAATTTTAAAGCACATCAATATGGATCACTTTATTTATTGATACCACCAGGTGTCTTACCTGAATACTTAAAGTTACAAAATTACCTTCAGATAAGGTGTCTATATGCAACATTGAGATTACACACACACACACACACACACACTAATACTAATTCACAAACATTTTTGAGATATTATTTTGTGGAAAGAGATCTGAAGCTCTAATCAAAGACTTGAGTTAGAGTCTAGATTCTAAAACATATTGACTTTGGATGGGTCACTTAACCTCCAGGTCTCAGTTTCTCCATATATAAAATGGGGATGATACATCAGCACTATAATTTTAAGGTAAAAGTCTACCTGACCACCCCAAACTCACTATATTTTTTCCCCCTGCTCCCACAGAACTTTATTATCTGTTATTTTTCTTTTAATTTTTTAAAATTTAATTTTCATGTATTCAGTTCAGAATTCCCATGTGTGGGGGAGTAAGTTTAAAAAAAGAAACTCTGGGAATACTCATCTTTTTTTATTATGAGATGATAGACTACGATTTATTAACTGGTTATGTAAAATAATTGCTAGTATCTGAGTGAGCTATTTCACTTATAGATGATTTGCTTTTCGTATATAATTCATATCTTGCATATGTTATTCAAGATGATGAGGGAGTGACTGGTTTTCAGGACATATTCTTTAGAGTTCTTTCATACAATGTGCGGTAAAAATACCAGAGAGCTAATGACTCGTTTCCATCATTTCTGGAAGCTTTTGTTCAAATCTCACACTTACATGTTCTTCTAGACAGTAGCTAAAGTTGATTTAATGTCTCAAGTTAAATATTTTAAAAGACTGATATTTATGAGACAATAATGACTTTTTGGTTTTCCAGATTATGCCCAAAACTTTGAATCCTCAGTGGAGGGAACAATTTGATTTTCATCTCTATGAAGAAAGAGGTGGAATCATTGATATCACAGCATGGGACAAAGACGCTGGGAAAAGGGATGATTTTATTGGCAGGTTCGTGCAATTTGATATTTTTGTTTCACCCCAGAGAAGGTGAATTTTGTTAAAGAATGTTTGCTTTAAGTGTGCTTATTGTACATAATCCTTGCTGTTTTGAAGGAAGGGATCTTACCATGGTAAGGCAGTACTTGGATGAACTGAAAAACAAATTTGAAGACTGACCAGTAGGTGGCAGTTTTGACCAGTTGATGGACAGGGTGTCCAAATTTGATATCCAGAAATTTTCCCCAGATGTCAGAAATACTGTGCGTAACAGTTATCAGAGTTGAGAATGAGCAATCTCACTTGATATAAAATACTTAAAGGAACAAATAGCATGCTATTTGTTCCTTTAAGTATTTTATATCAAGTATTTTATATCAAGTGAGATCTCAGATAGTCTGTAAGTGATCTGAGATCATTACTTTCCATAAAGTATATTGTGACTGTAAAATGCATTGTTTCCTACAACTCCCTACAAGGTGAAGAATCTTTATAATCTCATAGGAGTTCATAAATCAGTGGAGTCCCCAGGTTTTAGTGAAGGAAGCATTAAGCGAGGCAGATCGATGTTAATCTGACAGTGCTGTGAAGAAAGGGCTATTCTGCGGCTTACATGACATCCTTCTACAAAGCCAAAGTTATTTTGAATGACTGCTTGATTATATGAATTGTTTTCTTACTTTAAAGCCTATTTTTTAAATTTTTTGGTAGTTATATATGTGTCTTTGGATCAAAACACACTGAAACTTGACAATACTGAGATAAAGTATGCTGGGCAGAAGAATTTGTTGGTTCAGAAAATTATTCAGCGTTTTTTCCAAGTTTCTCTTGTTCTCTTTGGATATACCACAAGTTTAAGTAACAGTACACATCTGTTAACACACTGAATACATGTCATTATAGTTATACATCTATGCTCTGTCTCCCTCAATATGTTATGAACGCTATCAAGTAGGTACTGTCTAGCTCTTCTTTGAATAATGAATTCATTTTCATAATTTATAGCAACATTAGCTATATTTGGTGACCAAAATAATCAGAATGACTGTCATGTGTAACTTACTACCTCAATCTCATTACTGTATATTCAAAGTTTCTTATATTAGTAGAATAATGAAGTAATTGGTAAAATGTACTGGTTTCCTGTACTTTGGAGTCCATATTACATGAAGTCCTTCTTACACCTTTTTCTTTTTTCCCCCCATAATGATGGATATCCTTTTTATGTATTTTTTCTTTTTTTGAAAAGAATTTCCAAACTGGAAATTATGGCAATTCCTTAGCCTATTTGGTACTGACATTTCCCTTTCCCTCACTTCATAATATGAGTTCTTCAAGGACAGGTCTAATTATATTACAGAAATCGTTGGCAGAGGTGGACCTGTTTATCTCACTTCACCTTGTTTCTACGGGCTTATCCGTATTTTGGCAAAATTTGAGAGAACAGTGACAAATGGCTGCTCTGAAGATCATAGCGATTGCTCTAGATCAGAGGTGTCCAAACTTTTTTCAACGTGTCCAAACTTTTTTCAACGTTTTTTACCAAGGGCCACATGCGGTAAAATACACAAACAGCCAGGCCACTCACTCGAGGTGAAGTACGTATTGCCTCACCTGGTTTATTTAAGTAAACTAAATATATTTTTGGAATTTGCTGCGGGCCAATTAACAATGGATCATAGGCCGCAGTTTGGACATCCCTGCTCTAGATGATGGGGGAGCTGTTATAGTCTTATGATATTTGGGGGAAAAAGAGAAAAAATCCATTTGTGGAGCTTCTGGGTTGGTGAACATATGTAGGTGCTGGGAGAATGGGGCACCCTGAGAGAGCCGGAAGCTCCGTGACCCTTCCCACGTGCATCTCTTCCATCTCGCCATTCCTGAGTTATATCCTTTTATAATAAACTAGTAATCTAGTTGGAAGTGTGTCCTCTATTCTTATTTTTTACTGTACCTTCATTACCCACTAACTTTTTTAAAGGACACTATCTAAATTAAGTCCCAATTTGAGAACACTTGTATAAATTAGATTATCTACATAGATTAGTTTATTGTGTTATAGTTTTGTTATTGTCCACTTTATTTTCCAGTTTTGGTCATATATAATGAGTTTTGCAAATGTGTTTTGTAAATATCTACTCAATAACAGGGCTTAGTTTTCATAATGAAGACAAGATTGGCTATAAATGAAAGAGCCACTTGCAAATCTGGAGTGTCAATATGGTGAAAACTATTTTAACAGTGAACATTACCCCACTCCCATTCTCACTTGAACCCAAACAGTGAGGCTTTTGCCCCCTATAATTCATCAAATTAGGGAATAATGAGGGTAGTTCATCTACCAATTGTACAGATGCAAAAAGTGAGGCAGAAGGAAGTTTACAGGTTGCTCAGCCAGACTCAAATCCAGGACTTCTGACTCTAAAGTCCATGCTCCTTTCACCTTGGTCTTATATTCAGTATGTTCTAAAGCCATTAAGTACTCGATAAAATGCTGAGTAGTCAGTAAACCAACTTAGGTGGTTGCACCGTACTGCAAGTTTCAACAACAAATTTTACCTGTTGCTGAACTACAAATTTCAAGTGAAGGTCAAGTAATGTTAATCTGCGAGTAATTATTTAACTTTCTGATCACCTGTGTTTTGGCAGGCAAGACGGACTGCCACCTTTATGATAATCAGCTAATAAATCCTCATGATTGTTACAGTTTTATGCAGAGCAGTAATCTGAACAAATTGGCTGCTGACAGCTGTGGTAAATTGCCAAGAATGAGTGCTGTCAGAGAACAAGTTGTTTTTATGAATGTGCAGAATAAGTAAATCCTATGTCAAGCAATTTTATTCAGTTGGAGTTCTTCGCAATCCAATATAGCAAGATTTATAGCATTATTTATTAGTGTACAAAATGCTTGTTTACCTGTAAAATGGCATTGATTTGGAGTACATATATTTTAGGTTGTTGAATTGCTACTGACTTTATTTGTTTCATTGTTATCAGGGCCGCCGCTACCCATGAGAACAAAGTGCTACAGATGTAAGCTTGAGTAGAGAGCTCTATTTCAACAAATTTTTTATTAATGATATACGATAAGAGGAACATATTCCAAGTGGGAGAGTTGTGGGTGAAGAGCAAATGCTTTCAAATTCTACAATCATGAAAATAAATCTATACCTCTGTACTTACACTGAAAGAGACTATGGGATGTGTAGGTGCACACATAGGTGTGTTCAGGTATATTATGGCAGATAAGGAAAATGGCTTTTGGTGCTGGATATTAACTGAATGAGTGTTTTCTGAAGGTTGAAGGTCAATGCCTTTGAGCCTTTGGCATTCTATAGATTCTGATTTGCAGTGTTGCTTATTTGTTACGGCAATATTACAATGATTCTTTTACTTCATAAATGAGGGCAAGGGCAAGCCTGCTGCATTATTAATTTGACAGCACAAAGGCAGCACATCAGAAAATTATACAGTAGAGTTTTTTTTATGAAATCATTATATTTCACCATTTTTCTTACTAAAGATTGAATAAAATATTTCATTCGGGAGATAGACAATATTTAAGTAAGAAAGTAGTGTGTCACTGATTCTTCTCTTGGTTTTTCAAAAACCCAACCTAAACCAAGTATATTAAGATTTTAATTCATTTGCTTTCATGGGTTACTATTTTTCCATGTGAAGATTTTCTCAGAAAGTTTATACTTTTTGCAATATTTCTTATAAAATGGGCAGTTTCCAAAAACAGTTTCCATGCATCAGTGTGTGTATATTAAATAGTTTATCTTTGAGTCAATGAATGGGAAATTTCACAAGCTTATAAAAATATGCTCTGATAAAGCAATCCCCCCAAGGACAACTGTACAGTGAGAAATTCTGAAAACAGAAAGGTAATAACAACATTTGCATTTTGTAGTGTCAGAGAAGATGGCGATGGAGTAAAAACTTCTGCGTAATTGTGAAACTTGGAAACACTTTAATGGTTACATATTGAATTCTTTACAATCCAAAGATTCCAAGGAATTAGGTACTATATTGATTTATGATACAAGATTTTACAGTATGTATTATTAGTTTTACTATGTAAAGTAGTTCCCATATATTAAGAAATCTCAAAAAGCTTTATAGTTTTATTGTTAAATGTGGTCAAAATTATGTAAAGTATGGTTTTAAAAATTACCCCCACCAAAGAAATTCTGTAAAGGCCCGAGTTTCTGTTCTGAAAGCTTCATTTTTAAATGTCTTGCTCTTCATGATGACGTCTGATATAATTAGCTAGTTACTTCAAGGCACAGCATACACTTAGAAGTTCATTGTTAAAGAGAGTGGACGTAAATTTCTATTGAAAATATTTTCCTTGATAATTTTGAATTACTTTGGCTAAATTCTTGCTAGATCTGAATGTAGCCCCATTGGTGTGTAAACCAGAATGACATCGACTCCCCCAGGAGTAGGTGTATCTGTTACGCGTATTCTTGTTTATCATTCTGTTCCCTTGTGCTTGTTCAATTAGCATTATCTTCAATCCACAGTTTCTTTACTAGGATCTTTTAAAGCCAATTGTCCATTTTGTGAGGATTAGTTCAGTTAAAACTAGATTATATAATCCGTAAATCCACTTAACAGGGCAAATATGAGCTGCAATTCAGTAAAAGCAAGTCAGCAGGTAAGGGGGCCGTTGACAACCCTTTCAGGTTACGCAGCTCCTACTCCCCTCAAAATACTTGAAGGCCATATGTGACATGTCTGCTATTTGGCCACCTGTGTTAATGAATGGATAAAATTTTTATCAAACTTGATTCTTGTCCTATTTTTAAATTAAAGAAAAAAAAATCCAGGGTCAGCCAGATGGCTCAGTTGGTTAGAGTGTGAGCTCTGAACAACAGGGTTGCTGGTTCAATTCCCACATGGGCCCGTGAGCTGCATCCTCCACAACTAGATTGAAGGGCAACGACTTGGAGCTGATGGGCCCTGGAGAGGTACACTGTTCCCAAATATTCCCCAATAAAAAAAAATTTAAAAAAAAATCCAAATCGTCCTAACATTTACTTCCTGCACTGCAGGGGACTCACATGTATATACCCAGGATGCTAATCGCAAGACTGGTTCATCTGGTAGGAACGTCATTCATTGATCACTGGTTCAGGCATGGCAGATGGAAAGGCAGAAAATAATGATAGAAACACTGACATTTCTCTTGTCGAACTCTTAGAGGGAAATGTCACCAAATAAATGTGACTTATTCCTTTCATGTGGCTAAATCATACAGTTTTTTAAAAGTGCGAAGAACTTCAAGCTTTGATATGGAAGTCTGGAAACATAATTTGAGGTCTTAGCATCACTAATCTCTTTGAGCCTCAACTTCCCCATTTGTGATTACAAATTACAGTAGCTCTGGAATCTTAGTTTTGAGTTTGTTTTGATTCTTCTATTGATTGGTTGATTGATTGATGAGTTCGATTCAGTACAGGTAGTAATTTTTTTTAATTTCCAATATCAAACTAGTAAGGTATGTGCAATAATAAAACTACAACACACTGGCTCTGTGGTAGATCTGAAAATAAGAATGTGAGAAACTAGAAGCCTTAGAAAGGGCTGAATCCCCAAAATCTAAGAGACCTGACTCATAAGGTACTAATTTAATAAATACTTGATGAATGAATGAATGAATGAATGAATGAATGAATGAATGTTGGGGGGAAAATCACACCACTTTCTAGAGAGTATAGAAGTGGTAGAATGAACACATTATACACTAGCTTTGCTCTGCCACTGTCACCATGGGCAAATTTTGCCCTCTCTGAACCCTTGTCCATAATACTTGAATACCTACAGAGCACTAATTATATTCCAGGTGCTGTGCTAGGTGCCTTCCTGGAGGCATCTCGGAATATGGACAGAGAAAGACAACTGCCAGTTATCTCAATGAAAATTAGTAAAAATTAGCCAAACAAAGATAGATAGATTCATCGTATCAGGCAGAGGGGTTGCCTTGTCCAAACACAAAGAAACAGTTGAGCCCTAACATGGATGCGGAAAGAATTACAAGCTGTCTGGAATGACTTAAGTAGTAACTGTGAGTCAGCAAGTGACACACAAGCTGATGATGGTGGGTTGTGGAGGGCACCGTTGCCTTGCTAAGGATATTTCATAGGTGGTGGGAAGTCAGAGGGACACAGTCAAGTTCATGTTGTGGACATCTGTAACTAAGGGGACTGAATTGTATCAATGATTTTTGCCTTAGCCCATGTTCCCTAGGAAACAGAGCTTGAGGCACTGATTAAGTGCCTATGTTTTATTGGGAGGTCCAATCCCAGGCACTGAGAATGAGAAAGAGAGAATATGAGGCAGAGAAGAGTAGGAAGCAAGGTAAGGTGATATGTTACTAGTCTGGCTGGCCACTGTTTCCTGTGTTTCAGAGACACAGCTGATTGCTCAGCAGGGGCACCTCGGCCACATGTGGACAGGCAACATGGAGAATCACGCTTTGGGACAGTTCCTAAGAGGGAGAAAGGTGTGGGGAGTTATCTCCCCATCTCCTATTCCACCCATCAAAGTTCACCCTTCAAGGAGACAACTTCTGCATTATTTCATCTGGCTTCTTTGGCAGTTGATTAGAGAGCTAGATCCCACACCCCACAGTGTGGCTTTTCATCCAAGTACAGAAGTGACCTGAGAAGCCAGACATTTGGGGCATGTGGCAGTTAGGCCTACATGCACAGTGGCAGCCAAGGGAAGTAACCAACCCATTTGGGCAAGTGATAGTTCGGCCAGTTCTCAGTAGAAGACCCACAAGGACAAAAGCACAGTTGATCGATCATGGTGGTGGGTCAAAGAGCAGCCCCATGGAAAGGTACAGCCAAAGTCAAACCTGAGGCATAGCAGGCAGCAGAGGACCCAGGAGGCCATGGTTCCCGGAGAATCTAAGGGGCTGTATAAGATGTGATAAGTTTTCAAACCATGCACATGGAACCCCAACATAAAGCAGATGTAAAAGGAGCTGTTCTTTGAACCAAAGAGGAGAGTCCACACCCCATTTTTTCACACACCCCTTCCCGATGGTGACCTTTAAGGCACTTCTCTAGTATTCCTTGGAAGACAATTTGAAGTTAGATTATCTGCCTTCTAGCAAAAACATTCAGAGTTTTGGTGGTGGAGTGGTGGCGGTGAGGAATAATAGTTCATTGTCTATAAAGTAAATTTGTTCTTGTAGTCTTTTGTTTTGTGGAATTGCAAAGAAAGGAAGATGTAAATAAGTGTGAACATGGATAGAGTTATAACAAATTGTGGAATTTGGGTTTTTTGGGAATTTGGAGTCATTCTAGTTCACTTACCTCAGATTTCAGATGAGAAAACTGGAATTCAAGAGGACAAGTTGTCTTGGAAAAGGTCATACAATTAGTGACAGATGGAGGGGTCTGACCCCTAATCCTGGATTCTGTTCCCTGTGTATGTATTTGTGTATGTATTTTTGGAGTTCATGAATTTGCTTCAATACTTTTATAATTTTGCATTTTCATTTTGATAACAATATAAAGCCATTAATTTATGTCTATTCTGAACCATCTAGATGACCACTTAATACTTCTGTACCCAAACTATGAGTTCTTCCTGTCTCATGATGTAACAGTACAGGCAAGCTAAATACAGGTGAATCTGACTGTCAGTCTGCTATACCAAAATGCCATAGATTGAGTGGCTTAAAAACAACAGAAATTTATTTCTCACAGTTCTGGAGGCTGAGAAGTCCAAGATCAAGATGCCAGCAGATTCAGTGTCTGATTCCTGGTGCATAGACTTCCGTCTTTTCTCTGTGTCCTCACATGGCAGAGGGGGTGAGGGAGCTCTCTGGGGCCTCTTTCATAAGGCACTAAATCCTATTCACGAGGGCTCCACCCTCATAACCTAATCACCTCCTAAAGGCCCAACCTGTTAATACCATCACGTTGGCCATTAGGTTTCAATATAGGAATTTCAGAGGCACACAGACATTCAAACCATAGCACTGACCCATAGCAATTAGTACTGAATCTACTTTGTAACAGACTGGGTTTCAGGAGTTCCATCTTTTTATGTATTTATTTAACAGCAACAAAAGGGTAACAAAGGCTTTTTCTCTACCAAATTCCAATAATGATTTGATACTCATTTAATGCAGGTATCAGTGATACTGTAATGCTAACTTCATCCTCAAGTTAACAAGAAAATTTTACTTAGTTTTCAGGTGACATTTCATTTAAAATGGAATCTCAGGGTTACTCCTGAGCAGAGTTTTTAGATGAACAGATCTGAATAACTTTGTGTATATATATATATATATCTTTTCATATATATATATATATAACTTTATATAATTTAATTAATATAATACCTGGTCTTATTTTACTATAAGACCGGATCTTAATATAATATAATATAATATAATATAATATAATATAATATAATATAATATAATATAATGTTGAGTCTTATATTAATTGTTGCTCCAAAAGACACATTAGAGCTGATTGTCTGGCTGGGTCTTATTTTCCGGGAACACTATTAAGAACCTTAAGTTCATTAATACTCTCTTGTCCAAAATATTTATATAAATAAGCATTCTTTACATTAGAAATTTTAAAGTCAAAATTCGGAACAAATATAGGATAAGATTATGTGTATCAGTACACTCAATATCAAAAATTTATTTGTAGCATAATCCTCCCTATAAATTTATAATGTTAATATAAATTTTATTAGTTTCAAGAGTGTTTAAAATTCAATTTGTAAATTTTTCTTAGTTTACCATCTTTTAAGAGCAATTAGTTAAAGGCTTCTTCCCTAGTTTATATGTGCGTGCGTGTGTATTTAAAGCATAAAAATAAAAATCATGTAATTCTCTACTTAAAACTGAGATAACTTTTCTGTTGAAACCGAATCCAGATATTGCCCAGTGTAAGAACCAGCACACACTACCTCCTGTGATGCACAATTACTTATGACAGACTGGTCAAGAAAACAGCCTAGATCTTCAATTCCAGAGTCCCAAGTTCAGGTCCTGACTCTGCTAATAATGAATTGCGTATCTCCATTAACTCATGTAACTTCTCTGGCCCTCAGTTTTCTCATTAGTAAATCAAGGAGATTGGGAGGATCACAAATCCTTATGCTTATTGGAACCAGGTACAGAATGAAATGAAATAGGCTAACTTGACATAATAGACAGTATTGGGGACAGTAATTAAGTCAGAGGACATTTACTCTGTCTTTAAAATTATTTAAATTCAAAAAAAAAATTTTTTTTAACACTGCAAGGAAAATCAACAAATCCATGGACCAGATTTGATCTGAAAGTTGACAGTGCCCGGACCAGTTCATTTTAGAGCACCTTCCCCTACTTGAAACCCTTAAATGTAGTGACTCTAATATTTCTAAGGAGTAGCCCAGCATCTATACGACCAGTGTGAAATGTTAATAGGCATAGAAGGAAATCGCCCAGAAGGTTTCATTGTGTTTTAGTATTTTAAGAGAGATGCAGTGTCATGCAAAAGGATAAGGCAAGGACTACCGGGAGGGGGAAATGCATGATCGAAGTGAGAGGAAAAACCCTTTTTGGTCTCAACTTTATCCAACCAAAAGTACGATCTGAATTGTAATCCCCATTCAATTCTCTAGCATCATACCCCGAAGCTAGTCTTCAAAGATTCATCCACATTCAACAAACTATAGGTTCAGCACTGTGCCAGATGCTGGGAAGATCTATAGAAAATCATATTGATATTTTTCCTTTTTATTAGAGGATGCATTTGATTGGTTGTTTTTCACCATTGCATTTTTTTTATCCTCAATTTGTTCTGGGGTTATTGACAAGAACTTAATTCCAATTGAAAATAGAATATTAGATAAGATATTTGGCATATTTTTGCATCCTTTAGAGTGTAAGGAGAAAGCATGAGAATGGATGCTTTGAAATGGGTGTTGTGTTCACAGAAACAATGAGGTTATTTGATATACATTGTAACTTTGAGAAGATGTTTTCCAGACTTGGCACAGACTTTAATTTCCTGTTCTCTCAAGAGTTAGCATTTAGCACACACACATTTTCTGTCACTGACCAGGGCATTTCTTTTCTTTTTCATTTTTTTGCATCTATTTTTTGCAGTTGTTTCTAAATCCAGCTATCACTTATGTCATTTTTGATAGGCAAAAATAAAAGGTAAATGCCAAACTTTGGTTCAGTTCCTAAAATCACTCAAGCTAAAGAGATGTTTGAGCCCAGTTATTAGCTTTGAGGCACTGTTCATAGGAGTTTAATTTAAAAGCAAAACAATAAACAGAATGAAGAATAAGAAGGAACAAAAATTTAATCTGTCCTGGATAGATTAAATTAAATCTGTCCCTGTTTATGATATGTTACCACATTCATTCTTGTAATTGGCTGTTTCCTGTTTTAAATACCTTTTATTCATATCTGCCCCTTACTTTCAGTTTACTGGCCTTGTGGTTACCATAGTATCTTTTTCTTCCAAGTCGAGTGACATTTTCATGAAAGGAGTTTGCAAGGTGTATAGATAGTAGCTCTGAGAGAGTGGTAAGTCAAGCATGGGCTGCCACATTATGAAACCTCTCAGGACAATTCTGGTACCTAACACTCAAGCTATAATGTTTTCAGAGGATTTGTTTGTTTGTTATTTGAATTTATGAGTGTTCTATAAATAAATTGACCTGGTTTTAAAAATGTAAAACTTATGGCATCATCAGAGTGCCTATTCTATTCGCTGCTTAATAACATTTAAGAATAAGGGGAAAACACCCATTGGTTTAAAAGTGACACAACAATTCAGACTCTTGGTAGCTCATGGTAGTTCTGTAAGCAGAGCCCTGCTGATGTAGGCCATCCAGAGATTGGAAGTCCCTGCTGATTTATGAATCTGGTTACAATGGTTAGTAATTGAATCAGATAAGTATGTTTTTTGGTATCATACAGGAAATAAGCAATTAGACACTAACATAATCAGGGTCTGAATTTTGTGAAGAAAGCTGACATGAAAGATGTATTCTTCCAGTGGTCCAAATAGTATTTCTATTGATTTACTTTTTACATAGCTCTGAGCAGCCTGCACTTTCACTGTTTGATGTGGGGGAAAAAAAGCCACTCGCTAATTCAAAACATTTGTTTTTAGGTGCCAGGTCGACCTATCTGCCCTGAGTAGGGAACAGACACACAAGTTGGAACTGCAGCTGCAAGAGGGCGAGGGACACCTGGTACTTCTGGTCACCCTGACAGCTTCGGCCACAGTCAGTATCTCTGACCTCTCCGTCAACTCCCTGGAGGACCAGAAAGAACGGGAGGAAATATTAAAGAGATATGTACGTATGTAACCCCTCCCTCTCAGGGTCATGTGTGACTAGATGAGGTTGTAAATAATTTACCTGGAGTGATAGAAGTACATCTGAAAAGCTGTCTGACAGATCAACCAGCAGAAGCAGAAACCTGGGCAAATGCAGATGTCGCACATAACTGTGCAGACACACTTGCATTACCCACTGACGTCTAGACACCCGGTCTTCTCTAGAGCCTCTTTCAGAGCAAGTTCTAGATTCTGAGATTCTCCTCAGTGTTTTTATCATGCAACAAAATTATCATGCAGAAAAACTTGCCATAAAGGAAAGTCAAGTTTACACAACGTTTCTTTAAAATTAATTCATTGACTTTTTGTAATAGCAATTCACATTACTTTGTATTTCCAAGTTTGAAATGGAATTAATGACACTTACATTAATTAGTAGCTTGGCAACTAGAGGTTATTCACAGAAATAATTTTTATTTACTACTGTTTTAAAAAGCCTCACTTTAATCCTTTCATTTTTCAAAAATTGAACATGAAATATAATTAAAAGGAAGCCTCCTTACCTTTTGATCAAATGTAGAATGATAGGGTGGAATAGGGAATAACTAAAATAAGAACCTTCTCATTTTTTAACAAACCAAAATATCCACAACCAAATCTCCCTACTTCCCAGCATCCTCACACGACGCATTTCCCACCATGTAGTTTTCCTGAATCAACAGAGAGGGGAGCTCTTACTCCACCATTCTCTCTCAATGGAGGCTCGAAGAAGTGAATGCTCAGTACCCAGGAAGCTGAGAAAAAAGCTTTTCCACTTAAAATTACAAAGCTTGTATTGTACGATGCTGCCAGGTGTTTAGAAGGCTCCTCTAGACACTCAGCTATGAAACCAAGCTCTGACTAACAAAGAACTGCTTAATTTTTTTTTTTTTTTTTTTTTTAGATTTTAAAATATTCCTCTTTGCTGACTGACATCCTTTCAATAACTGAATTTAATAAAGATGTACCTTATCAGGCTGTGCAGATAACATGAAGTGCTGGTACTAATGCTCTACAATATTCTTCAAACAGATTAGCAGGATGTGCGCTTCAGCAAATTTATTCTGGCTATCTCCACCGAATCAGCTGTCTGCTAATGCTTGTACAAGTCATCCACCAATGGTGTTATCATAAACAGTTTAATAGAGGTGGCTTAGCAAGGCTAAAGAGTATATGTTTTTAAACTACCTAAGAGCCTATGGTGTTGTGTCCCATATCCTAATATATAATTGCAATTATGAAAATTGTTTCACATTTGGGTACCTACCGAAACATAGTTTCTTGTTACCAGAAGAAAGCCTCATGAATTAAAACAATTTTTAAAAATTAATTAGTATAGTAATATAAAAATTATTCCAGGTATTATAATACTGTATTTCATGGGTTAATATTTGATACTATCCCAGATGTTAGAATGATACTGCAAATTAGGTAATTAGAAATCATCCAACTATTATTGATTCTTTTTTTTTCTTTTTGCTGGATGGGATCCCTTAAATCGGCCATTTCCATCCAGAGTTTGAATATTTGTTTTCCATACCTTCTTCCAAATACTAGTTATTATTTCAATAAAATGTAAAATATTATGTGGATCTTCCAGCTAATTCTCAGGTTATATTCTGCTCAATATATTAAAATGTGAACCATACTTAATATACTTTTGTTAGCTCAGTATTTCAAGCATAGGCTGTATCTCCCTCTACAGATGTACTGTTTAAGAAGCTACTGTATGCAATATAGCACCTGTGTTATAACTACTCATAGCAATACAAGGACAAAGACCTATATATTGGGGCTTCAGTGTCTTTCCTTTTTATTATATAGATTATGAAATGAGTGACTGTTGTATCATGTCCAAAATCTCACATGTTTTGGAGACACATAGAGAGATTATTTGGAAAATTATGTATATATTTTCCTGTGAGAACATGTGTATTTTTTAAAGTGTAGGTTAAGCTTAAGAATTTGGTTGTGGTGAGGGAAGTAAATGAATTGCCCCACCCCCATGTGAGAGAGGCCTGAAAAGGCTCTGCATTGCTGTTGTTCAGCTGTTCATTGCGAAGCATTGAAGCCCCACAAATTAAACAGACATTACTGTGTGAGCCATTATTTGATCACCACATTCTGAAAAGATGGCTAATTCCATTTTTCTTTCTTTTTCTTCTTTTGGGGGGAGGAAAGAAGGGAAGGTCAATAGGGGGCGGTTAGTAATGGGTAGTAGACCAAGAGCGATTGTATGACCTTTTCAGAACGGGTATGCTGAACCCTTGCTCCCCCTTGTCACAGTTTAAAAACCAGAGGAGCTAGTTTAGAGAAGAAGTTGTTAGCATTCCATTTTTATTATGACATTTCACAGTCATCTGATTTAATGTCCCTTGACCGGATTGTCCACCGTGAGACGATGGGCTTGAAATGTTATTTAGAGCATTGATAAAAGGTGAGCGGTTCTAAGATGACAGCGAGTCATAAGGCTGGTGGTGTGACATTAATTTTCTCCATAACAGAGATGGAATAAGACGTCACGGTGACAAGCTGTCAATCAGCTCTGGCCCCTCAGAGCATCTCGATGCCATAGGATGGGGTATTGCCTCTCCCGTAATAGAGCTGAACTGAGATGCTCTCCCTGACAGCTGCTGCAGCCATAGAGAAAATATATTATACAGCCTTTCATTAAAAAAATAAAGAGGACTCCTCTCCAGAGCATTTCAATCTTTTCCCATCTATTGAGGGCTGAAAGGATTCACAGCAAATCATAGATCCCTCTGCTATGGAAATTTTTGGCTTCAGAAGCCATCCAGGTTTTGAAGCCTTCTAAAATAACCATAAATAACAAGGCAGGAATACCTTTTGATCAAGAATTACTTAAATATATTTTAATTGCTATATTTAAGTTTTTGCTTTTTTTGGAATTCTTATCATAATTGATGTGTCACTAGCCTAAACAGTGGAAGTTCGCTATAAATTACAGAGTGTCAGCTGATTTGAGAAAATGAAACCTTCAAACACTAATTACCCCTCTAAATGGGAAGCAGAACATGGGAGCTGAAGCACCCAGAAGCTATAGGTCTGTGCAGTGAGGTTAGCAGTATGAAACAATTCTCAGACTTGAGGACTGATGATATTTGTTTTAGTCACAATGAAACTTGGTTTAAATTGCTCCTGAAAAATTAAAGGACAGGAACCTTTTCCCAAAAACTCTTCTCCATCATTAGGATAGCAGACTTACCTGGTGTATAACACTCAGTAAGTTCTGAGATAAGAAGCTTCCCAAACCGATCATTACTACATTAGGAAGACAACATGCCTACAAACCTCTGAATTCTAATACTGCTGTCTAAAGTTCCCACTGATAAACCTTTAATTTACAGGAATTTAAATGGAGAGAGAAGTACATTTTTTACTGAACCCTATCATCTGGGTAATTTAAACAGATTTTTGGTGATAAACAAGTGTTTAAAAAAACGATAAAAGATTAAGAGCTAATCCTTGTACTAAACACTTTTTTTTTTTCAAAGTTAGGTTATGAGATTACACATATATCTGAATCTTCTCCTCTCAATATACCAAGGTCATAGCTTCAGTGTAAACAATGACTAGTCATACAGGACTGATAAAGTTAGTATCGCAGTAAGCTTTTGTTCCTCAGTAGTCTCACCTGCTTAATACAGGATGGGGAGGTTCTTTAGTAACATTTTTAATAGGTAACTTTATTATGCAAAAGCAAGTCATACTCCTTGGTCTTAAAGTGTTTTAAAGATTATGATAAAGAAATACCTTTGATTTACTGAGTAGAAATGCTGATCTTATAAGAAAAATGCTACAATTTGTAAATAAGCAAATGTATATCAAGTTCAGTGGGTGCATTTTACTCTTAAAGCATTTATGCCCATTAATTAGGTTTGCACTTTTATATTGTTATCCCTCTTTTAATTCCTTCTGGTACTACATTTAGTAAAACACTACCATTATTAATTTATGAAATTAAATAGGTTTTAGATCTGATTGTTCTATCAAAATTTTTCTACTTCTATGCATACTGCAATGGTAAATAAAATTACAAATTAAAGAGAAATTACTCATCACTTTTGAGTTTATTTTTAGTGATCAATTTGATTTATTTTAGATGATTTTATGTCTTTTACCTGAAAGGTTTATAAAACTACATAAGTATTTTAAATTAAAGATAGCAAATAGCCTTTTAATAATTTAATCTCCATCTAACACATGTAATTTCCAATGCCCATCAAGAGAAAATCGTAGGAAAAAATAATTTAATGTTAACTTTCTTACTCCCAAAGTCTGAAATATTATATAACCAGCAACTTGTTTCAATATTAAGAATCATGAGTCTCCAAACCATCATACTCATAGATGAAGGCTTTTTCAGAGTGTTTTCGTAAAGGAGATTGAAAGAGAAAAGCAGACATAGTCTATTCTATAATTTATTGTTCACCACCTACTGATAATTATTTATGGAGAAAAAATATTGCGGTATTTTTTATTCTTTCAAAAGACCTACTTACATAGCAACAATTATCTACATAAGTAGTGCGTGTGTGTGTGTGTGTATGTATGTACACATTCATGATGGTAGAAGAGTAATCTATATTGAAGAAACGCAAATATCCTTTGAGTCACTTAAACAGCATCCTGAGATCAACCATAAAACTTAGTGTTTTCTCACACACTCTTTGAGACTCTTTAGGACCTTTCTTTTCTAACACTGATGTTGGGGTCTTTCAGAGTCCATTGCGGATATTTCACAACCTAAAAGATGTGGGATTTCTCCAGGTGAAAGTAATCAGAGCAGAAGGATTAATGGCTGCTGACGTTACAGGTAAGTGATGATGCAGTTACTCTGTGTGTGTGTGTGTGTGTGTGTGTCTCCCTCCATCTATCTATCTATCTATCATCTATCTATCTTTATGTAATCTATAGGTATATCGATATAGATATGTAGATATCAAACAGCATGCAAGGTCTGTACCATTTAATGATTGCACTCTTCCTTTCACCTGACTGGATTATCAAAGTAAATAATATAAATATAAAGTTTCAGGGTTGATCTTATAAGGATTTGCCAACCACCCGATATTTATACTGTCGCTGCTTTTTAAAAGGGTAACATATTAAAAATAAATAATGAAAAATAAAATAAATTTTGAATAATTGTCGTCTTCTCCAAGGTTCAGTCAACACAGTGGGGATTTTTCTTTCTGGTTTTGTCTTTTGGGCACTGTAGAGTAATGCTGTATCTTCTTTTCTCAGACGGGACCAGCTTCTCTCAGATGATATCAGAGTTTCAACAGTTAACAATTCAAACATGTCTGAAATCTGTTGCATAGTACATTGAAAAGTTTAGATGCACAATTCTCAATTACTTGGTATGAACTCTTGGTATTTGGATTTCTGGACCAATTCCCAGTTGTCCAAATTTCTTAGCACATCCCAGAGATAATTTTGGACCTAAACTAAGCATCCACATTGTTCTAAATTTTTTAAACAAAGAATTAGACTGTAAAAATGCCCAAATTACTCTTGTCTGTTAAAGCTTCCTGGTTGGGATATTACTGTTTCTAAAACATACTGATTAATTGGCTAATGGTTATTATTTTATCAATTTCTAGAATTAAATCATTGCTTTAAATTTGCAAATATGTAACCATTTATTGTTTAATTGCATAGGATTTGGGGAATATGTATACCACTTCTTAAATTGTCCATTTTAAGATGGACAACAAATAGGACTGACCAATTTTGGTGCAAATTTCACTGTTTCTGAAAGAAAGTATTCACTTATTATCTGTGAAAATATGCTTACCATTGTGAATGTTCAGCAAGTTGACCCTAAAAAGGTAGCTGACTTATTTGAAGGGGAGAAATATACTTTTCCTAATCTAAGGGCTTACAAATCCATTACATGATTGCTGGTACCCTTCTTTAATTCATCAAATCAAAACCAAAGATCACAAACCTTAAAAGTAAAACAGCAGATAGCTGCTCCAGAATGGCAATATTTTTAAAAGTTTAGTATCATAGTATCAAGTGACTATTTTAAAAATAAAAATATTGAGACTTTACAGTTCCTTTAAAGAGGTAATTATCAACTCATTTATAGCCAAGAAGATAATAACTATCAAATATTCTTTCAAAATAGGCATACCTGAAGACAGTGAGAGAGAAGGTTGTCTGTAATCATTCTAGATATATGCTGACTTGGCTCCTTGTACTAAACAATCAGTGAATATTAAGTTTATTCATTTCCTTTTTTATTTCTGGTAAGGTTATAATCAAATTAATCTGGACACGACCATTATTATTATTATTATTATTATTATTCTGCTGCATTTATTATTAGAACCACAGTCAACAATAAATGATTGGTTCCTCTTTTTTTGTTCACTTTGGACATTAACTTCAAGATTGGCCTAGGAAACAGTATTGCTTTTGCACTACAAAGGTTATGGCTACCCTGTGAGTCCCAGCAGCAGGTAGATTCGGAGATTAAGGAATTCATGGTCTTGACACTCACTCCTGGGAGACACCTTCGCTTTTCTTCAGGATTTTCTGTAGGGGAGGGGAACACCCAGTGTTGTTGAAAACATCTGAAGATAGGAAGAAAAGTCTAACACAATCAGTGTCTCAGAGGGCACTTGAGTGTTTGGAACTATCACGGGGCATTTATAGTGGGCATAATAATTTCATATAGAAAAAGTCAAGTCCTAGTTACTTCGGAAGCGCCGATACCTGCCCATTACCCAAATTGAATGCAATTATAAAAGTTTGTTTCTTTTGTAGGGAAGCTGTCCTTACTTGTAAAACTTCATAAATATGCAAACTACACTAAGCCAGTTGGTGTATATACCACCTTGGCAGTTATATGCCACTTTGGAAGTTCTTTAAGAGCTGGGGGGCTAGGGGAGGAAGCGGATATATTTCTTTCCAATGGTTGTAATTTCCTAATATGTAAATTAATGTGACTAACAATACCTTTTCCTAGGGATTCAATGAGACATAATTTTTATCTGATAAAATGAACTTTAATTTGGAAGATACTAAATAACAGATTCTCCATTTTTTCCTTCCAGTGTTAGGGATATAAATCTAGTGATTCCTCATTCTACACTGACCTTATAATCTAATGTTCTCTGAATTGAACAAGAGAGATGTTGAACTATTCAGGGGCAAGAGGATAATTCAGTCTTTGACCTTGTTCACTCTTGGACCTCTTGTGGTCTTTATGACATTTGTGATGGTGGGAGAAACTGATGAGCGTATATTTAAGTCAGCAATGTCTGAATATACTACCAATTTTTAAAATAATCTTTACTTCTGGAAAGGATAAATATTTATGTATATATACTGGTCCTTCTTGGTCTTTGGTCATTAAATTTGGGGCACAGATAAGCTCTTTGTATACTTTATCTCTTACTTATTCAAAGAAATACTTTAAAAATATGTTGTACAGCTCAAGGATACTCACAGTCAGGCTCTACAAGATATTCAGCAGTAGTTTGAAAAAAGGAAATTAAGTCAACAGTGTTTTTTTCAAATCCTCAAATTAGCATCTATTTAGGAGTATTGTGGGTGGAGAGGGGAGAGTTTAAATCACTGATAACTCTCTGTGCTAAGGGAAGAATATTTTTTCCACCTGGTGTAAGTGAAGTTATTACTATAAGATGCTTGCTTGGCTTCAGAACACTTTTTTATAGACAAGTCTAGCAAGACAAACTTATATTTGGCCAGCTTTGCTCGATTTTTAAAATACTTTAATGATCAGAACATAAAGTTACACTTCCATAGTTGAAGCAAATAATTTTAAATTGCAGCATTTCATCATTTAACATGAGCACAGGAAGAAGAGATTCTATAATCCTTTAAGTAGCCATCAATCTTAACTGCACTTACAAAGAATTTTTTTTCCTTTCAAAATGTAAAATTTTTCTTTTGTTACAACACATTCATTGAGAAACATTGTGATACTGTATTAACTCTGTGTGAATAAAGAGCAATTGAGACTCTCTTTGAATGAGTGAGTATAAAGCACAAATTACTTTTTAATGAAACCCTCAATTCTTTCCCTTTCCACAAAAAGCCTATAGCCTTGTTCAGCTGAACACAACTACAGTAGGTCACTTCACTTAAGCCCCTAATAAACTGTTGATAGTTGGGGGTCGTTTTTTCTGTAGCCTCAATAGCCCAGTGTTGGACAGTGCACTTCAAATCATTAAGGTTAATACAGATTTTAAAAAGAGATTAACTCTGGTGGTTAAGGCCTCAATTTATAACTCCCACACATACACATGCATTGAGCAAGGCACAAGAGTGGGTTGAAATTTCAGTCAGATTGTGGGCAGCCTTTCACAGCCGGAGAAAGTGGCACTCTGGTTTTCAAAGTTGGTCAGCTAAATTCTTCGTGAGGGAAAAAGTTTGGGGAACTGAAAAATACTGTGCAGTACAACTTACTTACCTTTCAACTAACCAGTGAAAAGGTTAATGTCTCTCTAAGCCATCAAAGTAAAATCTAGAGACTGTCTGGCCCTGCGTTCACTGGGGAAGATTCTACCGCTAAATCAAGTGTTCCTTAAAACTGGATTGATTGTGAGAAGAGAAAGACCAATGGGAGGAAAAAAAATATTTTCTACGGTATTTTTGGTGGAGGGAAACAGTCCATGTTGGAATTTGCGTTTTCTAGCTTCTCGTTATTCTTTTCCTTGGATGGGACCTAATTTCTACTTTCTTCAGAACATTTAAAGTTTTCTATGCTGAGTGAGGCTTTCTTTGCAGAATACTTAGACTTGGCCTATTGGTTCTTTCCAGTTCTAAGAGAAGTAAAAGAGTTTTTCTATTCAGCCCCTCCCCTACGTTTTCCCCTGAGTTTTTTTTTTTTTTTTTTTTTTGAGGTCCCGAGGAAGAGGTCACAGCCTCCCCAGGGACACCAGCCACTCAGTTTCAGAAACAGTGATATGGTAGCACTGTGAAACCCTTTCAACAGATGCCCTACCTTTTCACTGTGTTAAAAGGTACACTAATATAAAACTTCTGCACCCCAGGTGAATTGATATCTCAAATTAATGCACCATCTCTTTCAGGAAACAATAGAGGGAGAGGGAGAGAAAAAGGAAAAGAGAGAGAATTTTACAATTAACATAATCTGTCACGGAAATAGTCCCATGTAAATGAGCATATCTTTTTCTGAAGCAAGGCTCTGCATAGACTTGCGACTCACTAGCTCCATAGGATGGAAAACTACTCGTTATTAAGAGAGATGTTTACAACCCCTTTCTTTGCATAGGCTTTTCCCATGTTTTTCTTTAGGAAAACTGTCGTCATTGTTGGAAAATATTTAAGTAACAAAACAGCAGAAAAAGACACGCTACAGTTTTGTTTTTTTTTATCAGTCTCCCTGAGAGTCTTATTATCTTAAGAAATAACAGTTAGCAGCTCAGATTCATTAGCAGAGCTAAATTTAAGCCCCATTTGACAGGCTGCCTAGAAAACATTTTGTTTTGCTGTCTGTGGGCTTTAATTAAGATGTGTTCAATTTCAGTCCTCTCCGTCTAGACCCCCCCCACCCCCCCAACTTGCTGTGTCACAGACCGGCGATCAGACACTTTTAGATGGTCCGGCCCATGACTTTGACCTTCTGCGCAGTCCTGCGTTCCCTGGGGAACCGTTCAACTCATGAGGTCTGATTTCACACTTCCAGGATGCCTCAGCTCTCTTAACAATGACAGGGAGACAAAGCCCTTTAGAGCAGGCCGCATGGGGACTTGTTTAAATTGGAAACCAGAGAGGAGTCAAGGAACAAGGTTATGGGCTACAGAATAGTGCTTTTAATAAAGAGCTCACAGCTCTGGCTCAGCTCAAAGAGGTCTACCTCTGTACCATTAATTGAGCCATTTATCTGGAGCATCTTAGGGTTCTACTTTCTCACAGAATTGTGTGGTAAATATCAGCTAAGAAGCAAATGAGATATGCATGAAATGAATTTTAACACTTTGATTACTGTGCCTGCAGTCTTCATTAAAAGTAAATTTATTTGTATTTCTGACCTCATTATCAGTAGGCTGTCTGCATTTTTATTGGTGCCTGTGATTTCCAGCATGAGTGTGCCATGACAATATCTTTTATACAGAGATTTGGATTTATTATTCTTGGTATTTCCCCTGAACATTATGGGTCTGTTTAGAGAAAGAAAATGAAAAGGGACGCTGTACAAAAAAAGGCGAGTCGGTCTTTGAAACTTTTATGTACAGTTAGAGAAATGCCCAGCACCTATATGTAACATATACAAAATATTGTCCTTTAAAAAAATGAACTTTTTGCAGGTTGTTCATGCAAATTGCGCAAGATGTATGCAATTGTTGCCTGAGTGGCCCTCAGAATACAGTAAGTCTACAAAGCAGCTATGTTGCTGCTTTGATAGCATTGTAATACTTTGAATTTTTAATAGCTTGGGCCTTCGATTGCCATCACCACATTCAGTAACATTGATTATATCTGATGAATGCAGGCTTAGATTTTATGATCATTATTTAAAACCTATGTTGGAATGAGAAAAAATATATATCCTTTAAACTTTACACAGTTCCATTGAAAGTATTATAATACATAAAATATAGTGTAAGTCCTTAATATTTGTAAATTATTAAGGGTAAAATCATTTACCAAATAAAAGACATTATGTGTTTATGGCATTCTTAATTTTTTAACTTTTACTATCTTAAAATCTTAAAATTATATTGCTAGAAACAAAAACCTAAATCCTACACAAAATGTATTGAAAATTTCCCAAGCACAGTGTGTTTCATTTCCATTATATAATCTAATATTATCTCTATTTGCTTTTTAATAATTAAGCTTGTAGAAGACTATTAAGCAGATAGTAAATTTCATCTAATTTATAATGCAACAAAAATGTCAGCACCTGACATTCTTATCATTATAATATACCTAATTTAGGAAACAATACTGTATACATACATGTTAAATGTCTTAATACTATATACATCTCTTCCTTAAGAATGAGACCAAACAAAAGCATCACAAGGAAAGAAAGCAAATCATTTATTTTCATTCTTTTATATCACCAGATCTCACATAGATATAAAAGTTGCTTCCTTTCAGTAATTGCATGTTTTAAAAATTATATTCTATTTATAGAAATTCAAAAGTATTCTTCCAAAACCAAACAGTTGTTATCAAATATTGGTGAAAAGGGGGATTAAAATGATAATTTAACACAAAGCCTGGTGAGGCCTGAGCATGAACTAGTGTTTTACAGGGAATTACAGGAATCATGTGTGATTCATATGCAGGTCACATGGTTCGAAGATACTGCTCTGGAAGAATAGGTGGGATGACAAAAGAGATTAATAATTGGTTTTGATATGCTCTAGAGGTGAAGAACTATGGGTTGGGAAACTGGTGGTCCTGCTATCAATGGGAAATGAGGGGAAAAGAAATACTATAAAGTAATTAATTGAGTTCTGCGGAACTAAGATTACAAAACGATCCTTTGAGTAAAGCAATAGAGAATTGCTGATTTGGCTTGGAGGGCTAGCTCTAGGATTTCACTCAGTGCTTGAAGAAATGCTTTCAAATGCTAGAAACAGTCTTTAAACTATGACTTCTGTTTTGTTACATTATGATATACTTGTGTAAATAAGCAATGCATCTCCTAGAATGATGGATTTGGGAAATGCTGCAGAGAGGATCTGAGAAAAAAATCTTACTATAGGAATATTCGGTTTATATAATAATATATTTAGATGCATAAATGACTAAACAGTCAAGCCCAGAGAGTGATTCTATTAAAGGATTGATGTCAATGGGGCTGCCAAGTGGAGGAATACAGAGACCTGTCCTTGGTCTAACCTGTTCAGCCTATTTACTAATGACTTGAAGAGATAATTGACTGCCTCCTTATCAGACTTTCAGACTTGCTGGGAGAAAGAGTTAAGTCATTTGGTATGAGACCAATCTATATGTATATAAAATATATATGTATATTGTGTGCCTGTATATAAAATACATATGTATGTAGTATGTCTCTCTCTCTCTCTCTCTCTCTCTCTCTCCATATATATATATATATATATATAAATTGTATAATAGGCTTAGTTCTGACTGAAATAAATAGGCTTAGTTCAACAAAGAGAACATTAAAAAATATAAATCAAAGCCTTACCTTGGTACAAAACTGTGATGTCTTGCTTTAACAGTAGGAAACAGAGAAAAGATTTTAGGGTTTGAATTGAGTTTCAATTCCATGATAATGAATTACACATACATCAATTTTGTACATTGAATAGGGAAATGTTGAGAATGATACTCTCTTCAGGACTCATCATGGATATGCATTCAGTTTTGGAAGCTATTCTTTACAGAAAGACAAACTATTAGGTTGGTGCAAAAGTAACTGCAGTTTTTGCAATTGTTTTTAACCTTTTAAACTGCAGTTACTTTTGCACCAACCTAATAACATTGGGAAACTAACCAGAATATGTTTGTGATTGGGCTATCTGGTGTTTAAAATCAAGTCAACTGAGAATAGCTCAAAGAAAATAGTAATAATAATAAGAAAAACAACAACTAATATTTATTGAGCCCTTATCATATGTCAGACACTACCCAAGCTTGGTTAAAGGATTATCACAATGAATCTCACAACAATCTAATTAGGTACTGTTGCTATTCCCACTTACAAATTAGGAAACTGAGGTGTGGAGAGGTTAAGTAGCCTGTTCACATTAGCATGTTGGGAAGACGCTGTGACAACTGCTTACCCTACTCCTGCTTGCAATCTGCAGCAGCAAAATGAACTCCACATGCTCTCAGTTAACTGAGTTCTAATGTCAGATCTTAGGCAAGGATATCTGATTGGTGCAACCGAAATTACATCTGCAACCCCAGTTGCTAGAAAGTGTAGAAATGTCCCTCTGACCTTTGTGGCCTCTCTAGTTCAGGGAGAGATGCTAGAAGGTAGTAAGACTAGGTGCTCAGCGAGCCAGCCACACTATCTAGTCCAGGGGGCCGGGTAACGAACAGTAACGTGATAACTCTCTAAGTGACAGGTGCTGTGCCCTCACTTTATATCCATTGATTCATATAAACTTAAAAATTATAATGAGCAAATCATAGAATCAATACAAACTACAGAGACATAGTTTTGTGCACAATGTAAAGAAACATTTCTCAAAAGACATAATTGCCAACAAATAGATCAGAATATTCCTGTTGAGGTAGTGAGTTCCCCATCACTGGAACTGTTTAAGTAGAGCCTGTATGACCACTTGGTTTCAGAGAGATTCAAGCCCTAGATGAGCTTTTGAACTTGGCCTCTAAGGGCTTCTCCCCCAGCATCAGAATCTGAGCTCCTGCAGTAGGTGCCAAGATGAATAACAGACTCCGGAATGAGTAGGTATTTTGTCGAAGAGAAATAAAAAGACAAAGATATCATTCTGAAGACAAAGACTTGACAGATGGCAATTTTCCATTTTATTACCTAGAAATATAAAAAGGTTTAATCACTTAATACAGTACGTACTTAATTTTTTAAGTTTAAAGAATTTCATTCTACTGCAAAAGATCTCTTCAGCTAATTAATTTACTTACAGGGAAGATTATCTGAAACACATTCTAACTGACTGTATATTTACTGTAGGCCCTAATGTATCTACGAGAGCTTACAAAAACAAAGGAACTTTTATTTTTATACTCATTTTAGACCGAACAACTTTTATGTTCCTAATCTTGTAACAAGTCACTTGTATATAGTTTCTATTAAATAGTAATTGAAAATAATATATTTAAACATTTTTGCCATAATTTATTTAGACCCTTAAAAGCATAGACAAAATTTCTTCATAGCCCCTCCTCAATTTTATAAATCCTGTAGTCTCCCTTTTCTTTCTTTTCCAGTTTCTTACCTGTCTCATTTTATTTTCCATACTTCTGTCATAAATTTCACGCCTCCCAGCATATACCAAGATGGTCCAATACTAGGGCTCAAGAATGCTTGTAATTATACATAATAGTTTAAATATTCTTTTGCATCTAGTTCTAGATCCCAGAAGAAATAAACTCATACCCTGTTTCCCCGAAAATAAGACCCAGCTGGACAATCAGCTCTAATGCATCTTTTGAAGCAAAAATTAATATAAGACCTGGTCTTATATTATGTTAGATAAGACCCAGTCTTATTTGCTCCAAAAGATGCATTAGAACTGATTATCCGGCTAGGTCTTATTATCAGGGAAACATGGTATTTGCATTAATTTTTATTTCCATTGCTCTTTGTCATGGTACGCGAAGTGTGTCCCAGGAATCTCTGGGGATCCCCAAGACCCTTTCAAGGTTCTAAGAAGTCACTTTCATAATAATACTAACATGTTCTTCGTTTTTTTTCACTCTCATTCTCTCATGAGTATACAGTGGAATTTTTCAAAGGCTACATAATATGTGATCACTCTGATGTTAGCATGTCATGAATTTATTATTGTTATTTTTGAATGAATAATTGATAATTTTACATGTTCTCATTTTTAATTTCTAAAATGGTAAATATTGATAACTATAATCTATATAAACAAAAGCCTTTTGAGATCCTCAATAACTTTTAAGAGTCCCTAAGACCCAAATGATTAAGAACTGAACTGTTGCTGTAAGGCATTGATTCTCAGCTGGGGAAGGGCAGTATTGCCCCATTGGGCATTTTAGAGATTTGTGGGGAAATTTAATTGCTACCATGACTGCGGAGCCCTACTGCTTTTGATGGCAGAGGGTTGGGGATGGCAGAGACATGGGTGATGCTAAATGTCCTACAAAGCTTTAGACAGTCTTAAATAGTGAAGACTGTCCCGTTTCCTACATAACTAAATGTAGACATTGATTATAGGTTTAAATTCCGTTTCATGTTTATCTGTGCCTAGATCGTGTACTTACTCAAGCCTTGCAAATGCTGCCATTTTACACACCAACCACCAAAGACCTTAGGATTGCCTCCAAGCCACTTCATGATCGTGTTCCCCATTCCAACTCTGACATGTTCGCCTCTTCTTCCCATTGCTGTCTGTGCCTCACCAGGCTTTGACCTGGCCCTTCCTTCTGCCTGAAACGCTTTTCTCTGGATAACCACTTGACTGCTCCTTCACTTCCTTCAGTTCTTTGCTCAGACCTCAACAACCCTAATTAAATTTATAAACTGTGCTCCTCGCCCACTCTCTTCAAACTCCTATCCTATTCTATTTTGTTCTGTTTTCCATTAACATGTATCACTCTCTAATATACAATATAATCTACTTATTATTTCTGTCTAATATTTATTCTCTTTCTCTTCCTTCCCCACTGCAAGTAAACTCGAAAAAACCAGAGACCTTTCATTTTTGTTCATATGGCTTGGCACATAGTAGACACTCAATAAATATTTGTTAAATAAATCAACATCTGGTTTTATTATGAACATCTTTTTACTTAGTCCTCCTTTATAACATTAAGACATTATATTAAAATTTGAAATCATGTGGGTCAGTTTTATTTTATTTCATACTAAGGAGGGCATTACAAAATCTTCAGTATGAAAAAAAGATGTATTAGATCTAGTGGGCCAAGAGACACAACTCTAGCAGGTCAATTTTCCTATCACGATGAAACCTGCTTTGTGACTTGGTGAGAAAAGAGAAGCCCTATTATTATTATTTAGTCTCTGAATCAGATCCAGTGGGAACCCAGTGAAGACTGTCAGTTAATTGTAATTCTACCAATCAGACATTTAAAATATGTTTAGGTCAGACAGCAAAAAAGGTTAAGTTCAAAGCCCCCACTCCAGTGATAAGGGGAGGATTGGAAGATATCTCCAACATACGTTGCCTTTTGTTCTGGTGGACCCTATGGAATTCCCTCAACTGTAACATTGTTATATGTTATGATTGAAATTCCAGTTTGTAGAAAGGACAGATGGCAACCTTTATTATAATCAAAGGGGAAAAAAGAAGATGAAAGTATAGCCATTTCAAACTGTGGCAACTGAGGAAATTAAACCAGAGAGCTTAATTTGTGCAAGGTAGGCCCAAAATAAAAGGCCCCCATGGGTATGAATTGCTTTCTATGCTACTCAAAGCCTTCTGTGTTTACAGAGACATGGCAACAAAGAGGTGGTCACTGGGTTCTCCCCCCACACCACACACACACGTTTTTATAACACATCACATCCAGCAGACTGTGCTACTTGTCAGCAGCAAAATGACCCTGGACAAAGCCCACCACTGATGGATCAGGATTAACTTTCTATTCTGGGAGTAAGAATATCATTCAGTATCTTTTGAGTGACTTTAATGCTCAAACCAGCATTTTGCACAAACTGAAGTCGTTCACTTGCCCACAAAACAGGTAGCAAGCAAGCAGGGGTGGTGCAGACTTTCCCACAGTTCTTTATAAATATGTCAGTACTGTGACCTCAAAGATCAAGGGCTAAAGAGTGAGAGAGAATTAGCCAGTCCACGACCACATTTAATCCTCAGTGCCGTTTTGAAGATTGCCAGAAAAGATGCCCCTCGGAGACAATTCTGACAATTGTTTTTGTTGTTGTAGGAATGATTTTCCACCATAAGAAGAACTGAGGTGATGGAGTATAGGCTTCAAAATCTGTTACAGATTTTATAAGTTAGAGTAAAAGGTTCTCTTTCTAATTTTAATTCCCTTGAGAGGTGTGTTTTTTTTTCCCTATGAAAATCTATAGGGAAAAATATAGTCCATAGTATTGAACTAGATTATGTATAAACTCATCAGTCATCACATAGTATTTTTAAGTATTTTATAGTAGTTATGTAACATGTCTAGATGTTTGCATTATAGAGACCCTATTAAAAGGATGCACAAGTAAATTTAAGCGAAATATCCCTGATCATAAATTGTTAGTCTTCTTTTTATGTAATTGTCCTTCACGTCTAGAATTGCTGGTGATAGAGATGTGTAATCACCACAGATCACCCGGGTCATCTCCATTGGGGAAAAGTATGTGCTTCCTTCTCCCCTTCCTGTTGGAGAATGAGAGCATGATGTGCTTCCTCCCCATTGCTCTTATTAAGCCTCTCACTTACCTTTATTACGGTGCTTACCACCCTGCATTATAATTGTGTATTTACATGTCTGTCATGCCCACTAAATTGTGAGTGCCTTGAGAGCTGGTCTATGTCTTAATCATCCTTATAATTCTGAGTTGAGAAAAGCAGACACTCCATAAGTAATTAATGCTTCAAAAGGTATTCCAATTTCTTTCTAGAATATTGTCAACATGGAAAATTACCATGTTCTCAAGGAAGGCTGAGCTTCTCTTCCAGCTGTCTTGGTGCTTAATGTAATCAACCCCACTGTCCTCGTCCTCACCCAGCACTGCTGCTGCTGTTCCTATCTTGCACCCAAACCAAAATACACAGTTTCCTGCACTGCCAAGGAAAGGGAGAGGCACTTTTTGGCCAAAATGGAGGAGGTTAAGGAAGAGCCAGCTGGTACTCACAGGTCTGCTTTAGTCTTCTGACAGGAATGAGTACGTGGGAGACAAGAGATTCTGTAATCTGTGTTCCCATACATTTAAGCTCTTCAAATAGCCAAAAATGACCAGACACAAAATACACTTCAATTTGGGATGCTGCCTTTATTCCTTGCATTTCTAGCCGTACTAAACTGAATAAAAACATTACAGGGAACAGCACTGCATCACTCTCTAGAGCTTTGGGGAGTATCGTGCACTTTACAGACATCAACACTCCATCCTGTAGTCAACCTCACTCCTCAGATACTATCAGCAAGCAAAGCAGCATAGCACAGGGTATAACTGGAATGATAAAAGGATGAAAGGAAGGAATAATTAAGGAGATAATTAATGGTTAGGTCCATCACTGGTATTTCTGTGACTGGTTTCATTTGTTTAAGTGGCACATAATCAGGGCTGCAAAATTTAGGAACTGAAAAGCCAGTCATTTAAAGCATCATTTAGCAAACCAGATAAGCACATTAACTGTGTGTAGCCACGTCTCTAAAATAAACGATAGTGTGCTTTTTAGTAGTAAGTTTATAGAATTCAATATTGCATGTTTACTATTATGTTGGTTGAAACTGATGTTAATTTTTAATTGCCCTTGAATCATGCAGTGGCAGAAGGATACTTGCTAAATTAGCCAAAAATAACACAGTATGTAATGACCTGATTTGGCATCCATAATTGATACCTGTAAAATAACTTTTAGAAGTTAAATGTAAAATTGCCTGATCTTTCTTTACCTAAATAGTCTTGTCAGATTTCTGATATTCAGTCTGTGCATTTTGTTGAATGCTTCTTGACCTTGGGAAAAAGACAGGCTTGGCTAAGCTCAGTGAATTGTTTTATATCTCCAAATAATTCAAGCGTAATAGATTGTTCAATATTGACATCTTCAATTCCTGTTGGTTTTACCTTCAAAATACATCCAAATTGTAACCACTTTCTATCACCTGAGTATTGCAATAGCCTCCTAACTCTTCCTTTGCCCTCTCTCTACCCATTCTCCAAATAGCAATCATCAGATCATGTCCCGCATCACCTTAGATCCCTCCAAAAGCTTCCCCTCACACTCACAGTGAAGGCCACATCCTGCACCCTCCCCGTATTTCTCTATGTCATCTAACACGCTCCTTGCCACAATCCATTCCTCCAGTCACACGGGCTTCCTGGATATTCCTAAAAACATCAGACAGTCACTTCGCTGACCTTTCCATGATCTGTTCCTCCAGGTAACCCAAGGCTCACTCCCATGCCTCCTTCATTCCTTTGCCCAAATGTCACTTTGTCAAGAGACCTTTTCTGACAGCCCTTTTAAAACTCACACAGGTATACCAGCACTTCTCATCGCCCTTCCCATTTCTGTTTTTCTCCATAGAACTTACCACCTTCTAAAATGCTATAAAATGTGCTTATTCATTATCTATCTCCTTCCTCAATGCAAATTACATGAACTCAGGGTTGGATTTTTATTTGTTTTATGCACTTACGTCTCCTCAACACATAAAACACTGCCTGATATGTGGTAAGTAATACATATTTGTTGAATGAATGAATCTATAGTCAAAATGTTAACCAGTTCATCCTTTGTGTGGCCTTCTAACTACTGAAATATAACATACTTATTGGGAAATGTCTTGCCTAGTGGTTTGCATTTAAATACATGTCATTGAAGGGAGCATGGACCATAGAAATAGAGCAAGGGCTCTGAAGGTCAGATAGACCTGTGTTTGAATAGAGCTCCACTACTTACAACCTGTATAGCCTGGTGAGTTATATAATCTTCCAGCCTCAGTTTCCTCATCTGTACAATGGGGATAGTGAAAGTTCTTTTCTCATAAAATTTTAAGCAAAGGAACATAAAACATAATGTTGGGCTTATAATAAAAATTCAGTAAATGTTGCAATTATTGTAAGTATTATAATTGACCTTTATTTGCTAATATTTTTTGTAAAATATTTTACAAATGTTTACGCTTTTGACTAGGAGATTTAACTCAAGATGTGACTTGTTTCCTGATGTTTTTGTACTTTAAAGAACATTATGATCTTTTCTGCTTGAAAAGATGTTACTTAAAGCTATTATTTATTGATGCCCTACTAGTGTGCCAGACATTGTGTTAGTTATATTCTAATTGTTATCTCTGTAAGAGGCTGTTATGGTCACTGTTTTTTTGCATAAAGGAACAGGCTCAGAATCATGGAGTAAGTGTTCAATCCCAGCTTGCTCAGCCTCCAAAGTTTAGGCCTTTTCCTGGAGACCACGGGCCTCTCACTTTGAACTTCAGTGCCTTGCTCAGCGCTCTTGGAAGTACACGGAGTATTTGAGGATTCTAAAAGTGTAGCTCAAGTGAGGGTCTTAAAAAGGTCTTGAGATTGGAGATGAGGCTGAAAGACTATAGCTCATGCCATACCATGTGGATTTTAACCTAGAGGCTCTGGGAAGACATCAAAGGTGTTAAACTTGAGAGTAAAGGCTTTCAGAGAAGTGTAAAATGACAGAATTTTCAAGGGTTGGTTCATGTCACTGAGCACAGTTCAGTCTTTCATATAACTGTAAGCACATTAAGAATAATGGATTTTTTAGATTGGGAAAAATCAGTATAAATGAAAGCCATGTTAAATAGGAGTTTGGTCTTAGGCAAAGGCTCTTCAAAAATAAAAAAATGGAAGTAACATTACACTCCTCCTAGTGTCTAATAACATGGTCTCTTAAAAATTGTATTGCATATCCATTTCAAAGTATAAGATAAGTGCAGATAGGACAATATTTTTGACAATGATCGTGTGCCACTGGAATTTAGAATAGTAAAATGACTGAGAAGTGGCTTCAGAAGGTGCTCACACTGTTATTTTGGTCTCTGGTGCTTTAACACCTTTATTTCAATAGAAAAGAGTGACTGAGAAAGTAAGTAATGTGATGATGGATGGCTGATACTGGCTTTCCCTAGGAATGGTGTTGAGAAATAATCAACTAAGAAAATGTGAATAGCCATGGTCTCATGGGCATGAGGTTTGGTAAATGTATTAATTTCTTAACAAGATAGGGAAAGTGTTAAACATTAAGAGCAGAATTTGTTTCTTTAATATCTTTCAGCCAATCACTGACTCCAGATCTTTTTTTTTTTTCTTTTGTCAGCAAATGAAGATATAGTGACAAAGAAGGTGGTGATTTAAGAGACTTTCCATGGGGTTGGTTAAAAGTATTGGAAACTTCTTACACAAGTGAATATAATGCCTGTGAAAAAAATCAAGTAAAGCTTTTTATCCTCTGCTGTTAGAAGTTTGAAGTACAGTTTTTCTCCCATAGATATTGGTCTCTGGAGTAGGTTCTTGTGTTTTGCTATTGGAGAGGTGGTGCAATTTTGACTGAATCTGTTACACATTGTTGGTTACTTGATGGCCAGTAAAGCCAAGTCAGTTGAAATAGAGTAGTGATTGAAGTAAAGCAAGTGAAAATGGGAAAACAGAAATACCGAAAAGTGTTGTATTTATATAGTCGTTTCTTTACTAAGTTAAGATTAACATGAGTGTACGTGTACAGATGTATGAGGGAAATTAAAAGGAGGTGCAAGGAAGAGGGACAGTTACAATGGTCTTTTAAGTAAATATTTCCAAAGCTAATCATTTAAAGTTCTGTCTAAAGTGAAAGTGAAGTAGTTATTCTTTTGACTTGGAATTCTATCACTATAAATACGGCTTTCCTTTCCTCTCTCATCATTACAACAGATATATTTTATCTCTCCAACACCTTTTATAAACGAGTCGAGGTTGTAGTTTATGTCCTCTGTTCTTTTGTTCATACCATACAGTACCCAGCACAACAGTAGGTAGAATAAAGATAATTAATACGAGCATTAAGAATAAGTAAAGTTTTGAAAACTGAGTCAACTTTTTATGCTCATGCCTGAATTCTGTGGAAGAAAATAAAGTTGTTGATGCGGTAAATAAAACATGTTATGATGTGTTTTAGTGAACAAAATATTTTCTTTTCAATATTTTCTTCCATGGTGTGTGTGAGATGTAAGTGAGGATGGGAGCAGGTAGGGCAATAAGAATGAAGGTGGGGGGAAAAACGATAACACAGATCCTAAACCACAGGTAAATTTTTCACCAGACCTCAAAGGTGTACTTTTCTCTATTCTTTTTGGGAAAATTATTCCCGAGATCAAAGAGTGAGAAGACTACTATAATGTTAAATTATGTAATTATCCTGGAGTATATGAGGCCACTGAACTAATACACACATATCTCCTTTTAAAAATAAAATTAACAAAAAGGTGAGTCAAAATTTGTATAGCACATTTTAGGAATTAAAATGTGGAAAGTAAATATACTGCTATGTGGGAATACATAGCTTATCTGTCACTGATAGCTAATGAATTCTTTCCTATTAAAATTTAATTGAAAATCTTCAATGATATTTAAGCTTTCACAGAAGTGTAAACTACTGTGACTACAATTCACAATGCATTTAAAACAATTATTCTTTATCATTAAAGTTAATAATATGCACATTAACCTCTTATGTAGTCTAAATCAATATTGTAGCTTAAAAGATATGACCTCTGGACAGCTTTGTCTAAATATTGATTTCATTGTCATTTGTATAAGGTATCAAACAAATCGCATGCTGCACTAATATCACTAATGCTGCCCCTGTAGAGCCTCTGACTTTACGGGTTCTTATAACATAGGACATGTCATTCCAAATATCGAGGACATCACAAAATATAATTGCTGAATGGACAAGATTTGACTATGGCAAAACAGAGTTGCTGTAAACAGATGATAACTTCCAAAGCCTTTGCTTTCAATGGACAATAAAAAAAACTGCTCTTTAACATGCAGATTGGTTGTTGAGGTTGTTTCAAATGGCAGGATTTTTTCTGCCTCCGAGGGTCTAATTTACCTTTTCGTGATGCCTTAGATATTTCAGAAGAGACTCTTAAGTCAGATTAAAATGTGGTAATTCTGCAATATAGCAGTTTTTCCAAAATCACCTTGCTTAGAAATTTCTTTTATGAGTTACTAGTGAGTCAGATGAGTTGGAAAATATATGCATTTAAAAGTAAAGAGGCTGAACCTTTCAAATGGTCGTTATTGAATTAATTAAAAACTGATTTAGGGATGGACATGCATCACGTGCCCCTCATAATTGCCAGTTATATTATTATTTTTGTAAAAAAAAAAATTTGCCAATTGACATACCAACTATATAATTTGCTTTCTTTTACTTTTCTGTGGTGCTGAATTTCAATGAATCACAATGATTGTTAACATCATCCAGTTACAGCTAACTCTATTTTGATGTTGTTTTTCTAAAATTTTGAGACTGTGTTTCACTTTTTTTCTGTAAAGCATTTTAGGAAAGAGATATGCTCATGATCATGATACTCTGAGCTGTGGGTGCAGTTTATACTAAAAATGTTCCCCCCAAATCTCTTATAGGTAAAAGTGACCCATTTTGTGTAGTTGAGCTGAACAATGATAGGCTGCTCACACATACCGTCTACAAAAACCTGAATCCTGAGTGGAACAAAGTCTTCACATTGTAAGTGATAATTCCCTTGAGCTCATTTCAAAATGTTGCTGAATGATATTAATTTTGAGATTGTGTGTGGTTGTTTATTCTTAACTGATTAACAACTCCATGCTTCTGGGCTGCCTTTGCTAGCAACAATAAATATCATAATTGCATTACCTTCCTGATAATGAAACCTGGGGAAAGGGTACACCATTTTTCTTTGTTTTCACAGATTTTTTTTTTAAAAAACAGTGCTTTCTATTTGATTTGACTAAGGATTTTGCTCCCATTAGCTGAAGTGCCATACTGCTTCTTCCTTTTATACTTTCTATTGAAATTCTCCCCAATTGCATTGACACCAAGGAAGACAAAGCTCTATTTGTTCCATTGCTCAAATCAGCAAACAATCTGGTCTCGAATTCGGCAGATGCTTTAGTTTTGGTTTGTTGCATTTTCGTACAATAAGAATATTAAGTATTGTCCTAGATACCAAAACAACCTATGAGTTAATTTTCCCTTTGTTTAAAAAAGTTTGTAAGCCATTTTGATCATGCACTGTAAAAGCTGCCGATGCTACGCTATAGTTATCTCCTAAATTCATTTCTTTTTTCTTTTTTTTTTTTTTAAACTGGGCTTTAGTAATGAACTCTGAACAAAGGAAAACTCCAAACAAAAGTGATTCTTAAAAGTTTCCTAACATAGTTTTTTTGGGGGTGTATGAAAAACTGCTAAATTCCTCATTAATTTCTTATAATGGCTCTGCTGAAGAGCCAGTAACTAATCAGATTTAATTATCTGACCAATTTATCTTTAAGGAATTCCACATTTTTATAAGAGATGAAAGCCTGGTCAGGAGACTTGCACTCCTAAGAAGGTTGTGGAGCGTGTTTTCCTCTGGAATGTATAATTGAAAGAATAGGTTTGATTTATTATCAAAGCCATTAATTGATTGTGCCCTGATAAAGCCTCTTCTCACATGTGATTGCAGTCTTTCAGTAATGAATATAGTCACTTTTTTGTCTTCTCTTAATTCATGTTTTCTTGGTAAACAGTTTGATCAAAGAATAAATCCTGTCAACAATTGGGGCTTTTTTTTTCCAGAAACAAAAATATGAAGAGCTTTCACAGTTGTTTATTACCATATGTTGTCTTTGGAACACAATGGAACACTACTTAATTTCTAAATCCAGGGTGGTACAGTAGCTATCAATGTTACATTTTCTCCATTCTGATTTCCGTGTTAATTAATTTTTACTATAAACCCAACAGAAATAAGTCAATGTTTTCATGGGAGCTGTAAACAAAAAGGAGATATCCTATTACATAAAAAAAATTATATTAAATATACTGTGATATCAAATCTAGTGATGTTTTCTGTGGGAGTAATGGAAGACAGGAATTGTGATAATTCCTGTTGTGCTAATGAGAACAAGGAAAAGTCTAAAATCTATCAGTGCCAATTATTGGTGTTTTGTTTTTGTTCTTTTATTTTTTTTTTTTAGTTTACAATAACTTATTCTGTTTTGGTACAGAATGGAATTACCCATACAGATAGAAAATTATATTTCATTAAAAAATTATAACTTGAAATTATGATGGTGTTCAAAGTTCCAGTTATAGAACCATCACTGTAGTCTACTAAGATGCATTGTGGGAAATTCTGTCAGATACCAAGCTACCTTGTATATGTGTATATGCAAATAGCTTACATAAAAACACATACACACAAAATCAGCTGGAGCTATCTAAATTTTCAAAAGTGTTTTTCTTCTTGTCCCCACTGATGAAGTCTTTTATTTTTCTTACATATATTTATTATGCAGCAACATTAAAGATATCCATTCAGTTCTTGAAGTGACAGTTTATGATGAAGATCGAGATCGAAGTGCTGACTTTCTGGGCAAAGTTGCTATACCATTGCTGTCTGTAAGTTTTATTCACCTGACACACTGCCCCGTGTTGCTTTTGCTCAAGAAAAAAAAAAAAAGAAAAAACCCTCAGCTCTATATCTGTCATTTCTCAACCAAGGTCTGTAATAAGAACACTAAAAATTTTAACATACTCAATTCACGGCCATGTTGAATCCCATGATAGTTAATTTTTCCTGACAGACTTGATCCTGGTAATGAACAGGTACTTGTCAGAATTGCCACAGTTGTTTTGGGTTCTCTGTCAGTTTCAGCAGCTGGGGGTCAAAGGTCACTGAGGGAGTGTATTCAGTGGAGACCGTGAGACAGACGGCTGTCATGTCCTTTTCCCGCAGATTCAAAATGGTGAACAGAAAGCCTACGTCTTGAAAAACAAGCAGCTGACAGGGCCAACAAAAGGGGTCATCTATCTTGAAATAGATGTGATTTTTAATGCTGTAAGTCTTAACTTTGGCTTTTTTGTACTGCTAAAGAGTTCAGTTTCATGAAAGCTTTTGTTCCTGATTTGTAGAGAATTTCTGTCATTCCTCATTTTCTCTAAACCTTGATGTATCCTGGAGAATATGCTTCTGCCACTGCCTGGCACACCCACACTTTCTGTTATAGTTGGCTGCTGCCGCTGCGGCTGTGCTCTGGCCACTGCCTGCCTGCGTAAGAAATGGAGGCGCATGCATGTGCAACTGTATACATTTATATTTTATGAGCACAGCAGCCAGGACTTTGAAACTTTAGAAATTATTGCAAATTGAACTGCATGAAAAACTTGTAAACATTTGTAATATATTAATTCATAACAGACACATATGTTGATGTATAGGTGAAAGCCAGCTTACGAACATTAATACCCAAAGAACAGAAGTACATTGAAGAGGAAAACAGACTCTCTAAACAGGTAAAAAGCAAGGAAAGATTAATCCCTCTGGGAAGACCTGATTATATCTGTAAAACATCTACGTTAATTCAAATAAACTTTGGAGGTATGGAGGGGGGAAGACTATGACATTTTTGATCTACTTATGTGAAATGGCTTTTTTTTCTTTCTTTTTCTCTCTTCCCTTCCTTTCCTTAAATGATCAAACAAGGACAATACCAAACTAATAAATTAGACGGGGGTGGTCAGAAAAGAAAGGGGATACTGTAGACGCTGCATAGAATGGGTATGTATTCATGCGTTAGCAAAAGAGTGATCATTTTGAACATAAAATACAATTTGATTGCCATGGAATGTGTAAATGAGAACACCACAAACTGAGGTTCAAATATATGTCCAGACCACCCACAGGTATGATGCAGGTGTGTGTAAAGCGAGCCCAGTATAAAGCTCTTCCCTCTAATCCACAAGAGAGGGGGCTCCATCTTTTAAGGGAAACCTTCTTAATTACATTTTGACTGTGATCTTTTCGAAGTGAACTTTTATTGGTATTTTTAGTCAAGAAAATAGAAAATCAGGAACTCTGATTTTTCTGTCATGAAGGAATTTAAAATTAGGCTTGATATCTTATAATTAGACTTATAGTTTTAAATTAGGTTTTAATCAAGTTAAGGGTACTAAGCTACCCCTTTAAAAATGTTTACTTCTAATGAACGCAGCTAAAATAAAATGCATTTATTATGACTATAAAGTTTACAGAACTCATTTGTGTGTGTTAAAATATTTAATAATTTTCTGTGCTACTATAAGACTAAAAAGATTTTTATTTTTAATCCAATCAATTCGCCAGAGTAAACAGTGGGATCTTTGGTTGTTTCAAGACAGTGCATGAGTTGCAAATGCAATATCTATCTAAATAGAAATGCAGATACACTTTTCCACAATTAATAGATAAAAATAATAAAAATAGCTTTTAAAGGAAGTGGTCAGAGACCAAGCATAAAAACAAATAGGGAGGCTGTTAACTTTGCCTGAAAGGAATTTCAATTTTAACAACTTGTTAAAACTGGTATGCATGTACTTGTATCTATGTTTACACGTGCATATTTTTCCCATATGACCTTAGTAAATTTTACATAGCTCCTTCTTTAAAATACCAGATCAGCATTGAAGTATATTTGGAAGGAACAAAATATTAACTTCCAGACATATTATTCTAATTATTAACATAGCTGTGGGTAGTTTTTTTGAACCATCATCTAGTGTATTGACTATTGTTTTTATAGTTGTAGTCATGCCTTAGTTTTAATTAAGTTTAAGTTATATCGATTTTCATATACATTTTTTAGTAAAACATTTTGTAAAGCACTTGGTTACCATACATTTTTTCCTAACTGCAAAATTATGAAAAAATAATGAGAAATTATAGGTTAAATTTATTATAGGAAAGAGAGAGATCAAGACTGAAAGGGAGGGAGAGAAAGATAGAGGGAGAGGAAGAGTGAGAGAGAGAGAGGGAATGAGAATATGATTGTAAGAAAGGGAGAATCCTACTAACATGGTTTAAAAAAATGTTTTCTATAATAAAGCAATACTTGACAGGTTTTTCTCTAAGACCCTAAATAAAACATTCTAAGTTATCCATTTCACTTTGAAATATCTTGAAATTAAAGCATTTAAAGAATCTTAAAACATAAGAGTTGAAAAAATATAAAGGTTCACAGTATGTAGGCAGCAAAAAAAAAAAAAAAGTTTTAATCCTTTGGAAATTTTTTTTCTTTTGAACAAAGGTAGACCAACCTACCTGATAATATTATTTAAGAAAATACGTTTAGCTAAGAAATTGCTCTTTTAATTCAGTTTCTTCCCCTTTCTCCAGAGATACTTCTTTTCCTTTAACTCATGAGTCAAATTGCTTGATATATTCTTACTACTTTATTAACTTTCTGAATCCTTCTAAAATCAGACTAAGCTTGAAGAATTTTGTAACATAGCTGATGGCTTTTAGTTCTGCAAATTCTAATGATATTTCATTTTCCTTACAGCTGCTACTAAGAAACTTTATCAGGACGAAGCGTTGTGTCATGGTGCTTGTAAATGCTGCATACTACGTTAATAGTTGCTTTGATTGGGACTCGCCCCCAAGGAGCCTTGCTGCTTTTGTGGTATGATCATACTGTATTACTTACATTGTTATTCATTAAATTCAGTAATCATAGCTGTGAGTTTCTGTGGCTATAGTAACAGTTATGTTGATGTGGCCATTTAAAAACTCCTTTTTTAAGACTTGACGGGACAGATTTGCCGTGGGCAGGAACCTGATGGATCCTTCAAGGTCTGAGTCCAAGAATACATTCCTTACCCCCCCCCCACTTCCGGAAAGCAGAATATCTCCGCCAATGTATGATTTTCTGCGTGACAGTTAAAAAGTAAGATTTTATGTATTACATAATCCCAAATCCCAATAACAGAGCCAAGAAAAGTCCTTAGTGTTAAAAAATTAATAATCTTGATCATTCTCATTTTAATTGTATAGATTTTTTTTTTTTTTAATGAAAATCATTGGCAGTAGAATGCTAGCTGGAAATAACTTTAATATGTGAATCAATTGGAAGTGGATGTGACCTATTTAAGAGGTATTTTATTATTTCTGAGATTTTCCGGTTTTTAAAAAGGCACAAGTGAGAATTTGATAGATCCAAATAGTCCTCTCACAATGTTCATCTTGTAGCCTTTTACTTTGGTTATTTAAAAACTGCTGAGGAGACCAACTTGCAAAGCTAGAAAATCCGAAATAATACTTTCCTCTGAGCTTTAGCTGGAATTTTCTGCTTTCACATTATTTTTGCTTATTCAGGATTTCAGTTTGAAGTTTAAGTGGAGTCCTTCCTTTGAAATCCTTTATTTTATTGTCATATTTGTTAGAATATGATTACCTTAGGCTTCCTTATAGTTGCCAGTTTAGCAGAGTATGACTTTATTACGGGGGCTTACAAGAAGAGCCTTAATTACAGTAAGAAATCAGCATTTTACTATTACCATTCCAATGAGTATCTGTACATCTGTTTAGGACTTCGAGCTCTGTCCTCCTCTCAGGCCTTGTATGGGACTTTCATTAATGCTTGAGCACATGAAACAAAGAATGTGTATGTCCCTTTGTGTTGTAAGTTACTAGAAAGTTAGGCAGCCTGTTTCCCGTAGACATGTGGTTGTCTTTCCTTAAAGAAAGCGATTGTCATCATCATTCAGTTTTAGAAAAGAAAATCTGCCTCTTTCAATATTCTTTTATTTAGTTCTTTCACATAAGAAATACATCGGGGTACTGTTAAAGTTTATTATGATTTTTCGCTATCATAGAGCCACTTTGACATTAATGAGGAAAAAAATTATATTGAGTTTTCTTTGTTTATTTTATGCCATCATTCCATGGGGCCTTATGACAGACGCAGTAATAGTCTACCAAAAAGGTCATGCTGCTATCTTTGATTCACTTCTTTCAAAGTCATTCCCCACAGCTGTTTGTGAAATTTGAAAACAGGAAATCTATATAATGATATCATTTATTGAGGAACATTCATTTTTAACGCTTTAGCATTACAATGTGTTGTGTGAGTCTTCATAAAGTTCATCCGGCTTCTGGAAGTCACTCATTCAAGATGGCAGACTTTGTTCAAAATTTTCTTCTGATTAAAAAAATTTTTAAAAAAATCAGGCACTGAAATTCTGAGAAACTTAGGCTCATGTACATGATAATAAAGTGATTTCATACAAGAGTCAAAGTTCACTGAGTAAGGAATGTAATATCTCTTAGCTGGTGATCAGCTTCTGTCCGACTCAGTCCTGTGAAACAAGCTGAATGCCACGCATTTGCAAAAAATGGGAGAGGGGACAAAATAAAAGTACTAGGAAAAGGGACTGCTGAAACAGGAACTGATGGTGCAAAAAAAGACCACAGACTAATATGTGAACACACATTAAGAGTATTTTTGAGAAGAAACAATAATTAAGTGTTCCATTGAAAGAAAGAAGAACAAAATTACATTCTGTTGAATGTGATGAAAACACAGCAACAAAACCAAACTTCACTTCTCTAGACCTGAACTGAGAGGGCCATGAGAATGGGACCCTTCACTGGTACTCCAGCATCACCTACAAAGTATCTAACACTTAGTCATCTCCATATGAATGGCTATCTAAATCAATTGACCCACCAATGAACCAGTCAGTCAATTTGAAAATTTTTCTTATGTGGAGAAACTCTTTATTCAATGATGCCAGATAAATAAGGGTTTGCTCTAATAAAGCTAGTTATTAAATGATGATAGACATCACTTAATGCTGTTGCAGTCATTTTCCCTAGACCTTTCATTTACATTCGCAACTGATTCATAATCCTCTATCAATCATCTGTTTTAACCTCAGATTAAATTCTGATACCAAAAGATCTTTATATAATCATAACAACAACTAATATTTATTAATCATTTATATGCCAGGGAAGTGTTTTTCAGGCACTAATACATGAAAGTGCTTTTCATGCATTAATGAATTTAATATTTCCAACAACTTTAGTATGAGGTAGATACTATTATTTTCCAATATATAGAACAAGAAACAGAGGCACAGGAAAGTTAAGTACCTTGGCCAAAGCCACACAGCAGGTATTATTTCTTTTCTAAAAGAGCTTTTAAAATATATATCATGTAATCTTAATATCATAACCATTCAGAAAGAAAGGCTTGTAGGATTTTTATTTATCTTGTAGATATTAAATGATGTGGGTATTTAAAAAAGAAATGTTTCAAAGATCTCATTGCATAACTAGAGGCTTTTAAGGCCCGTTTATTGAAACGAGCTGCTTTCCATTAGGAGAAGGGTATGAGCAGCACCCCATTGTTACAAACATATTGTTGCCATCATCCCCTGTTGATGGATCATGGGTCTATTATTATAATATTGGTTCCACTTGGCCCACTTTTTAATAAATGCAGCTGCCTCATGGAGCATGTGCATTTGTACCATCATGTGGCTTGGTTTTAGGCCCAGATCAGTAAACTTTTATCGTGTTGAAGTGCCTTTTTTCTATTGTTTTGTTTTTCTTTTCTAATTTACTATCCAAAAATAAATGTAGAATAATGCAGTCAACATGGTAAAACAACACATTTTTTTGGTCCCAGTGTCAGGTAAAGTGGAGAGAACGAGAAATGCAGGGTTAGGGCTTCTCTGGCCTGTTCAGCAGTATCCCTGTGTGTCGTGGGCAGATTCAAAGTGGGCTGACTGTTAGAAGCTGGAATCAGCCTGGAAGGTGATGGATAAAATATAAGCACACACGTTCCTGGGGATGTCCTTGTTTTTGTGTGCCGTGAATTAGGTTTTTAAATTTTACTATGAATATTGTATGCCTATGAATATTGAGAGCGAACACAGATGTACGTGGTGCAGAAGGCATTGCTTGTCTTTTGGAATCGTCTATTGTAGACGTGGAAATGTCTCATAAATTGGGCCTAATTTTCAGCAGGCTCTTGACCAGACATTTGTGTTCTTGCGGATGTCAGTGGGTGCAACATGGAGAAAAAAAAGAGTGCACATTCTCTCTTTCTTTTCAGTACTGTCATTTCTCACTGTAATGAGCACAAAAATAATTGGACAACTGAGCTATCAGTAAAAGGACACACTTCAGTGTGCGTCAAAGAATTATTTTACAGGACAAACTTTAATCTTTAAATGTGATTGTAGATAATTTGTGGTACCATCTGTCCATTTGGAATTGTTTTAGCCTTTTCTGTCGTTATACAGTAAGTGCCGCTGTGTTTAACATTAACATTTGATATTTTACACATTTAATTTCTGTTCTGCTGTGTGGTCCTTAGGGAACAGAGTGCTAGTGCTACATGAGAAAGACAAAGTATTGATCAGTTAACATTTCAGCTACATTTATGTATGTCGCAAAATTAATGAAAATGCCAGACAAAAATGTCAGAGTGCACAAAAAGGTAGAATTTAAATTTGGTAGTTTAATGAAAAGTTTAAGATGTGCATTATCAAAAATACCCTCTTGCCTTTAAAGTACAATTCCTAACAGAATAACTACAGGGAGACACATATTTTACTTAGAGGAACAATGAACATGAATTATGAAGAGATGTCAACTCCGCAAAGTACCTTGTGTTCCAAAACGGCATGTTTGAATGTTTAACGGGTACTTATGAAATACATTTGTTTCTGTTGCTATCTGGAGGGCTACTGGCTTCAACCCTTTGTACTGACCAGCCTAAGAGGCAGGCTTCCTACTGAGAATCTCTCCTTAGGTTTTCCTTGGTATCCATGTGTTCCTTTTGTTTCAGAACTGAGAATTCCCTCTTCAGCAATTCACTGAGTCCACTCTGGTTCATTACTCGTTCCTTTCTGGGTCCTTTCAAATGCCTGGTTTTCCTTTGCTTCCAGATAATTTGTGCTCCACCTTCATTCAATCCCCATTTTAGTAAAGGAGTACACTGGGGACGACAGCTACTCCCAGAAATGCTGGGCTTTATGCAGGGAGAGAGAAAAAACAGAGATGATGCATGCAAAGAATGACATGAGGCAGCTCTGTGTAGCCAAATGATTACAAAAAAAAAAAAAAAAAAAAAATGGAGGAAGCACAAGCAAAGGAAGAGGAACTGAACTTGCAGAGAGGATGGGATGTAATACAACGATCTGAAGACAACAGGCTCTCAAAGATACCTTATCAAGTACTCCCAGGGTATAAAGCCTGCTGCTATTAAACAGCATATGGATTTTTTTTTTAAGTTTGTACAAGCAATAAGGACACTTTAAGTGAACTTCCATGTCCAAGGACTGAAAAAGGGAGCATTACTTAAGGAGAAATATCAATGTGAAAACAAAAGAATGTCTACGTCACCAGTAGTTCACGTCTTAGCATTCACATTACTGAACGATATAGGGTGATCATACTACATGTGGATAGTAACTTTAAGTTCCAACACAAATTTCTATCTTAAACATTTCAGAGACATCAGTAATACCACACCAATCAAATTTTGCGTCTAGTCCATGGCAATTTTCAAATGATTTTTATAGAAATTCTTTGTTGTTATAGTTGCAACAATTTTATTTTAGTGCTAGCAGAAAAATCGGAAATGTTGCGGATGTCATTTTTGTTGCTTTCCCCACCATAGCAAAACAGGAGGACCCCCCAAAATCAAAGAAACAAGTACTAAAGGAAAATGATCTATAACTGATGGTCCTACCCCTAATACTCTTGATTTTTCCTGAAAATACTGTAATCTAAACTTCCAAGCTCTTTTGCCCACACCTTATTCATTCATGGTTTTCTGATAGAAACACTTACCAAGTTTACTAAACAATACGTCCATTTTAATTTATACAAATTTTAAAGGTGCATTAAACATATTTCCTTCACAAATGTGTGAGGAAAGAAGAAAGCTTATATAGAATTTCTTTGATTTAGAAGATTGTATACCTCCAAAGTTGCCTAAAATTCCTTTTACAAAGTCAAAGATTTTTGACACCTAGAAGATTCTAGTACGACAGTTTTACTTTTAGTAAGTAGATTCTGTCCTCAGTTCATGCTGGCACTTCAAGTTGATACTCAAAATATACATTTTCCCATAAATTTATCTGAATTCCAGGGTAGAATAACTTTTTTCAAACATTGGCGTATGAAAAATTAGCTTTTCTTCAAGTGGTACCTTTTAGAAAGCATTGCATATAAATTCTTAGAATTGCATCAAAGACCCACAATTGAGAAGAGCATAGAATATTAGGATTGATCACAACTAGCTAAAATCAACCCTGAAACTTAGGAAATGTAGCAAATCAGATATTAATAGAACAAAGCATTTTAACTAGATCTCTCTAAGCCTTCTTGAGGAGCGATGCTCTAGTTTAGTTTGTAGAGCTATTTAAATGTATAGTCTTTGGTTTTGTTTTTTTATAGTTGTTATATATACAAACACAGCACTTCCTGAAAGCAGTGCTCAGTTCTCTTTAAATGGTGCTAGTGCCCTTTTTTGTTTGTTTTAATAGATGTCAGCAAAAGGGACACCTATTCTTTGGAGGGAGATACTCACATAAGCTAGAGACTACTACTCTCTGAAAAACTTATTCCTCTTAAATTTTATTTTATATTTATAATGAGACGAATTTAGTTCTTACGGTGTTTCACGTTTTCTATTATCTCTACTCTCCCTCCTTGTCCTCTAAAGCAGTAAGATGCTATAGTCTGGGGACATTTTCTGTGAGTGATTTGGGGGAAAATAAAATGATTTCAGTTTTTCTCAGGCATAGTGCTATTGTGCTATATTTTAATTAAATGTAAACTACAAATAGCACCAAAATAACTATGATATTATATTGAATGTAGGAATCTAGGAATTAGGCTTCTCAAGAACCTTAATGGTATGTGCACTGAAAGTTGAGGTGAGGGTGGGGGAACAGCAATGCCTCAGTGTAGTCTCCTGCTTGCTGCATGGCTGCTGTCTCATCTCACCTCAGGCAGCCTCCTTGCATTCCTTATCAGGTAGTTTCAGTTTCAAAACCTTTGAAACCCTTAAAAAATACATTGCATGGTAGAGATTTTACAACAGAGTTGACTAAGGATCAAAAATTATAAAATAATGAAATCAGCGATGTCTCACTGTCTGTCCCTCAGTTTCCTAAACCAATGGTCTTGTCCTCTGAAGAATTGTCTATCTTCCAGTTTCAATTTAAACTGTGAGGGACATGCATTCTGAACAGAATAGCAGGCCATATTCCATTGCAAAATATGAAAAGTGGTTTTGCAAAGAAAAAGGTTGAAATGAATGAGATATGTACATAATTTATTTTTAGTAAAATTTTGGGAAGAGTAATAACTCTTCTGAAAGATTATAAATTATAACATAAATGCAGTCATTAATATGCTTTAGACAGTAAGTTCACTCCACATATTTTCATGCCCCTTTGTATCAGGTAAACATTAAGAAATAGGAGTAGAATGCTTTCTGTTGTCCCATTTTTCTATTGGACCAGTTATGAAGATACACCTTAGAATTATGAATGTATTAGAGTTAATTTACCCAGTGAGAAGCTAATCAGAAATGTTACGGAAGTTGCTCCTGTTTTTCATTGTCCCTTTTCTTGATATTTTAGCACATTTAAGATGCCAGTCAGAATTGGGTATAGACCCAGTAGTCAGTCTTACCACAGTAGGTCTGTGTATTATGACTCTGCATCGCATCTCCACTTTGCTGTGATGACAGAGTTCCAACACTCAGCAAGTGGCAACATTAGAGATCAGTAACAGGGTGAAGACGAAAGAGTGACCATTTCTTGTGTTCACACCAGTCATCAGCTACTGGCTCAAATGGAGGTAATGAAGAGAAAATTAGAGAAAAGCTAAAAAGCAAGGAAAGATGGAAATTATATCAAAGTGTAAACAGATATTTGGCCAAAAATGAAAGTCAATTCTGATTTTAAGGATTGAATCAAAAATTTTAGAGATAAAACTTAGCTTTTATTTTATCTTAAATCAATGTTTCTCTACTCTCTTTTTCATATTCACCCCCTAAGGAGATAATTTTCATTTATTTTAATGAGAGAAATTCAACATTAAGCAATAAAATTTTGTCAGGGAGTACTGAGTTTCAGAGGGCCACAAATCACTGTGATATTTACATTTATTTATTTATTTATTTTTTGCTCTCCTCAAAGAACCAGTTTTTGCTCCCTTGGGTGCCATATAGCCTTTGTTGAGAATGCATGCTCTAAATGAAGTTTAATGTGAGTTTAACTATATTTACTTTCATGCTCTTGGTGGTAAAGTCTAGTTTGGATTTTCTGTAGTTTGCATACAATGCAAATTATCCCCATAGATAATCAGTCTGGAGGAAGAGAATTTGTAATCTCTATACAAAAATCACTGAATATATTGGAGTCCAATTAAAAGAACAATTTTGACTTTCTAGTGACAGAAAAATTGAATCTTCCTCTTATGAAAACCCATATGAGAGTTTTCTTCTCCATACCAATTCCAAGGGTGCATTGTTGTGCTTCACTGAAATGGAGAAGTGGGGTGAACATTAATTCTGGCCTCAGTAATATAACCTCTATCATTATGAGGGTTTGATGGGTTTTGTCTTACTTTGCACTGTATTTGTGACTAATAGATAATCTTTATATTCTTAAATGAATATCATTATGTCAGAGATGTAAAAGCATACTTCATTAAGCTCGATTACCTATTATGTCTTCATCGGATGGGCAGGAAAAAAGGTTGTGGAATAAAAAGTCAGGTGACATAGTGAAGATACATGTTCTACTAGCTCTTCTGCATGGCAACTTCCCCAGTTCCCCCATAGGAAACCAAAACTTCTACTATTGCAATTTATAAATACTATATAAATATATGATATTTTATATCCCACTTAGCTATATACAAATAATTCTACAACATTTTCCATAGTCAGTATTCTATAGAGTTCCTGCTAAGCAGACTTCAGGCAATGCTTACATGTTGGAAACAAGAATATAGCATCCAATTTTGTCATAAAATGTTGGTGAGTTAAGTATTATTTCCCTTAGTCAATTAGAGAAGTCTTTTGGGTTTAATTTAAAAGAATAGATTACCAAGGTTTAAAGTCATCCATTAATTATCCACAAATTAGTATACTTAGGTTTTATAAAAGAAGTGTTATAGTTTTGAAGTGATGTTAGTAAAGTGATGGCTGCTACTCAGAGAAAATTAATTATAAATATAGACATTCCAATAGCTGTGTTCACTTTTTCTAGTTGGGCAGCAATACCAAAAGCTTACCTGGTTTGGTTTAAATTATTTTAAACAGAGTTTGGCACTTCCATTGCAAGAGCTTATTGTATCCCTCAACCAGAAAGCTGGTATTTATAAGAGAGACCTTTAAACCTAGGATCTACTAGTTTGTCTTAGTGTGCACTGTTTCCGTCATTTTTTAAATTCTCAGAATAGGAGCCTCCCACCACAGTTTTATTTCTAACACCTAAATCTCAGTTGATGTGTAGTTAAAACTAAATATTTTTCATATAGATTTCCAACCTCCAAACAAGATGTAAAAGTCTGTTTTGTAAGACAGATAGTGGCTTGGACCTTGGAACACATTTCCCCATAATAGCAATGTCATAGATAGTAACATAGATCCTCTCACCACGCCTGCAGAGCCCTTCCTAGAGTATTAGCTCTTGAATGAAAACATTACATGTAGCAAGTAGATTCAATGGAATCATGGCTGTGTGCTCAGGATGCTACAGTAGGAACACATCTATCCCAACCTCAGCTTCAGGATAGAGCACCATCCTCACGGCAAAGTCATGGGGCCTGCAAAGGTGGAGACTGTATGGGCTCCGAAGGGTGCAGATAAAGTCATAGAATGCTACGATTGAAAAGGAGCTTAGAGATCATTTCACAGTAGAGGAAATTAAAGTGCTAAAAGGTAAAGGGATTTACTGAGGCACCAACTTTCCTTCCCCTCCACTTGCTGGTAAGGGATGCTTCAAAGACAGCAACATGGAAAAGATAAGAAGGAGAAAGAGAGAGACAGAAAGACAGAGGGAGAGACATCTATCTCTAACTCCTGAAGTTTATACGTCAAGTTGTCCTCACCTTGTCCTGTAAAGTTCTAAGAGTGTAAAATTGGACCTCCGATCCTTGGTATTTCCTGTTAAGGAATGTGTTGATCTGGGAGGGCTGCAATTGCCTACTTGAAATAGTAAATCTATGCTCACTTTGCTTAATATGAATCCTGCAATTTAAGTAATAAGTGTGTATCTTCTGTTTTGATGAATTTTTCTATGAGTTGAGGTCATATCATACTAGAGCTGCCCAAAACACTGTGCAGAGATGTGTGTGGTAATAAAGAACTCTTAAGGAATTCACTGTGTATTTAGGTGAGGTACATTTTAAACAAATAAAGAAATGCCATTTGGCCTCTAAGTAGTATAAATTACTTTTTCCCAAAAGTAAATGTAGGCTCATTAAGAATATATTTCCCAGGTTTCAAACATATATTTTCACTGAGTCGCTTAAACAGTTTAAACCATCTATATTGATACATATTGATTTAATGGTAGCTAAGATGAACCTGTCCATGGCCTAAATTTTCATTAGACTAAATAAATGCCAGGGGAAAAAAAAAAGGTGCATGTATTCTGAATTATTTAGAGAGGCTGGTGATCCAGCTTCATTGCGTTGCTCTCATCCTAAATTTCTTTTAAAATTACATAGATCAAAAAATTTTCTAGCATATAAGTAAGCAATATAATAGGATAGGACATCCCTTTACAAAGTGATGGAAATACTGAAATAAAACTAAGTTGGGCATACCTGGGGCGGCTATTAGAATTTGTAGAGTATTGTCCACATCATTACATGAATTACGTGAGGTATAGTTTGCCGTAAACTTAGTGCACCAATTTATTGCTATTGGAGTTACTGGAGTGAAGAAAGCTAAGTTAAATCAACTGTATGAAATGCTTTGAAGTCCTTAAGTACAAGGGCCTGTGGGTCATCGAGGCTTGAGTAATGTACATGATTGCAACAACACAGGTTTGTGTTTCTAAGAGCTGTATGGCCTTTCAAAATTTGTATCAATCTTGAAAAATGATTTAGCTTAAAATTATTATTTGAAAATATTCTATGTTGGACCTCAGAAAGTGATAAATCACAAGGAAAACTATCCCATCAGTGTTTGCTGAAAATGCATGATTCTTCCTCCAAAAAGATATTGGAGACATATTTAATAATACCTGGGTTCTATTTCTAATTGACTAGAATGTTTAACCTAAGTTTAAGGAACTAGGAAATAAAATAGATTGTAAACTGAAAAATGCCATTTGTCAGTATTTTTAATCCATTACTAGAACCAGTGACAGGAAATAAATTCCGGCTGCTCTGCTTGAGATGCATTTCAGTTGCCATTAACAGATCTTCCCCGTTTTCATGCACACTCAATAAAACTCTGTTGAATGACTGACTCGGATGACTTCGGCGGCAAAACTTGAAGTTAAAGCTGTAATATTGTAACAGAAACCTCCAACAGGAGTATCAGATGAAGCTGAGAATAAATGTAGTATATCAGGCGTCATAAAAGGGTAAATGTGGGGTACATTTATGCTTTCCTCTATCTACTCTGAGATTCATATGTAAGATTCACACTCATTATTCTTGTCATCTTAATGAGATCAGTGTGGGAACATTTCTCTCCTCTCCCTCTTGACTGTCAGAAATGGGGCACTCCATTATTTCTCCTTCCTCTCTCTACTTTTAAGGACGAGTAATATTTTCTTAGAAGGCCAGAAATGTTAACTGGTTACAGTGGGCAGCCCCAGAGTATCGCATGAAAAGGCTTCGGGACTTTAGGTAGGAACCACAGCATTAGTGTCTCTCTCTCTCTCTCTCTCTCTCTCTCTCTCTCTCTCTCTCTCTCTCTAGCTCTCACTCTTTTTCTCTCATGTGTGTGCTTTTATTTTATTTTCGACTTTTATCATCTGCCATATTTCCCAAGGGGTTTTCTTGGAAAAGAGGGGAACAAATCATTTCTACATGTGGAAGAAAAGATGGTACCTGAGTATTACTTCTAATTGCTATCCTCCTTGTCACTGGATCTATTGCACTAATTAATTTTGTGCACAGTCTTCCTAAACCAAGTCTGAATGCAGTTGGTTCATGTGTCCAAGCTGGTCACATGTCAGGCCTTAAACTGAAAGAGGTAAAATGGGCAAGGGACCAACTTCTAGTGCATCTTATCCTCGAACACATTTGCAGATCTGTAAAGAACAGTCACTGTTTATAATTAAAGTTGCTAGGAAAGATTTTTTTATCATGGTTTTAAACATGATGAATTCGCTTTGTCCTTAAGGACAGTAGGAACTTATGGAAATATTATTTAAGCCATCTATGCTATTAATGATTCATTTACATCGTAACCACACTGTTTTTGGAACTGCTTTCCTTTAGAGAAACTCATGTGTTAGAGGATTCCCTTTAACATGATTGAAGAATTTTAAAGTAGGCATTTTTAATATTTGCTGCCTCTTAATTATAATTTGGTTAAGGCACCACTGTTAGCACAGGGATTATGAGTTAATAAAAGCATCATAGTATTAGTAAATAAAACACCATGTAATTTTCCCCAGGTAATGACTAACAGCATAAGGCTATATTAACAATACTCTTAGTATACAGTCCCTAAATGTATTTGATTGTCATCCTTTAGAAGATAATTGTATATTGAAATTCAGTAATGAAATAGTTGAGGGATTTAGTAAGCTAGTTAATGTAAACTTCTTAGACGCATGACTCTTTTCAAATGATTTTTATTACACGGCTATGTAAATCATCATTCTATGGTAACATCCATCGGAAAGTTTTAAATGTTAGTTTCACAGTCGCCAGAGCGACCTTATTGAGATTCCTAAAGAGCTTATTTATCTCATCACAGTATTTGTTAAAAACAGTTGAAAAATAAAATTAATAAGCCATTAGGTCATTATTACGTAATGTTTTCTCCTCACATAGATAAATGGGTTCCTTTTTCTCTCTTTCTTTTTAAATAATGTCTCTCTGGCTTTGTTCCGCGGCTGCAGCAGGCTGTTAGTATGTATCTTTATACCATCAGAATGAATGAGATATATCTGTATAAATTATTGATTCACTTGAGCCTCCCTCTGTAATTCAGAGCTGAAAACTCTGGCAGCTTATCGAATAGAACGATATAACTAGGAGACTGAAGTTACCTACCACAGAAACAATTGCCAGTTGGGGGGTCAAATGCCCTTTTACCTTTATACCTGAACACCTGCAAATTGAGCTGTATCCCATTCAGAATTTTAAGAACAGGTCCATTGTCGCAGGAAGCAGAGTTTGTTTCTTGGAGAAAATTATGCCAGTTCTAGTTCTGAATGAAAGACAAGGCTTTTATTACTCAAGGGATATTAGGGCTGACTGCTTTTTTGAGAAAACAAATTTGCAGTAACTTTATCTGTAATTTAGTCCTGAATGGGTGCAAATAGACTGCACATTGTATGGTGCAGAAAGAAGAAAATAGGGGTTTGTTAAAGCCGTACAAGGGCTATGTAACCATTATATTTCCGAGGGAAGTCTTATCGGAGTTGCAGGTTATAAAGGGGAATATTTTGGTTACAGCCTCTAGCATCAAACACCTGTTTTAAATTTTAGTTTAGAATGACATTGAGAAAGAAAGTTTTTGTCTAAAATTGTGGATGATGAAATACGCATCTCTTGAAAGTTCCTATACAGGTTGTCTTTGACTTAGAGACTGGCCCTATCCAGAAACTTCAGAAATTATCACAATCACTCGTCATAAGCTTGAATGTTAGTCATGGAGCTGGTTGGAATCTGTTGACTTGTTTTGCTTTTATAAGCAGATTAGATTCATAGATTTACATACCCTTTCCCATTAAAAAAAAATAAATACTATACAATCTACTTCACCTAAGAGTCTGATTCAAGTTTGGCCAAGGCTGAGAGCAAGATGAATGTTTTGAGTAAGGGACAGGAAAAAGCATAATTCAGTTGATGAGCTTCCAGGTCACACAGTGTGGGGACTAATGTATCATACGTTATTTGGAGAAACTCATCCCTCAAGTTGCTTACCCACTCCTTAGTCAGCAAGCTCAGTAGTTGTCATAGAAACACTCATTTTTACAGTGTTATAGTTGATCACTGACATGGAACCAGACTAGGTAATCAAACATCTTAGCCATATGCTTGTTCTGAGCTCCAACCTAGTCAATTAGCACATTTTATATTAAAAACTTAGTTGTAATAGGTCTTCATTAGCTAGCAGTTGCCATAATTGAATAGTTACTCAATTATATTCTTCCCCCACCTCATTTTCACTTCTTTTCAGAGTCCAAGTAGGAATATATCCAAGAACATTCATGAGCCCCTCTTCAAGCAAAATTCATGACCCACACCTCAAAAAAGCTGTTAGAGGTTGATCCAGGGTTTCATACTTAATTTTTCTTGCTGTGTTTTGGCATAGATAACTAGGCCCTTGGGCCCTCCCTTTTTCCATTTATTTCAGGATTTCTAGTGTTTCTTCACTGAATAAAGAGAAGACAGAAGTCTTCTATGGTAAAAGCCTGTTGTGCATTAATGTCTCTGGGATGTGGCTACCTTTCTACCCTTAAACCTATCCCTTCTTCTACTATTCTCCAGTCTCCCCACCAGACACACATCTGAGCACATCATTATCCTGGGATTATTCCCCATTATGTGTGTGATGGTCCCTGCTACCCTTTTCCTGTGTCTGCCATATTTTATGTCACTGCAATTCACCTGTGCCCTGTTATCATCTGACGGTCAAATCAATTATCTAGGGGTGGGAATGGGGCCACCCCTAGATAGCATATGTACATTTTATCACTGGCCTTGTGGACAAAGTATTTCTGATTTTCCTTGCCATCCATGTCCTTATTTACAAGCAGGTGTAAAAGGCTGTACTTGGGGTATCAGAGAGCAGGTAGAGCATTAAAATGGCCCCTGGATAATACCATGTAAGAAATTTCTGGCCCTAGTTACTCACATGTATGTTCTTCTTGCTTGGTGAGAATTGCAAATTGTACCTCTTCCTTCTATGAAACAATTTGGAAGATAATTGGTCATAAAGGTTTTCTGACTTTGGTAGTGTCGTTGTGATTTTTCTCTGTGTAATACAAAATAAGCAAAAGCAGGTAACCTCATAAGAAGTGTAATAAACCACACTTAGCTTTAAAAAAAACCCCACAAGGTTTGAACTTCTCTGCATAATGAAGCACGATAGCTGCACATTTTCAGCACTGGAATGGCACATCAAAAGGAAGGATAGAATCAAAGTCATACTAACATTCCAGCTACTGTCCATTCTTTGGAACATGGTAGGGTCCTTTCTCATGCATCCATCCTTGCTGACTAAGTCTTTGCAACTTAGATTTGTAGCTGGAGTCAATGTAAGAATATAAATTGTTTCAAGGATGACAGATTACACATCTGGTTTCTTCTCCCAACCCCCATGTTCACCTTTATAACATTTTTTTTTTTTTTTTTGCAAAAAGTAATGCGGTTTAAAAATCATTTTAAGTTGCCCAACATAAATGATAAAATCAAATATTGAATTCACAAACAATAGTCTTTATTGGTTTGTGACAAGTGATCCATCTTTTTACATTAGTGCAGCTTTCTGAACCAGATTATTTTTCATAATTGATAATTCGTGAGTCAGATATTTGTTATCCGTTCTTTTATGGCTTTGAAAATAGTGAACGATGCCAAAGATCACTGTGCTTTTATAAAGAAAATTATTTTAGTGTAGTTTATTGGCTGGCATTTTCTGAAAGTATGTTACCAGTAAGTTTTGTAGAGAATGCAACAAAGATAAAAGTAATATCTCTTGCTAGAAAGAGACCTGATGGGTTTAGAATTCATATTGATAATGTGAATTAGGTTTAGAAATCATTCATGTTTAGCATGAGAACAACGAAACTATACAAATAAGAAAAAAATGCCAAATAGAGTTCCTGGAGCTAAGAAAAAGTAGTTATGTTGCATATAAGGGGAATTTTTCCAATACACAAACCACATTAAAACAACACACAGACACAGTGGGCTACCTTCCTATGAGCATTACAATTATGTCGCAGAATAATGACACCATTTCTTACGATCAGTAATTTTAGGTGATATTGATAGATAGCCTTAGGATAAGTATCCACCAATCATAATACAATTTTTATTATTTACCTTCATATTTGGTTCCTAAAACCTTCTTAAATGCAAATAGGAAAAGTCTTACCCTTTATTATGGTTTATAATTATGTTAAAGTAGAATTAGGTCTGTAAATGAATTTACTTGTCCCAGGTAAACAATAATAAGGCCTTTAAAATCTATTTTGCCTAAGAGGGCAATATTAAAAACTTTTCTTACCCTTAAATAATAATTCTGTCCTACATCCTCAACGTTTTCACTAATTCTCTTCACAATTATACTGACTGACAAAGTATAACTCATTTGGTAAGTAACAATCCAATTTACTGAGCATTATATAAGAGGAAAAATATTGTTAGATGAATTAAATATTAATTTCACAGAAAATTTATTATTAATCTGCTTTTAGAAATGATGTTTCATCCTCAATCGTTATTAAAATTTCTCCTGAACAATTTAATTATAAAAACTATTTCTAATATAAACATCATCTGCTTAATTAAAATAAAATTGAGACCATTTTATCATTATGTAATTACATTATGACTATATACAATTAAATACATATATAAAACATTTGCTCTTCAGGAGATTCTAATAGTAGGGGGAAAAAAAACACCTGTAGGTTAATGCCTTCATCACTTCCATTTTTAAAGTTATAGATTTTATTTATTGCTTAAAATTCATACTTTAGTTGGAAAACAAATGCTGAACAATATACAGTTGGCTACAAATCAGAATAAACTAGCATATTACTAGTACAGTGCCTTTTCATTGATTTTGTTATATTTGAACTCTTTAATTGAATTTCACCTAAGATTATTACGTCCAAATAGTTCATTGATATATTGTAGATAAAATTTTATTATTAAAAACCAAAATCCAATTATAAAGAATAGTATTCTTTCCTTACTCAACCTGAGTATGTTCTAAATTCTGTTTAAAACTAAGGATGTGTGGAATATCATCAGATGGGTAAGCAGAATGCTTGAACTATATATATAGCAGTGTTAAAGAATGATAATTTTCCTTTATGAATTGGCAATGTTGACAGTGTTACTGAGGGTTTATAACAGTAGGAGAAAGAATTTGCTCTACCTTTTCAGATGTTTCATTGGCCTCATTTATGGCATGTGCAGTGATAGTGGGATATGTTTATTTGTACATATGGTGTGACAGATTGTTGATGTGTTTTAACCATAATATATTATTCAGTTTTGAAACCTACTCTCTTTAGAGTTGGAATTTCTTTATAGTTGAAGGGAAAATTCATTTCTAATAACTTTTCTTATCATTTTAAAGATCTGCATTTTAAAAAATCACTCTGTATTGCAGGAAATGCAGGCTGTTATATAAATTACTGGGAATTCAGTATGAATTTGATATTTTTTTTGCAAGTAAAAATCAGATTCCTTTATTGTAAGATGAACTATCATGAGCTTCATAACTAAAGTATTTAATATTTTCTTAAAGAAGAAATCCAGTTCAAAATATACATAATATTTAACTTAAATATTGAAAGTAGATAGTTTTTGAACAAATGAATGTTAAAAGCTATATGGAGTAAGGGAATATGTAATATAAACAGATCCATCCCTCCACCAGATTTGCCTCCTGATGAGATTTGTTCGAACCATGGAAACTAATTCCAGATTTTGTGAGTGAGTACTCTACTAAAAACAATCGAAATTATCAACATAGATTCTACATAAAACTTATGTACAGAATCACTGTTCATTCAGAGGTGTTAGGATACATTATTAAAAGAGAAAATTCCCCATCAAAAAGTAATTTACATTTTTCAGAAGATAAAGAAACGCCCCCAATATTGTTTACCTCTTTTTCGTCTCCAACCTAGTTGTCTTGTATGTCATTCTGCAGTTTGGCCTGTAGGTAGCAGTCTTGCACCATAAAAAGCTCCTCTTCGCTCATTTATTTAGGCTGGAAAAGCTTACACCATTACACATCTATTAAATGTAAGCAGTGTTATTTGCATAAATTCCAGACTTTGATGATGGTCTCTAGCCTACAAATTATGCAGTTGTTTGGCCTCGAAGTTCACGATTTTTCTCAAAGGTGACTTTACTTTACATTGTGACCCCATGTAGGTGGGAAATAGCCAAATAGTTGGGTTCATAACCTGGAATTTTGAAAATCTTAAGGCCTTTTGTCTGAAATACATTGTTTTGTTTCTCACACAGATAAAAGAGAAATTCACAAGTCTTCTAGAATATACAGTAATATTTTAGTATTTATGTAGCAAAGATTACAAAAAAGTGCTTCTGAAGTCAGGCTCTCTCACATGTAATGAGGCAGTTGCTGTTAGCAATTCGGAACCTTTACCAGGTTAAACCTGTTTTATTTCTATTAAGAATAGTTAAAAAGCCAAAAACAGCTCAGCATTATTATTGTGATTTGTTATTTTTAAACAATTGCCACAAAGTACCATTGCATATATATATATATATATATATATATATATATATATATATGCAAAAAAAAAAAAAAAATATATATATATATATATATTTTTTTTTTTAATGGCAAATCATTTCCTTACTTGCTTTGTAGCTGTCTTGGAATAATGGATAACAGTGTATTAATTCACAGTTGCAGAGCATGCGTTCCATACCAAAATGTACCTTTATTTCTGATTCATGGGTTGAAAATAGTACATTATATTTTTAAACTCGATATACTGAAAAATATTCAAAAGTATAACTTTTTATTTCTTCTGGAAAGATAATTCTCTTTTGGTAACAAGGCTATTTGTCCACTTTTGACCTACTTTCATGTCTTCATTCCTTCCTCTAATTAACTTAGTGCCACTGAGTGTCCAGGCTCTATCCTAGATTGGGATTTCAAATTGGTTAGGACCTGACTGTGAAAACATTTATATTTTAATTAAAGTCACATCTTACTGAGGAGGGGAATGGATTTTACTTACTCTGAAATCTGATCAATATATTGTACTTTAAGGTTAATATTTCATTCCTAATGTCTAATGTCTAATTCCATGAAAATTTTTGAGGAGTTCAAAAAAATTATAAACCCTCATCCTTGTGTATATTTCTTTGCTGCCAAAGAACTCATTGGATTTTAGAGAATGGAACTTGCATTATTTCAGGGATCCTCTGAACAAATTGTTTCTGAATGATTGTATTCTTAATATGGTATATTTAAATGAAAGAGAAACTAACCTTTGTTAGTTTGTTGATACCACTATGTCAACATATTTCAAACTATTAGCATTTTAAGTTTCAGCTGTTGAACAAATTGGCAATACGATACCTCTTAGTTTGCAAAAATTGCCCCACAGTCCTAGAAATTGTTTATCATCAGTTACTACCTTTGTTGATAAAACTTCAACTACTTATTTTTCGTAAAGTTTAAAATTAATCCAATCATAAGAAACTTATGGCTGTGATTGCATTTGGGACCTGTCATGCCCACTTTTTATAATGCTTGCAAAGGTTACAGAGTGCAGTTTCAGGAACAAGAAGAGCTTATTGTTTGTGAGGAGTAGCTTTGATTCCATGGATCAGTGGTTATTAGAGCTGCAGCTGGTTCACAACAAATATTCACATCTTAAGTGGTTAGATAGAGAACTCATTTTCTCACAGGGTAACCCGGCGGGCTGGGGGTGGGGGTAAAGCTCAGAAAGAAGTAACTTAAGTGACTAAGAAGTTTCCAACCAACTTGTGAAACTGGGACGAGAAAACTAACCTTTAATGTGCGAGGGAGGCCTTTTCATTTCTTAACATTACACATTTGCTTTTGAATCCTTCGTTATTCTTCCAAGACTTTCTGATCATAAGATTCATTGACATATTCCTGTTGTAAGTGTAGTTGATTTACATGTTGGTTGTAAGCAGATTCAGGCATAATTTCAAATCATTATTTTTTAGTATGCTCTTTTTAGTTCTGAAAATGTTCTTTCCGTTAGCTGAAAATGTAGATCCTCCGACAGTCCTTCTCTACACCTGCCTCTCCCAAATCAAGGCTTAGGCTGGGATACCATACAGATGAAGGACCTTCCGTTTCAAGGGATCAGCTCTTATCTGAGCTAAATGAGGCTGAAGTTGCAGATGAAAATAGAGTGGAAAAACAGGTGCTGAAACAGGTGGGTTTGTGATCTTCTGCCATTACACGGGTTCTCATAGTTGTAGACTAATCACAAGAAGCAACAGAGCTCCCTCTGTTATAGAGAAGTCTGGGGCATCCTCACACCAGGGCTTGACCCACATGGGTGATGAACTTGACTTGGTGGGGATGACATTTCTCTCGCTCTCTAATTAATCCACCCTAATATACAGACAAGTACACACATTGCTGCCTCTTAATAAAGTCAATAAAGATTTTTGTTTTATCCCCAGAGACCCCTCCCTGTGTGGGAGAGAGGCCACAGAGCAAAGAAACCATCTTTGTTCTCTGTCAAACCTCAGAGATCCCATTTCCAGGGGCACAAAATGGATACATCTCAAAACTAAGGGTCACTTCAGGAATTTTTATCCTTTATTTCTTCATTTTCTCAGGAGATGTGAAAATACCTGTAGAACAGAAACAGAAGTATAGAAAAAGACTTGGCACCACATTGGAATAAACAACTTTGTTTCTCTTTTAATAGTTAAAGAATAAATGGGTTCCATTTTTGAGAAATGAGTAATTATTACGTGTATTAATAAGATCATGGTACCCAACTCCTTGGCAGAGTGCATGGAACTTCTCAGCCTTTGATCTACATACACATGTAAAAACCAGATTAAAAACCTCGGCAGGCCAAGGGCAGAGCTCTTAGGAAATCCTGATGCTGCTGGTTGGGGGGATCCCACTTTAAATAAGCATTTATTGAAGGTCTTCACTCAGACAATAAAAAATCTCAATGGTCTAGCACATTGTTTTTCTAATTTTAGCATGTTTCAGTATCACCTGCAAAGCTCTGAAAAACACAAATCTAGACCCTGATCCCAAGGTTTCTGATGTAGTAAGGTAGAGGTGGGACTCAAGTATTTTCATTTTTAACAAGTTTACAGATGATGCTGATAATACTGGTATAGGGACCACACTTTGAGAACCACTGTTCTACTGCAACCCACTCTCCTGGAAGCTCATTAGAACCACCAGGGGCGCATTAGAAGAGCACACACACACACACCAGTTTCTGCTCTTCAGTAATTCTGATTTAACTGGTCTTGGATCGGGATCAGGTATGATGAGTAAAATCTAGCTGCCCTCAGGTTATTCTAATGTGAAGTCAGGATAGAAAACCCTGGATCCTTTCACGGAAGAATATATAATTTGTTGGAAGAACTACACGAAAAGAGGAAAGGAGGCACGGTTTCAGAAGACCGGAGAAAGAAACCAGAAATTGCTACAAGAGGAGGAGAAAGACACGGTAAAGATCCATTTCTTTTTTTTAATCGACATAAAGTAAAACTTAAGAGTGAAGGAGGTTCAAGAAAAATGTACCTACAGCTGGCATTTAGGGAGCTGCCAGGATTTCCCTGCGACTGACACCCTGATACTCCTCAATCCATCTTTCTGCCTCTGTGCCTCTCTGCACTTTACACCTAGAAGGAAAAGCAGCCTTGAAGTGGCTTCCATAGGATTTGGGTGCTCTCGGAGCAGATGAGTGTAGCTGTAGACATAAATTAATAAAAATGAAATGTACACGTATTTCTCAAAATATTTTTAAAATTTCCCTTCTCTCTCTAACTCCTTCTTTTAAAGAAAGAACGGAACCCTTGTCAGTTCCCAACGTCACGTGAAGACAGTGTTAATGGGGTAACATCCAAGAAGCAGATTGAGGCGAAATATAGGAGGGTGATCTTTCATAGTCCTGTTTGGTACTTGGTACCAGTTCTATTTAGAGTAGACTGAGCAGCTGCTTCGAGCTAATCTTTTTTAACATTTGGAGACTTAGCAAAATAATCTTTATTTTTACAAAAACACAACCTTTCACTCTACCTAATAAGCAGCTGGTTTGCCTCATTCAGATATACTGGTCCCACACTGCAAATTCCCAGTACCCAATATTCTCTAGTCCTGTGTCCAATTCCAAGCAGTCTCTCACTTGCACTTACATGACATTTATAAACTTTCATATCTTTAGCTTTAGTATTGAACATTTTGTTCATGCTTTTAGTTTTCCATAAACCACTCTAAAATTCATAAAAGGAGGCACAATTAATGGTCCCCAAACCGTTGTTAGTGATTTGTTGTTTTTTGAAAGATAGTATAAAGAAAAATAAATCTCAGTAACCATTCTAACCTTAGTTCTCATATGTAGTTGCATGCTACCCTTACATTCAGTCTTCTAGGCCAGAGTTGGCAGTGACCTTGCCTACATCGTACCACTTCCTATGCCCTGTCTTTTGACAGACATTATACGTTGATCCCAGCACACACAGATATCATATCTCAACAAAACACTCCCAGTAACCGCCAGTTAGAGTTGATTCTCAAGACAAACCTGTCTGTCATTCCCTAATTCTTTGCGAATATGTTTGTCTTCTCTCCTGGGTTTGAGCCTATAAAGACTGGAGAAGAGGTTGCATTTGTTTTTTCTATTCTACTCAGGATGTGGTAGAGGGCTTTGTACATAGCAGATCTCAATGTCAATGCATTTTTTGTTGAATTTTATTTTGTAGGCTCATCTAACCTGATGGCAAAATATATTTTATAGAATTTTTTCATGTAGGTTTTATTATTCTTAATAAACAGTATCTCAACTAATGGAAAGCAAAATATAGCCAAATAGAATCATCCCGAATCAAGAATGATTTCTAGCTATTTTTGGTACCAATGATACAGCTAAAACAAAAAAAGTAGATTCTCCAATCCAAAATAAACACACTCTCCCTGAAATCCTTTTTATGTTATTATAATCTTCTTTAATAAACCAGAGGAAAAAATCAATTGCAGCTCTCTAAATTTTCACAAACCCTGACTTAATGGAGTTTACACTAATGGTCTTTTCTATATTATTTCTATTATGTTTCGCTAATAAAAAGCAGGTTGCTAAAGCCTCTTTATTTATTCAGTTGTCATATTTCACTATTGTGATTATTAGAGATATTGTTTATTCATAAGACAGCATCCATAACATTCACTTTGATGAAGAACATTTTTAAGTAGTTAGATTTGTGCTTTCCTGAACATATCATAAAGTTTAATAAAAAGGAATTGTTTGTGGCCCTTTATTCCTTGATGATTTTTCCCAAGACATATTACTAATTAAGAACTTTGCTGAAAATCTACATAAATCAGAAAGGTAAAATAAAGTGAGCAGTAGACGTGGAAAGAAAAGTTGTTTTTTCGTTTTTAGATGACATAATTCATATGTTAGCATTTAATGAAGAGCTTGTTTCCTTACGAAGTAAAATATGCCCTTTTTCATAGCCATAATCTACAGCCTGCAGAGTGTGTGTGTGTGTCTGTGTGTGTGTTATTTTGATGCGGAAGGAAACATAAAGTTGAAAAAAAAACAAAAAACAGCTTTCTTTACAGAGTACTAATGGTTTCTCAATAACTTTCCCTAATGTCTTCAGGAGGGGGGTGCGGGGAAGACCTTAGCACCTTTTTAGTTTTGCAGCTGTTTTTACACTTTTATTTCCTCTTCTTTCCTCCCACATTTACACAAAAAACCTTCTCAAGTCTCTCTTAAGCGCTGCAGCAACTAAATCAATCCTAAGTGGCAACCACTTCTAACAGCGTTGTGTATGGCTGTGTGTTAATTAGCTCCAGTAGATTATCCCCCGGTGTGCAGCGGGGTGTTGGTGGGAACTTCTCAATGTGCAGAGAGTGCTGAGGATTTCATGTTTATTTTCATGTATGGAGGCAAATTCTCAGTATGTCTTCAAATTATCTCCTTGGGGGTGTTTTTCCTGAGCTAATCCTGACAGAATCTTTCTGTCAGATATGCCCATCATCAAGAACAGGAGAACAGTACACATACAGGAACCTCTGTGCTCGGGGCTGTATGCAAATTTAATGCCCAGCTCATTTCTGTTTCTCTTACATGGATGACAGACATCTTAACAATGTGTTCCACATTTCCCTCTGGGAATCCAGTTGGATTCCTCTATGTATATGAGTGCATATATACATCCATTTGGAATGTGTCTTTGAATGTAGTATTGGGAACATATATGCATACAAATGTGTTTATATATGTACATATAAGCACATTTATTATAAGTAATGTGGATATCGGGATGCATGTGTGAGGATGGGAAAGAGTCAAGCAGCTCTTGATCAGAGATGTGTCTACATCCCAGGGAGACTAATCAGCTGCTGAAAAATGGATAGGGTAGAAGAACTGATAAACAAATCTATGCTGAATGCAATTCCACAACATTTGGGGTGGGAGTTGTGCCACTATGAAATGGTGCGTAGCAACAGCATAGCAAATCAGCTTTGTTTTTCAGCTATTTTCATAGGAAAGAAGTTATGTCCTAAGAGCTTTTCCAATCTTAAGTGCCAATCTTTATGATTGACCATAGATTTGGGACTTAACTTACCTGTTGCCACCATTGTGTCTGAGGTTGTCAATCTATTAAGTACTTCCTTTGCAATGTCATTATTTTATTTTGCAGTCAAAATTTCCGCCCCAGGGATGTGTCCTTGAATCCCTATCTCCATTTGCTGATGAACTAGGCTGGCAATCCTAGAGGGACAAGGGAAGGACCCCTCTAATGCTCTCTTTTAAGCCTAGGATGCATGCCAGACAGCCAGCTCTATGCTCTTCTGTCTCCTGTAGCACTTCACTGTCAAAGATGCTTCCCATATGGAGCACCTACTCTGTGCTAAGTACTTAGCAGTTTTATCTGAAGTGGCCAAAGCTAAGGGTGGTACTCTTCATCAAAAGCCCCTCCCCCCCAAAAAAAAAAAACACCTCAAGTGAACATAGATGCTCAGTAAAAACAGTTCGTTGAATATTCAAATGCAATTTCAAAGTAAATCTAGCTACCTCTGAGATGGTAAGACCACCTTTCTACAAATTAGGAAGTATTACTATCTGGTTTACATTGCAAATATTAGACTATTTTGCTCTGACAAGAGTACGTATTGTGATAGTACTTTTATCTCAGAAATGGAAACTGAGTCTAGTGAATTTAAATCATTTGCTTAATAGTATAGGGCTTGTAAGTCTTGATCAAGCCAGGTGTTTCCCTCTCCCAACCTAAAATAAGAAGGAGGAAACAAAGGGGTTACAGGGAAAAGATAAGTTAGAGCAGCCTAAGAGACTAAAACTATCCATCAAGTCTCTTCTCGCATTATAAACTCTTTTGAAAGAACCAAGCAAAGCTTATCTCTTACCATTCCAGGCCCCTAATATTGCAACTAACAAATAAAAAAGGAAAGAAGATAATGCTATTTTCTGTCTGTATCTTTCTATACTATGCTTCTCAGTTTTGTCTTGTTTTCCTCTTAATACCGTTTGCATTCTCAAAGGGGTCCTCTCATTGTTTTTCCCACTACCTGACTAACTTAAATGGCTCCCCCAAATTCCCCTGAGAGTTGAGGAAACAGGGGTTTTCTGTAGCTACGTTATTTGAGTTTAAGATGGGTGTCACTGTGAACCCAACCCAGTTTTAGCATATGGGATTCATTTATGGTGATTCAAGTTTTATTCAAAGGGCTTTGCTTTGTACCCACTGTCGTGGTCAGATGCAGCCATATTTCTAGTGCTTAGCCTGAGGGCATTACTCTAGATCTCTAATTATTACCAGAAGACATAATTACATACTGAATCGAGGGTGTAAAAGTCCTAGAATTTTATGTATGAATTAGTTTCTTTCAATTAAAGAGAATGAATATTTATTGAGTATATATTATATGCCTGGCAGTGTGCAAATGTCATCATGTGATCTGATCTTTATAATTATCTTTTACGGAAGGTGCTATTAATTTAGCATTTCATGGAAAAGGAAAACAAGCTCTGAAAGAGAAATTTGTCAGAGATAGTAGAGTTAGAAAGTGCTAGAGCCTGGCTTCAAACCCATTGTTTGGGTTTACATCTCAGTTGTTTCCAGATATGCCGTCATCAGTTGGGCAAAGTGAACACCCATCCCAAGGAGGCATGTGCTGGCCAGTCTGAGAGGGACCATGATGGCCAAGACATTTTTTTTGAAGTCTCTGATATTATTTTTAAATGAATATGACTTAGTCATTCTACTCTGGAACATTTTCATCTTTATTTTATTTTTTTAATTACTACCAATTACAAAAATATTTCCTATGTTGCTTAGCCTTATCTCTGCCTATCTCCAGCAAACTGCCGTGTAAACCCTGGAGCTTTTTGGTATTCCAGGTGAAAATTTGCCTCTAGGGAAAATACTGTATGTTGGCTTACTGTCCTTCTATTCTGGTTTAGCAGGTGAAGCGGAATCTGGGAGTAGTGGGATATTTACCTAAAGGCACGGTTACAGTTGATTATAAAACATTTTAGATATTCAGATGTGATGACTTCAAATTGAAGGTGATAACCAAGTACCTGTACTGGGTAAAATTTGGGAGATGTTTCAGAAAATTGAATTTTAAACTCTTGCCTTGCCTTTAAAAAAAAAAAAAGTATTGAGGTGACAGTTGCTAGTAAAATTACATAGATTTCATGTGTACAATTCTGTATTACATCATCTATATATCACATTGTGTGTTCACCACCCAGAGTCAGTTCTCTTTCCATCACCATATATTTGATCCCCTTTACCGTCATCTACCACCTCCCATCCCCCAACCACAAAACTATTGTCTGTGTCTATGAGTTTTTGTTTCTTCATTTGTTTGTTTTGTTCTTTTGTTGTTTTCAGTTTTATATCCCACATATCAGTGAAATCATATGGTTCTTGACTCTTTCTGTCTGACTTATTTCGCTTCGCATTATAATCTCAAAATCCATTCATGTTGTTGCAAATGGCAGTATTTCATCTTTTCTTATGGCCAAATAGGATTTCATTGTGTATATATACCACAACTTCTTTATCCATTCATCTATCAAGGACACTTTGGTTGCTTCTATGTCTTGGCTGAGCTCTTGCCTTTTAATGTGAGTATCTGAGAGGAGTACTCATCTCTGTGCCCTAGCACCTAGCATATGGCTCGGTTGGTCAGTTGATTGATTGATTAGTTAATAAGCAGGCAAGCATAGACACTCCCAGAATTCCAGCCTAGATAATTCCAGAGACATTCAATACCATAGGACTAATTCCAGAAACAATAATGGAATTTTGTCTTATGCCACACTATAGTACTTAGAGAATTTAACATTAACTCTCAGGACCCTGTCAGTCCATCCAGTCCACACATGTCCCTGCCCCCGCCCATCATCATCCTCCACGTCCAGCATCATCTTACTGATTTTTCTCTGCCTAAATGCATCACATCTACTCCAAGTAAAAGCTGTAAAACTCTGTAGTTGTTACAGTTGCAAATAGGTTAATTATGCATCTAATGCATTTATTTGTTCACTCAACATTTAGTTACTGAGCACCTCCTACATATCTGGTGGTGTGCTGGATGCTAAGAAGCAGGTCTGGTAACCTGATAGAGAATTTCAAGTTCATATGGGTAAAGACATAAGGTGATACACTTTGATTTCCTCACTGCCCAGATTTTTCCAATGCATTTTACAGGATTTTCTAGAAATGACATCCCAGCCATTGTTCTGACTCGAATACAGTGAATCTAATAACTTAGTTGAGTCTTCTTAGAGACCCAAGCAAAAGGTCTTGGTGCTGCATGCCTCCCATTTCTCTTCCATATCATAGGAATTCACAGTTTAGACATCATCAGTTATAAGAATACCATCATGAAATTATTATGGACTTCAAGAAACTCTATGTAGCAATTCACTATAAAATAGAACTAAACCAAAGCACAGCAACATGACTGTCCTTTTGGAATCAGGGTTAACACCTGTGTCTTCATTAAACTTTTATAACATGTAATATTCTGGCAGAAAAGATGCTGGGTATGTATAAAGTATGATGGCTGCTGGTGTTGCTTCTGTAGCATTTGGACAGCTTAAACCATATGGCCCAAACGTACCTCTAGATAGGTGTATAATTTTAGTTGACTTTGTTTCAGAGCACTTGGAGGTCTGTTTGAATTAGTCAAATCAGGAGCCAAATTAAATCCCAGAAATAGGTGTATTTCCAAAAAGAAAGGATGGGATATGTGTTCTAGTTGACCCAGTTAACAAATCACTGCCTTAAATCAAATAGTAGTACATAAAGGAATGTTTATGTATCTAAGAACTATGCCTCAGGATCTGCCTTTCTGACTCTTTGCAAGCATAAAGTAATGTTAAATACACAGACGAATGCTTTACCCTTACTTGAGCATGAAAAAGAATCTGATTAAGACTCGTTCTACTTTAAGAGATGACTGATCCATTAACCAGTGCCTCAGTAGCCATCCTTAAACCCCAGAGCTTCACATTTTAGGTATTTACTTTCTCATCCCTCTAACCAGAGGTAAGTTGAAAGAAAACTAGCTCCAGAAATGTGCAAGCAGCTCCACTCGCTTGAGTCACTTAACTTGCACTTGAGTTGTGCTTATCATGTGCTAGGCTTTGTCCTAAGGACTATAGTAACTCATTTAGCCCTCATACCAATCTCACAAGATAGTTAGTTACTTCTGTTATCCTTCCTTTATATACAGATGAAGAGACTGAGGGACAGAGAAATAACTTGTCCAGGGACCCAGAGCCGCTAAGTAGTGGCTGTCATCCCCAAACACACTAGCTCCCAGCTTTGTTCTGAACCACCGCATGCTGCTACGCCTCAAGGGACACGGGGGCTCATTTTTCCTTCTGTGAAAACCATAGAATCTTCCTGGAAAGAGATTAAAAGGCAGGTTTTCAACAGGAAGCTTTGCTTTTAGCAGGGGAAGCACTCTAAGATGGGCATAACTCATAGTCCTGTGGACGGCAGAGCATATGCCCAATCAAAACCTCTTTGCTTCCTGAGATGCAAGGGGCCCCATGATTTTTAAGTCCATGCTTTCTTAAACTGCAGAGCAGCATCCAATAATTACCTTGCTTATCTGTCCTTCTAAGAGAAGAAAAGATGGTATCAATAGGAAGTTGCTAATTTTATCAGCTTCAGTTTATACAAGAAACCAAGGTTGCCACTTAGAACAAAACCATGAGCAATCAGGTGGGTCTTTTAAATTTATTCCGAAGGCTCAGACTGTGAAATCATAAAATCACTAGGGAAAGGGAATTTCATAGTATAAACCTTCCAGCATTAAGTCTCAACCCTTCATTATAAAGAATCTGAGTTGATTCCAGCCGCCATGGTAACCGGAAAAGCACAGGAGACTAGAGAAGGTGAAGAAATGTAGTAATGAAAACCCCTCAACTACTAAAGTGCTTTTCTGTCTTTACTGTTCCTTCTGCTGCTTAATAACACAACATCATATTTTATGTATTGAAATGGTTCTGTGTGTGGTTTCATCTCCCCCGCTGGATAGTGAGCCCTTGAGCCCTGGTTAGCACTTTGTACACATCGCCACCTCTCAGTGACACAACGCAGATATACAGATGCATTTGTTCTTTTGTTCATTTCTTCCCATAATTCCCATAAGTTTGAGGAACTATATTGAGGACAGGGCAAGAGCTTTGCAGTAAGACAGCCTGGAAGCAACTTATGACTCCACTAAGAATGATGATGATGTCGCTATGAGAAGTCCTGGGGCTGGGGGAGGGGGGGGTCACAGCACGGGCAGAAGCAACTTTTTGAGTGGGCACATATGATGGGTCAGGCACCCACAGAGTTAGTAGGTCAGAGCCAGTTTTCACACCAAGGCCCTTGTAACTCACTTCATTCTGTTGTATTTCTCACCTTGGACAAGTTATCTAACTTCTCTGATCTTCAGTTAGCTCCTTTTTCACAATGGGGAAACTTATACCTACCTTGTAGGTGCTGTGTGACTAAGAAAATGTAAGAAAGGGCTCTATTCACTGAGCCACTCCCATAGAAGACACGAAGTAACAACCAGTTTAACTTCCCTCAAAATCCCTCCCACCCCCAGCACCCAAACCCTCACACGTATGCATTTGTAACTGCTAAGAAAGATAATGTATAATAACCGCACACTAGGGCGTAATCCTGTTACTAAATCTCCTAATGAAATTTTGTTTGTGCATAAGTTCTTTGGGTTAGATTGTTTCTGGAAAAGCTGAAAAAGCACTGAACGAGATAGAAGAACATGTTCCCTGACTTAAGGAACTGTCAGGTCAGTCAAAAATGAGTTATTGAGGGAAACCATGTTAATGACATGGGGAGGGACCCCTCCACACTCTGTACAGGTTGTCACCTGTGCAACTCTAGAATCAGCTGCCTCTGGATTGCCATATGATGTCTCTTTGTTTCTGATTATTGCCACCTACTCTGACTTTAATTCATTGCAGCCTTGAGATTTCATAAACAAAAGTTCATAAAAGTCTTAGTATCTTGAAGCCTTCATAAACCCATAAGTAAGGCTTACAGCAACAAAAAGTGCTACTAGTTTCAGCCTTGAGAACAGATGTCCAGTGGTCAGTATCCCTCTGCGTGTTGTAGAAAAAAAAAAAAAGAAAAAGAAAAAAAAAACCTTGAAAGAATTCTAGAATATGCTTAAAAAATTCAGAAAGGACAGCTAGATCTGGGGCGTGTTAAGTGGGTAATACTAAATGTCTTTTTCTGCAATTGCTGTATGTGGATTCTTCAATGTGGACTGGATAGGCAAAAGAATTCTCAGTTAGGAAAGCTTCCTCTATTTTACAGTGGTGAAACTTCGCCGCCTTAAAGCCTGCATGTCTTACTTTACAAACTTGTCACAAACTTTCACCATAATGTCCAAGTCTCCCCTGAAGATTGTGCAAAGCGAAAATCAAAATTCTTGCACAGCTTTAATGATGACATCAGTGGTGAGAAAAAGATTATGCACAACGCACATACACAAATCCAGCTGGCACATGAGCATAAATAACAGTTTGGTGACAGCAGAAAAGTATTGATGCCTTTCAAATCTGATGTCTTTCCCTGAAGAAATTTGCTGATTTGCTGTGTTGGATTTAGGATAGTTCTCTCTTTTCTTGATAAATCTTATTTTTTTTCTCACTTTCTTAAGTTATTATGCATTCGTAAATTGCATCTTGAAAGATCATAGTTGTCATCACCCACCCCAATTTTTCTTCTATAGATAAACTAGGGAACTTTTTTAACCTTTAATTTGGCACGTGATGAACAGCAAGATATTAATACATTTAACAGAAATGGGGCAAAATAATTTTAATAGCCAACATCAGAGCTCCAGGGATAAAAGTTTTGAAAGCACAAACAAAGTAATAATACTGGTAATAATGTAGGAACAGGCATGTATTAGTATGCCTCCAAGTTAAGAGCTAATTATCTTTGTTTTTATTCTTAAAAACAAATTTGTTTTTTCCATTAAATATAAAAATGGTTTCACCTTCTAGCGACCTCTTCATTAAACCTATGCAGATAATTAAAACAAAGAAATTACCACATAATTGGGCCATATTACACATAATTTATTATTCCTTTCCTGTCTTTAGATAATAGTTTATTTGTATAAATAATTTTTATAGTACTTTGTTGTGTATGGAGGATACAGTGTCTAGGATGAAAGAAACAGTGTGATTAGTTGATGAGGTGTTGACATTGCCTTTATTTTATTATAGCTACACAGGTTGATTAGCAGCATAACAGAATAAATCTGCATACAATTAAAATAAAACATATTGCAAAAAAAGGCACTCAGAACGTACTGGCCTGGTTCAATAAGTTCTGGTACAGCTGAAATTTTGCTTTTAAAAATGGTTCACAACTCTTGTTTTGCTTATATTTTTCGGGTGTGTTTTCTTGGACTGTTTTTCTTTACCTTCTGAAAGATATTTATGACTCTCCGGGGTGCACCATCCCACTGAGATAACTGTGTTCTTAGATGCTTGAAGACAAAGATGAACAACTCACTTGTGGTGTGTGGTTATCTCATTATCTCTACCCACCCTGTTGTAGGGTATTGCTTGAGCTGCAGTGAACTGCTTGCCCTGCTGGCAAACAAGCCCCTTGCAGCTCATGACACGTGTTTTAGCCGTTATTTAGGCTAGCGCTTTGCAGTGAGCCTGAATATGCCCTTAGGCTCCCAATGAAAAGGAAGCTTAATGATGTGTCAAAAATTGCCCTACAAGGGCCCACAATAAATTCAGACTTTGTAAGTACAGGAGCCAACAGGGTAGCTGAAATTTAAGGTAGTGTTCAGAATCAGACCACTTGTCATGAAGTCATTCTGAGTGTGTGTGTGTGTGCAGATAGCCCAAAGCAAGAGAAAAGAACCTGCGTCAAAATGACTGAGGGAAGCAGTCAAAGGATAATTTGGGGACTGTGAGTCAAAGAAGCCAAGTGCACTTTTTCAAAGCAATTTATAGAGGGAGATCTAAATGTTTAAGTTGTCGATCAAAGAAATCACTGGCATATTTTCCCAGCAAAAATAACCTTAGGTAGAAATGAAACTGTGAAAGCTGGGGAAGGAATGGCTCTGTCATCTTGGTGAGGGAGTCGGTGATGCCTTGCACGCTTCCTTTTCCTACACAGAGGAAAATAGGACTAGAACTGGACAACTTGTCTCACTCCTTTGGCAACGTAATGAGCAGTATCTTCTCTTAATCTAGTTTAGAACAAATAGCTTATGCAAGGAAGGACTGCATTATAAAATAACTCCCAAACGTTTGTGTAAAAAGATGCAGACCTTTTATTTTCCCAAAGCAGTTGTTGAATAATGAACTCAAAGTGGAATTAATTAAGGATATCACAGAAACTGCAGAACCCTTGGGATTGCCCCAGTTTTTAGAAATCTTTTAATACCCTAATCAAACATCAGCAGGTTCATTAAAGAAACTGTCCTAGGTTGCTACTTGATCAGAAAAAGACTCCAGAGAGGTATTTTTTTCTTAGAACTTTCCTTTTGTCCTACTCTCCAGCCTGAAGATTATTGGCATTAACAAATTTCTTCTCTTTATTGTCATTTGAAAGAAGTAAATACATATATATTTGCCACTAGAAAATGTATGTTTATCCCATGAAATTCTTGTAGACATTTACCCTTTTAAATGTCTTAACTTGAGTTTAATTTGTAAAGAGCGTTTGGGGGGAAAAAAACAACTCATTGAAGATTAAGTTAATTATGTTACACAAAGGATTCTTACTTAAGTACCTGTGACTCCTAAAAATGGATCCGGTAGACAAGATGGATGGAGCACCATGACCAATTGCTAAAGTGTCAACTGTCTGTCAGCTGTGAGAAGAAAATTTTCAGTGGGTCCTTAAAGGACATTCAAAGATTATTTCTGGCATTAAATTTGGGAGTTTAAAAACTCAACAATGGTCTTATAAGAATTCTTTGTAAACAGATTTTTATTTGTATATGGTTACGAAAAACAAAATAAATTGTAAGTATTGCATGTTGGAAGCACAGACAGTGGTTTGGAGGTTCCTGTGGACCCCTAGTGATGGCAAATTAATGGACCAGAACAACATACATAGGGCCATTTTGCACTGTTCAGGGATAGTCTTGACTTAATGTCATCGTCTGTGAGCTATATTAGCCTATAATCATAGTAGTCTAGAATTTGTAGTGGCATTTCTACTTATAAACGTAATTCTCAATCTTCAGCCCACTGGCAATGCTGACTGTTCTACTAATATTGGTGTTGAGTTCTTAATGGGACCTTGCACTTCAGTAGCCTCCACTTGAAAGGAGAAGTTTGTGGCCTCATGTGTGTTCCTGCATAATCTACCAGCACTCAATAAATGTTAGCTAATTGGCAGCAGCAGAATGAAAACCCAGAGACTTTATTTATATCGAGATATGGGCCCCGATCTGGATCTCATTATCTTTAATTTGTTAATGTTTTACCATTTACAAAACATGTTCACTTGCATTATCTTCAAAGCCATCGTGCATGATTGGTTGGGCCATAGTTTACCTAGAGTGGCCCACTTCATGGGTGGTGGATTTGGGGCTAAACCAAACCCAGTGCTTGCTTCACCGTTCTATAGTTCCTCTCAGTTGTTAAGAAAAGCTAGTGTAACTTAAATGAGCCATCTTGTCTGTGTTTAGAAATTTCAACCATGGAGCAAAAGAAAGATAAGGAAAGAAGCCAAAAGCGTGACCATGATGTAGTGCTTCCATGTGGAAACACAAGGAATGTTAACCCCCAAACATGTATTTCCTCTGTGAGGAACCAACTTAATCAAAAACTAGATGTGATCTAGAAAAAGAGAAAAAAAAATCTCAAAGAAATTCTCATATTTGGAATGTCACATCCAAATAAGACCTACAGGAATCAGCAATTCCATAGCCTAATTCTCTCAAAGACTATCAGTATGACAGATGTTAAGTCTTAGATTTTTCCAGCTAGTAAATGCACACGCCTAGCTGATTTCAATGTGAACTTTAAAAACCCATAGCATTCCTTAATCTATAGCAGATCCTTTAAAATTTCATGGGAAAAGAAACCTTCACTTGAAAAATATTAAAAGTAAAGGGAGGGAAGCTATTTTCTAATACAGCAAGGGCTACTTATAAGGTTTTGGGAGAGTTAATTATAAATTCAAAATCCATGGATAATTTATTCTGATGTGTAATAGCCCAGGTATATAGCTGTACTTGAGAGTGATGTTTTTGCACATTTACCTTTTATGTCCCTGGCTATGGAAGGCAGTAAAAAGTGATATATTCTTGGCCTAGGGTCAGAAAAACAAAGGAACTCGGCTTGGTTTTATTTATTTGTATGCTTGAATCTTCTTTTTGTTTACCTCTGTGGATGGCAACAGAAGAATTTATTAGGAGTGAAAAAATACCAGACTCTTTTCTGAAAATTAACATTATGAAACCTCGTAAATGCTGCCTCTGCTAGGTCAAATGCTGAAAAAAAAATTGTTTTCCACCAAATGGTAGAATCTAGTTGGGTTGAGAATAGAAACACAAAGCGGGATAAATAGCAATAGAGAGTAGCATATACTTGTGCAAAGGAGTGGTTCAGACAAGAAGAGGTATGGAAGCTTATAGTGAAGGGTTGGTGTTTGTTGAAATTCTTGTGGACTTTTACACTCTAAAGGGCTAAAACGTTAAGAAAAAAATTCTGAGAGTTCAGATAATGACACACTTTCAAGGTAGAGTTGTGAACACCCTTGTCTTATGTTCTTCCTTTTCTCTATTACCTTTCATTCCTTGTCTCTACCTTACTTGCCTTTCTTTTTAATATATTTTTTATTTTTTCAATTAGTTGACATACTACATTAGTTTCAGATGTACAACAGTGATGAGGCATTTATATACCTTATGAGGTGGTCACCCTGATAAATCTAGTACCAATCTGATACCATACATAGTTATTACAGTATTATTAACTGTATTCCTTAGGCTATACTTTATATCCCCATGACTATTTTGTAGCTACCAATTTGTATTTCTTAATCCATTCTCCTTTTTCACCCTGTCCCCCCAACCTCTTTCCCATTAGGCAATCGTCAGATATACTCTATCAGTTTGTTTCTGTTTTATTTGTTTATTTTGTTCTTAAGATTCCCCATATAAGTGAAATCATATGGCATTTGTCTTTCTGTCACACTTACTCCACTGAACATAATACCCTCTAACTCTATCCATGTTGCTGCAGATGGCAAGATTTCATTCCTTTTTATAGCTGAGTAATATGCCATTGTATAATATATGTTTACCACCTTTTTTTTTATCCATTTGTCCATTGATGCCCCTCCCCCCCCAGGGCTGTCATCACATCTTGGCTATTGTAAATAATGTTGCAATGAACATATGGATGCACATGTCCCTTGGAAGTAGTGTTTTGGGTTTTGGTTAAATACCCAGAAGTGGAATTATGGGTCCTTCTTTGTCTCTTGTTGTGGCCTGTGTTTTAAAAATTATTTTTTCTGGTGTAATATTGCTATCCCAGCTTTTTTTTTTTTTTTTTCTCATTTCCATTTTCACGAAATGTTTTTTTCCATCCCTTTCAGTCTTTGTGTGTCATTTGATCTGAATGTAAGGGTCTTATTTTCTTAGCCATTCAGCCATATCTTTTGATTGGAGCATTTAATCCATTTACATTTAAAGTAATTACTGATAAATATGTAGTTATTGCCATTTTATTCATGTTTTTTATTTTTGTTCTTCTGCTTCCTCTTCCTCCTCCCTCTTCCTCCTTCCTACTCCTCCTTCTTCCTTCTCCTTCTTCCTCCTTCTTGTCTGTTTAACATTTCTTGTAATACTGGTTTGGTGGTGATGAGCTCCTTTGGCTTTTTCTTGTCTGGGAATCTCTTTATCTCTCCTTCAATTCTAAATGATTGCTTTGCTGGGTAATCTTGGTTGTAGGTCCTTTTCATCACTTTGACTATCCTGTGCCAATCTCTTCTGGCCTGCAAATTTCTGTTGAGAAATCAGCTGACAGTCTTATGGGAGCTCCCTTGTAGATAATTGGTTTTTTCTTGCTACTTTTAAGATTCTCTGTCTTTAAGCTTTGTCATTTTCATTACAATGTGTCTAGGTATGGGCCTATTTGGGTTCATCTTGTTTCAGACTCTCTGTGCCCCCTGAGCATGTATGTCTATTTCCTTCACCATGTTAGGGAAGATTTCCATCATTGTTTCTTCAAATAGGTTTTCAAAATCTTGCTTTCTCTCTTCTCCCTATGATGGTAATGTTGGTATACTTGATGTTGCCCCAGGGGTCCCTTTAACTATTTTCATTTTTTTGGTTTATTTTTTTCTTTTTGCTGTTCTGTTTGGGTATTTTCTACTACTTTATCTTCCAAATCTCTGATTTGATTCTCTGCTTCATCAAATCTACTGTTGATTCCCTCTAATGTATTCTTTTTTTTAATTAAAGTTTATTGGGGTGACAGTTATTAGTAAAGTTACATAGATTTCAGGCGTACAATTCTGTATTACATCATCTATAAATCCCATTTTTTGTTCACCACCCAGAGTCAGTTCTCTTTTCATCACCACATATTTGATCCCCTTTGCCTTCATCTACCACCCCTCCCCCCTTACCCTCTGGTAACCACTAAACTACTGTCTATATCTATGAGTTTTTGTTTCTTCATTTGTTTCTTGTTTATTATTTTCAGTTTTATATCCCACATATCAGTGAAATCGTATGGTTCTCTACTTTTTCTGTCTGACTTATTTCGTTAGCATTATAATCTCAAGATCCATCCATGTTGTCACAAATGGTACTATTTCTTCTTTTCTTATGGCAGAATAGTATTCCATTGTGTATTTATACCACAATTTCTTTATCCATTCATTTATCGAAGGACACTTTGGTTGTTTCCATATCTTGGCCACCATAAATAAAGCTACAATGAACATCGGGGCACATATATCTTTATGGATAAATGTTTTCATATTTTTTGGGTAGATACCCAGGAGAGGGATTGCTGGGTCATATGGTAATTCTATTCTTAATTTTTTGAGGAACCTCCACACTGCCTTCCACAGCAGCTGCACCAATCTGCATTCCCACCAACAGTGTATGAGGGTTCCTTTTTCTCCACAGCCTCTCCAACACTTGTTACTATTTGTCTCATTGATTGATAGGCATTCTAACTGGTGTGAGGCGATATCTCATTGTGGTTTTTATTTGCATTTCTCTGATGGTTAGTGATGTTGAGCATTTTTTCTCATATGTCTTGGCCATTTGTATGTCCTCTTTGAAATGTCTCTTCAGGTCCTCTGCCCATTTTTTAATTGGATTGTTTGTTGTTGTTGTTTTTTAATTGTATGAGTTCCTTATATATTTTGAATATTAGCTCCTTAATCAAAGACGTTGTTTGCAAAAATCTCCCACATGGTCGGTTGCTTCTTTATTTTGTCGAAGTTTTCTTTTGCAGTGCAGAAGCTTTTAAGTTTCATATAGTCCCATTCATTTATTTTACCTTTTACTTCTCTTACTTTTGAAGTCAAATTCATAAAATGCTCTTTGAACCCAAGGTCCGTAAGTTTAGTACCTATGTTTTCTTCTATGCAGTTTATTGTTTCAGGTCTTATGTTTAGGTGTTTGCTCCATTTTGAGTTAATTAATATATTATTTATTTCATTTATTGTATTCTTCATTTCTGACTGATTCTTTATGTTTTTTATCTCTTTGTTGAAATTTTCACTGAGATCATTGAGCATCCTTATAACCAGTGTTTTGAACTGTGCATCTGGTAAACTGCTTATCTCCATTTTAATTCTTTTTCTGGAGCTTTTTTCTCCTTTATTTGGGACATGTTTATCTCCTTATTTTGGATGCCTCCCTGTGGTTGTTTCTATGTATTAAGTAGAGCTTCTATGTCTCCTTGTCTTAGTAAAGTGGCTTTATGTCGGAATCCTGTCGGGCCCAATGGTGCAGTCTCGCTGGTCACCTGAGCTGCGTGCTGCAGGTTTGTCACTTGTGTGGATTGTGAGTGCCCTCCTATTATAGTTGAGCCTTGGTTGAACATTGATGAAAGGGATTGGCCCTCAGGCTAATTGGTTGTGATAACTGGTTATGACTACAGTGGAAGAGCTATTGTGAAGGGGCGATCCTACAGAGCAGGATTCCCTTTAACAGGGCTCTGGTGCCTGCTCAGTCTGCCCTTTGGGGGTCCATGTGTGGAGGCAGCCAGGTGGTGCTCTGGCTGGGAGGGGCCCAACCATAATCCAAGTTTAGCTGTTGCCCATGCCCTGCACCAGGCCACTTGGAATGAGCCACAAAACAATCCACAGTTGGCTGCCATCAGTGCTGGGCTTGGAGGTGCCTGGGTGAGGCTAAATTGAGATCATAGGTCCGCTGTTGCTGGTGCTAGGTTTGGGGCTGCTTCAGAAGAAGTATGGGACATGCTGAGGTCAAATGCTGTTTTTTGGGGGGTTTGTGAATCTTTGAGAGATTTTATAAAAGTCTGCAGCATGAGGCAAGACATGCTGTTTGTATGAAAAAGCCACTGGAAGAGGCTTGGGTGGGCCTGCAACTTGGATCAGGTGGGGTCTTATCTGGGAATCACCAAGATAGGGTAACTGGTGTTAGCCAGGTTGATAGAAACACAGATATGGTGCCCGCCTACATTTGCACACTGTGTAGGGAGTGGGCTCAACAAAGAAACAATGGCTTCTGCCAGCACTTCCGTCTGGAAGAAAGCTGACCCTCCAGCCTTTAACCTGAAGCCAGACAACTTAGTCCCTATCCATATGTCCCTGGCACTTTTTGAGCTGCTGCTCCAGTGCTGGAGCTCAAAGCAAATGAGTCTGTCAGTGAATAAGTCCATGCACATGTCCTTTAATATTAGTGCTTGGGAATGCAGCCATTTTCCATCTCACTCAGACTCAATCTCCGCTAGTGTTCACAGCCAGAAGCTGGGGGGACTTCTCTTTCCATCACTGAAACCCTGGGCTGAGGAGTCTGGTATGTAGCTGGGACCCCTCACTCCTCAGGAGGGATCTCATCCAAGAGATCCCTCCTGATTTTTAACTGCCACACTCGGGTTTGGAACCAGCCCATTCCACATCTCAGTGCCTCCTACCAGTCTCCACGTGGCTTCTTTTATACCCTTAGTTGTAGGACTTCTGTTCAGTGAAACTGCAGGCAATTCTCAATGATGGTTTTTCTGTAGTTTAGTTGTACTTTTGATGTGATCATGAGAGAATGCAAGCGTTTAGCTACTCTGCCCTCTTAACTGGAAATTACACCTTATTTCGTTCATCTATTTTCACCTGCTCATTTTCTTCCATTGAGGGTATCGTTTTCCTATCTTGTTTCTATCCCCCAGGTCTCCTTTAATTCCCATTCTGTTGTGTCCATCTCTTCTTTTTAACTGACCATGATATGGAGCACAATAGGCACATGCATAGTGCTTAGGAGTTCAGATTCTGGAGTCAGCCAGAAATCTGGCTCTGCTCTGTGAACTTGGGGATTTTACTTAGTCTCTCTGAGCCTCATTTTCCTCATCTGTAAGATGGGTCTAATAATATAACCTAATTCAGTTACTATAAGGATTAAAAAATAAATCAAATAATGCCAGTTAGCACAACTCATGAAACTAAATGCCTAATAAATGCAGACTTCTCATTTGAGTTCTATTATTCCCAATCTCATTCCAGAAAATCAATAGAAGTAGATTACAAAAATGTATGAAGTAGATATACTAACAAGTGTAAGCAAAGGTATAACGCTGATGGCCAGGGAGTGGGGGGATAAATAAGCTGACACTAGTGGGGAAGGTGGCACATAAAATGCATAGTTCAACTATTAGACAGAGGAAGGTCAAAATTTGGGATCTAGGCTTCCCAGAAAGTAGATGAAGACAAACAAGATTGAAATGTTTGTTACGTGATTCACAATCTTCTTAATATTTTTATATTAAGCCTATTCAGTAAAAGCCCAGTTATTTTTGGTACGAATACCTCAAAAATTGTATTCAAGAACCTACATAAAGTTGACAATGTATAATGTGAACAAAATCTCCAGTTAAAATAATACTGTGTTTCATAGAGTTCTTTCTTTTAATTTCCCTCAACGGAGGCTGCTGCAACACCAAAATGTAATTCAGTAAAAGCAACTCTAGCTCTGTATACAGGGCATGAAATTTGGAGCCAGACCCTCTTTGGTTTGAATTGTGCCTCTGCCATTTACTTGCTTAGGGTCTTTAGCAAGTGATTTGATAGTGCTAACATTATTTCCTTACCTGCAAAACAGAGATATTAACCCCTATTTTGCATGATTATTTTAAAGATTTTACTAATGTATGAAAAGCACCTAACTCAGTGCTAGGCACATGACCGCAAATGATAACTATTAATTTGAGATGGCATAGCCATGAAGTTTCAGTATGTTGCTCTCATATGGTTTGGCCAAATCAAAAAAATAAAGAAGATCTAAAAGGGAATGTATGTCCTTCAGGCAACCTTCCATAAATACAGTTTTTCATGACTGATTTTTGATAGGCACTGGGCAGCAAGCATTCAGCATTATCCTCTTTTGACAAGTACTTGGAGTGCAAATATTCTGTTGCCAATTAGGGACAGACTATGCTTTAAGCCTCAGCTGAGATGGGAATATAGTTGACAACTCTTTTAAAAGTTGAGAAGCCAAACCAAAACATACGTCTGTAAAATGCCACCTCGCCTCCACATGGACATGGGCTGAGAATGGGACAAGATTTTTCTCACAAGCCTCAAAAGTCTATGCCAAAGAGCATGGCTGTGATTATTTTAGCCTGCAAAAATGTTAAAGAGAGCGTAATGCAACTCACTGCCATAGGCATAAGGAGGGTCCCATTAGAGCACTCATAGAATAGCTAACTTTAGACCTTCCTGTGAGTCCTCCACCTAAACTTGCTACCCTCAAATGATAAAATCCTGTTCAGACTGGTTAGCTCTAAGTGCGTTAAGTACTATGGAGCATCTGCCAAAAGGATTTATTTAGGATGATGAATCTTAATGCCATTTTTAATACTAATTAAATAGTAGGCTGTTTTTTAAGCTCATGCCTATTTTGTGACAATAAAGCTGAGAAAGTACTTTAAGAAATGCTTTGTCTCTCCTTGCTCTCCTTTTTCTCCCTTCTCTTTTTAGTCAAAAGAGATAAGTCACTAAGGTACAAATTTTAAAAAGTGTGGGCTAGTGTGAAGGAGGGTAGAGCACATCCTATTTCATCTCAGTGGAAATTCCTTTCCATCAAGACAACTTGCCCATAAAACCCAAGTCAAAATGACACAAAGGGACAGGTTCTATAGGATGATTAATCGTTGGAGACCCAGAGAGCCTCATATAGCTTGTTCATAGTGAATTCCTGTTCATTTGCAAAGTCCCAGAATGAACCATCTGAAAGCATATTGTTTGTGGCCAATTCTCTAAAAGGGTACAGTTGTAAAAAACAAATTAAAAAAAGTAAAAATAAAATAAACTGGTACAGTGTCATTGGTAGAATACTGTGTCCAGCATCTATCAGCTCCTCAGGTAAAATTGTGGCCTGAGGTTGACTTGCAAATTATTATTGGAGGCGGGGAGGGGGTAACTAGCCCCGAATGTCTAAGGATACAAAAAAAAAGGGTTGATACTTTTGCAGAATAAATAATCACCTCTTTTCAATGAGCTTGTCACACTGGGCCTAGTGCCTAAATTAGAATTGATATAGAGGAACAAATCTGAAGGGATTGAAAACCACCCTTCAGCAGATCTGAAGGCAGGAAACATTCTCTGAAGATTTTATCTCAACCTCTCTATGCAACTGTCCTATGTGTAGAGTGTTACTGTAAGCCAATCGGAAACACAGGAAGGTAATATGGAGTAATCTCTATTGCTATAAAATGAGGGAAAAGGAACCCAGCCAGTCAATTATGATATGACTCCATTCACATCTTAGAGACTATGTCCCACCAAAAATCCCTTGTCCTGTGTTCTAAGAACTAACAGCCAAACACAGTTTCTTCTCCACAGCTTACCTTAATTTTCTAAGGCAACGAGAAAAATTGAATTTTGTTGTTTGCTTTCAAATTCTGTTTTATCTAGTCATCCTACTTTTCTGACCAGTACTAGTCAAACAGGTACCAGGAAAGTAAGTCCCCCATTTATCAGAATATAGAGGGGTGAGAGATGGCTTTTTACCAAGAGGCTATTTAAAAGATGAAAGGTGACCCCCCCACATAATTGCAGTTTATTTATTTATTTATTTTTTGATGGGAGGAGAATAGGTGCGGTGGCGTTACAGCTACCAGAAGGAGGATAACTGTGGCCCTCAGCATACTGGATCTATTTTATGGTCTGTTCTCTGGGAAGCCTCTGGGACATAATGTGAAATTCATCTGGATTGGTTTCCAATCCCTTCAGATTTGTTCATCTGTATCAATTCTAATTTAGGCACTAGGCCCAGTGTGACCAGCTCTGAAAAGAGGTGATTATTCTCCAAAATCATCAACCTCTTTTTTATATCATTAGACATTTGGGGCTAGTTTCCCCCATAATAATTTGCAAGTCAACCTTAAGCCAGAATTTTATCTGTGTTGCAGATAGATGCTGGGCACAGTATTCTACCAATGACAACTGTACCAATTAATTTTATTTTTAATTCTTTAAATTTGTTTTTTACAACTGTACCTTTTAGAGAATTGGCCACATACAATGTGCTTTCAGACGGTTCATTTTGGGACTTTGCAAATGGACAGGAATTCACTATGAACAAGCTGTATGAGGCCCTCTGGGTCTTCAATGATTAATGATGGTGTTGGAAAAAGAGTGAGAACCTCTGATGAATGTCCGTAATGGTTCCCTAAATTAACTGATTATCAGAAACACTGAGGGGAAATTAAAAATACAGAGTCTAGGACCCCACTACCAGAAATTCTACTTAAGTCAGTCTGGTGGGGGCTGGGAGTGGTGGATGAATTCTAAATAATTTACAAAAAAAAACAAACTATACAAATTACATTGAAATGTGTGAATTGTCTATTTTACCTTTTTTATGTGTACATTTGATAGGCCAAATGATGCTTCCAGATACGTGTTAAACGAGGGGCGCAAATGATTCAATCAGAACTCAGTTTTGTTGTCATTTCTTGGCTTGGTTTTCACTATATTAGCATTGACCTTAGGCATAGTTTCTCCTAAGTGGCAATCAGCACCCCTAGGTTTACATTTGTCTAGCTTTCAGTAAGGAAACAAAGAGAGATTCTCTTTTCCAATAGGTCCAAACACCAGAGTTGAGTCTCATTTGTTCTGATTGGCCCATCCTTGAGCCAATGACTATGACCTGGAGCAGGTGCTATTCATAGTTGACCACGGCTTGGTCACATGTCCATCCCTCTGCAGCCAGACGTAGAAGCACCTCTATCAGAAACCGACAACTGAGAATGGTAGAGGGTTTCCACAAGGAAATTCAGGGTGCCGAGTAAGGAAACCAAAAATGTCAACTGTAGATTAAAAGTGGATGGGCCATCAGACCTGATAAAAGGCAGAAATCATCATATATTTGAACCAATAATTATGAGAATAGAATCTTCCACATATAAATAATAAGCTGATTAATTGGTTTTTGATGGTACATAGTGCTCTCCCACTCTCCCTCCCGACACTAACTTTCTTGTGTTACAGATCAAATCAGATTAGTACAACTAGAACTTACCTAGAATTGAGGTTGAAGTATAGGAAAAGAAACAACAATGAAAGGAACCAACACAACTTTTTTAGTTACCCAGTGCATTATGGGAATAAGACTCTTGCAATTGTCAAAAAGATGGTGGAATAGAAAGGCTATGATGTAGCAAATTTCAACTACGAGTATTTCTGTATGGAAGGCCAGTCACATTTTAGCTGTGCCAAGGCACTGGGTGAATCTTGAAGAAGTGAGAAGATAAGAGGTTTTCAGCAAGGTATAGGATTTCTGTTACAGGTTTTCGATACCAGTTATCAAGAACAGTTCTTATCTTTGACACCATTTATCTTGAACACAGTCTTTTAAATCTTAAAGTGGGAAGGGAGAAGTTCTTAAAGCAGATTAATAAATGATGCCTTTAAATCACATAAGAATATTCTTTTACTTTTAATAAGCTTTAAAAACATATATTTAGGATATTTTCATATAATCTTGAAGAGATGCTACAAAATTGCTTAAACCCCTGTCAAATTTTACCACTTTATTTCTGCAAATAAGATAGTGAAGTAGGGATTAAAATTTATGGTTAATATACATGTTAGACAATACTTCCTTCACCCTAAACTCAACTTTCCTATCTGTAATATGGGAATAAAAATAATTAAAAATTATAAAGGTGAAAAATGATAAATGGTCCCTTGAGGCATAGAAATGCTTAGATATAATTACTCCTTCATGGTAATAAATTTATTTAATTAAAATTATTTAAAGCAGGCTTCAATTTTCAATTCCTATTAACGAATAATAAAAATCTTTAACTATATTAAATAGTACTATATTAATCCCATGTAAAATTATTTCCTTAGAAGTGAGATAAACTATATCATTAACAGCATTTAATGAACTTCCACATTATAATTGAATTGATATTTCCGTTCTACAGTTGAGGGAGAGGAGCCTATAAATAATCACTTAATATTTATGGATACATACTTGTGGGGTAAATAAATAAAAGTATCGATAGATACAGATATGATATAAATATAAATTTATATACACACATTTTATGTTATATCCATATACGCAAACATGTTATATGCATACACACACTTGGTAAATGTATTTATGCATAACCTATTTTCCCTGCACACTAAAATGTTTCAGCTGATTTAAGGCTCTCATGCATAAAGTTTCTCAATAGAAAAAAAATAGCCAATCATTTTGTGGACAGAATCTTAGGACACGTTTTTCAGACCTTATAATTTACCTTTTCACAGTGTTGCCTTTTAGGGTCTGCCTCTCTATCTGTGTGCAGTTACCCTTTATTTTGCATAGACTAGGCAGAAAGGACAGGGAAATAAAGCTATAGAGACAATCCAGAGAATTTCATGATAGGTGGTATGGCATGTGGATTGTTTTTAGGGAGTATATTGCCCTCTCCTTGACATCAACCCCAATCCATTTACTTTTGCTGTAATTTGCTGTAATTTCTTTTCTAGTTGATGGTTAGAAGTCATACTCCTCTCTTTTCCCCTCAAGATCAAGCTAGAGCTAGAAAAGAGGAAACATATTGCTTCTTCTTTATCACTCTAGTAAACACTGAATCCAAGTTGCCACTGAGTTAATGTCTTTATTTTTTTTTTAATTAAAGTTTATTGTGGGTGACAATGGTTAGTAAAATTACATTGGTTTCAAGTGTACATTTCTGTAATATATCATCTATGTATCACCCTGTGTTCACAGTTAATGTCTTTATTAGAGTGAGAAATGTGATGAACACTTCTGGACAGAAGTGTGGTCAAACATGTCTGAAAGACAACAACACAACTGAAAGAAGTGCAGTGTTGCCACAACAGTGAGCTTCTAAAAGGTGAGCTGGGTTCTGCCCATGCACTTGGAGGACAAAGCCACACCTGTCGCCCTGAGAGATAGAATAGCTCTGTGGCACTGACAGCTGAACAGGGAGCCAGTTTAGATTTCAGCAATTGATAGATAGAGAAAATGGCTGTAAAAACAATGGGAAATCTGCCAGGGCTCACCTGCTTCTCCATGCTTGATATAATTTAGTTAGCTTACGAACACATATATTAAGCTTTATCATGAAAAAATTTTAAGAAATGCATGCAGCCGTTTAGGAAGATACAGGATTATCCTAGAGTTTTAGAAGTGCTTGAATAAAAACAATTTGAAGCAGTTTTCAGATTTATCTCTCTCTTCCTGCTGGGTTCAGCAATTTCCATTTCTATTTTCTTGATGTAATATCCCGAGAAAAACAAACCCAACGAACCAAAGGGAGCTGCTCACTGTTGCTGACCAAAAAAGTGAAACAAATCCCTCCTCATGTTTTCCTGCTTTTTTTGTGGATGGAAGTGGGCGGTGAGAAGTTTCATTTCCTGATAGGTGGTATTGTAGGAAACTTGGTAATAGAGATCACTGAGGAATTCAAATGAAAACCTAAGACTCTAGGCCCAAATTAAAAGAGCTCCCCAGCATGATGAAAGTAAGGAAACAGTGTCATATTTATCCAGTAGTGCTTTCTTCTGAGCAGGGAAGATGACCTTGTGTGCTCTACCCTCATTTTCCTGTGCTAAGATTTGTTCTGTTTTGCTTTAACTTTTTTTTTCGTTCAGCCTGTTACTCTAAGCTATCCTTCCTTTTCTATTTTTCCCCATATCTATCTTCTCTCAGTTTCTCTTAGCATTTTTTTTTGTTGTTTTTTTGCATCCTTTCAGCTATTTCCTATTCAGAGGGTAAGAAATTCAATATTTTTCAAAACTGATCATATTTTTATGGGAATTTAGAACTAATTGCATCATTGTCTCACCTTAGGATGGTAGCATTTTATTATATTACCATTTTTTCATCACCTATCTCTAGGACATTGCTTTCCTAATTATAATTAGCAATGATTGATGATAATATTTGCTTTAGCTATTTCTTAATAGCCTTTGTGGAACTTCTCTGAACTCAAAGGAGCAGCAACTGTCTTAAGAATTATCATGTAGATGGTGTCATCAACTAGCATTTAAAATATTTTTAGAGTGTTGGCAAGATACATCCAAGGTCTGTGATCATTCATTGCTTCTGCCTAGTTTCTCTCAGCTCATTGGATTGGAATTTACCTCCACAGAAGTTACCACTTTTTATTTTAAACAACTTGAGTGAAATATAATTTATAATACCATAAAATTCACCCATTTTAAGTGTATAATTCACTTTTTTTTAGTAAATGTACAGAGTTGTATGACCATTACCTCAAAAAGATCCCTTGTGCCAATTACAGTCATTCCTGTTCCAACTTCAAGCCTTTAGCACCACTAGTCTGTTTTCCATCTCTTGTGATGTACCTTTTCTGGGCGTTTCACACAAATGGAATCTTACAAGTGTAGTCTTTTACATCTGATTTCTTTCAGTTAGTTTAATGTTTCTGAGTCCATGACATAGCATGTGTCAGTAGTGTCTTCTTTTTATTGTTATAGTGTTCCATTGTATGGATATAGCAAATTTTGATTATTTACTTACCACTTGATAAACAATTGGGTTGCTTCCATTTTGATAGTATCATGAATAATGCTGCTATAAATGAGCATTCATGTATAAGTCTTAATGCGGGCATATGTTTTCATTTCTCTTGGGTAGATAACTAGCAGTGGAATTGTTGGTTGATATGTTAAGTTGGTTTACCTTTTTAAGAAACTGCCAAGTCGTTTTCTAAAGGTACTGCACCATTTTTCATTCTCACCGGCAATATATGACAGTTCCAGTTTCTCTGTATCTTCAGCCCTTCTGCCTTAATTACAACCCTTCTAGGGGGTATGAAGCAGTATCTCATTGTAGTTTATTTTACATTTCCCTAGTGACATGATGTTGACCATCTTTTTATGTGCTTATTAGCCATTCATATTTTTTCTTTGGTGAAATGTCTATTCAAATCGGTTGCCCATTTTTTAATTGGGGTTTTGTCTTTATATACTCTGGATACAAGTCCTTTATCAGATATGTATATGATTGGCGATTACTTTTGTCCAGTATGTGGTTTGTCTTTTTATTTTCTTAACGGAGTCTTTTGAACGATATATGTTTTTGACTTCAAGGAAGTCTAATTTTTAAACACATATTTAGATAGTGCTTTTGGTATTGTATCTGTGAATTCTTTGCCTAGCCCAAGGTCACAGTCATTTTCTCTTATGTTTTCTTTTAGAAGTTTTATAGTTTTATCTCTATGATGAATTTTATATTAACTTTTGTATATGGTGATTTTATTACTTTTAAAGATAGATTTATTTTTCACCTGCTCATTCCCACAAGTATACCTGAAAATATCTTTGCGAAAGTTCTGAAAGCAAGTAGAAGGGCATAGTTTTTATGGTATGTCTGACTTCATCTCACACTACACTACCTTTTGGTTCATATTTAAATTTACTTTTCGGAATAGCCCTTCGTTTTCTTTGAGGGGACATTAAATTCCAGAGAGTTACAGAAGCCTCCTGAAGCTGGTGAATAATTTAAATGTTGAGTACAGTGTAGTATATTGAGTGACTGTCCCAACAATGAATATCAGTAAATCTATAAAATACTGATGATCATCCCATGAGAGCTTAACGTCAAAGTTATCCCACCTGAACCTATAATTCTGCCTCCTAATGTCCTCTTTTGTTTAAACAGAATGCAGTATTTAGTTATTCAGGAAAACTGATAATACCAACACACTGGTAAAAACAGGTTTAGAAAATCTTGATTAAATAAATACTCGAAGAAGTATAAGTGTTGAGAATCATACACGAGTCCTGTGAGGCTGAACAAAATGTGTTCACTCCCAACAGGTCATTTTTAGAAATGAGTTTATAGGCAGTGAAATACAACACCAAAAATGCTTGAAAGATACCACACCTCAGCATCTCCACGTCAATGCAGTGAAAGCTTTTCTGAAAATGAAATGGCCTTCTTTTAGAACACTGGAATCCTAAACTACCAGACATTTCAGGAACTATTTTGGCTGAAAATGATAGGAGAGATTTTTCTTTGTCATAATTTTTCCTACAGTGGAAATGTTTTTTGTATTTTTAACAGTTTGACAAGAGTTAATTACAATGCACTCATCTGTTTTGCGAACTAATTTGAGCCATTGGGTATCAACACTATAGACATGCAGCAGTATTGCAAATGATACGCATGCTTCCCTTGCTCCAAGAATTTGTACTTGCTATAAAAGAAAACAGATTTGGACAGCGCTGAAAAAGTTGGGTTTGGTTTGAAGAAAACATTTCAGAATTACATTAGAGCTGGCCTATAAGTGAACTAAAAATACCTGCTCATCTCAGTGGTCTTGGCCCAGGGCCTTTCCTTTTACTGTAAAAGTCAGGCTGTTTGAACAGTTGGAGTTCGGCTTGCTTGCTGTCTAAACTAGTGTTCTCTGATAACTTCTGTTACCATTGAAACACAAGCCCTGTTGCATTTAAGAGAATGTTTAGAGGTATGGAAAATAGCCAAGAGAAATGTATACTTAGTGTTCAAACCTCTAGGCTTCCCGTCAGTAACTAGACCACTTAGATCTGTTAAGAAATGGGAGAACGACAGTCATCAGTAAACATTACACAGCAAGGGTAAAAGATGGAATGGAGTAAAGGAGGCTGTTAAAATCAGCCTAAGATGATTATTTGAATTGCAAAGAGAAATGTTCAGACATAGCTAGAGCTGCTAAACATAACTCTTGAAGTTTTTCCAGAACAGAGGGATTGGGGGGAATGAGACCAGTGAAGGAGAAAATTAGAAAATTATAAGACAGAATGGGAGATGAAGTTTCAGACGCTAGTAAGATAGCTGAAATATATGATATTATTAGGTCTTAAATCTATTTATGAGGGTGAAAATTTAAAAATGTTCTCTGACTTTGGCTCTGTGATTTTAAGATTGAAATGAAGATATTAAATCTGGGCAAAGAATAACCAGCAGTAACTGCTAGGTTATATTATGAAGGATTAAAAAGAAAGACCAGAAATCAGTAGCCCAGGGAAGATATTCATGATAAATTGGATGAGTCTGAGAGAGATAATTTGAGTGGAAATGAATCAGAATGGTACCAAACATCCCTAAACTTGGCAGAGTACAACCCTCTGCATATCAGCTACTGTCTAAAAAAGCAGTCACCATAATTGATCATTTGCTTTTTGAAAGGTGCTTCTATTCAGTGAGATAGAATGAGGAATATAAAGACTACCGGACTAATTTTAAAATAACTTGTATCACAGACTTCACTAACATGTGTTTGGCTTGTGAGATAGCTGGGTATCCTATTTGCTGGCACAGTATATAGAACAGAGGGAGTTTCCCCCATGAGCAACTGAAGTGCCAGCTGTTGCCCTCAATATTGTACCTGTTCACAATAGCGGTGGCTTTAAAGCCAGATTTCAAGCTTAGGAAAATTTTACATTTTCCCTACATCAGCAAACATTAGTATCAGATATGTGGGTCTAGATACAGCATTTACACACAAAAAAGAGGGGAGTTGATGAAGAACCTTCTTCAAAAATAGTAATGGTAACAGATTTCATTTATTTAAACATTTAAAACTATCTTTAATAAGCTTTAAAAAATCTTTACAGCACTTCTAAAGTCTTATAAAATATCTAGAAATGGTACATTTGCATGACAATGTCCCTGAATAAAATATCACATTCAATCCACCATTTTTGTTAAAACAATAGTTTGAGAATATAGAAGACAAGAAGGGATATCAGAACATCATATAATGACTAGAATAATATGGGGGAAAAAACACCTTTTTCATTGGCGCCTGAGGTATAAATAAAAGAAAAATGAAAACAGATTGAGAACCAACATTAAAACACTTTTTTTTGTTTGTTTTACTTAGAGAATAATTACAGCATGGAATGTTCTTTACCTATACTAGTGAGATAGTCACGCGTTCTTCCAGAACCAGTGAAATCCTGGAGAAACGGGATACTAGAGAAAGACAAGCTTCAATGAGTGTAATAGCCTTAACTCATTCGTACATATTTCTTTGATGTTGTTGAGTATTTTTTAGAGTGCTTGTTACTTGATACCAACAACCTCCTCATGGACCAAAATAATACCAATTTACCAATTCCACTTAATTGTCCATATTTGGTCATTTAAAACAATAAATATGTGTTGATCTGTAATCCGTAAGAATGACTTTGCATGCAACTTGATTTTTGAATGCAGAATTTCAATGAATGATAAAGTTATTAAAATGAAAAACATAACTGTTTTGTACCATGGTGGGTATTACAAACTTCTAGGTACAGTACTAATTTCTAATGAAAGGGACCTGAGAGAATCAACATTTCCAAGCGTCTATAAGCATGTGTCTCTTTCATTCTGCATCCAAACTTTTGCTAACATTAAACTCACAACATTGCAGGGATTTCTTATCAGTTATTCATGTGTGGTTGATGTGATGCTCAAGTGGGACGTACTCTGGGTTTTGCATTTTGGAGTTGTCAGTGTTCTCAAAGCAAAACCAGCGCCTTTCATCTCTGACTGATAAAAATGACAAGAAATATCAGTACAACTTGTAAGCTAAAAAAGAGAACATCAAAATAAATAAATAACCCCCCAGGCCTTCTGGCTGGCAGGTTCTATTGACATAATATCGCCATCAAGGACAGTAGTGTGCATTATGCTACGATTAGTTGATAGTATCATCTTGGAGGTTGTTTGGCTCCATTTTGTTGTAGAGATTCTTGAGTAGGTGTTTCCATGAGTCGCATGTAAGACATCTTCAAATGAGTCCTATCTGGTTGTCACACTTGCTTCTTTAATAGATAGTGATGCTATGCTTTTCGAAAAGGCATGGATGTACTAAGATTGTGGACTTTTAAGTTTCAGATAGCAACTTCAAAAACCCCTGTGTACAATTTCACTCAATAAGGAATTAGGACTTTCTGATGTGTATTTATAAGTAGCCTAAGTAAATCTGAGTAAGCAATGATTTTTCAACACTATCAGTAAATAAATGAATTAAGTTACAATATATGCATTTGATTCAAAGCTGTGCCTTTGAAATCAACCAATTGTTTGATTGTTTTTCTACTCCTAACCATATACTCATTCTTCCACTGGAACAAAAATAGGGAGTTCTCTTGATGTAATTTGCTTAGTCAATATAAGGGATCATTTGCTAGAGAGTGCACTTCGGTTTTTTTTGTTTTTTTTTTTTCTTTAAACACATAAACCACACAGACACAAACACACACACACACACAGATATATACCACAAAACAACAAAAGTCTTGTCAGTTTGATATCTGGTTGAAACTATTCAAAAAGAAAGCAGCAGAGGGAACCCTGTCAGTTCTCATTCTAACAGAGCGAGGAGAGAAGCCAGTGTGTAAAAGTATGTCTGTGAGCATGAGAAGGCTCCCTGTATCATTGGTGGTATGACCACAGGAAACAGCAAAACAGGCTGGAGAGATCCAGTGGGTCTAAGGTTGTAAGCAATTCCCTGCTACTGTTTATTTTAGAATATTGTCCAAGCAAAGCAAAGCCTCTCTTCAAGAGAGCAACATGCCATCCTTTAAAACCATCTTGAGAAGGCTATTGTTAATGCTAGAATTAGTCGGGTTCATTTTGCCTATCTTCTGTCCCCTGTTTAATGGAGGTGGTACAGAAAGCTTTAGTGAAACCAACCAGAAATAGAGACTTTACAATAGGTATTGATGCCATCTAGTTATTTAAATCAAGGTGAAACCACCCCCTTTCCAGAAGAGAAGACTGATGATGTGTGTATCCTGGCGTAATCCAAAGGGGAGTAAATAGGCAGAGAGGATTCACCTCTACTTCTTCTTTAGGCATATTTTTAGGCAATATTAAACATTAGTAGATGGAAAAAACATTAGTAGAATCTAGTGCAAATGGTTATAGGTGAGTACAATGTTTTACTCTCTACTACTGTCTTACCCCTAAATCCTTAAGTTATAATTCATGTCATCATCTAGGAATATACACGTGTGTCTAGCCTTCTTTGTTATACATTTGTATATGTACATTCTGTTTCTTCACTAAGTTAATGTAGAATGTGCTGTTGTCTGTGTGAGAAATTGGCAATGTTTCTCAAAGAGGAATGCTATTAGCATGTGGATGGGAAAATTTTCATGTGTCACACCAGGCTTTAGGACTAACATCCATGTTTCCATGTGCCCTGGGGGAGAGAAGTGTCAGGATAGCACCCAAATGTTTGAAAGTTGACCCTCTTACCTTCCTTCCCTTGTGCCAAAAAAGATGTAAGGAGGTCATTGATGGGGTTAATTCATAAACAGTGTTTTTATTTGCTTCTTATTCTCTTTAATCATGTTTTTAATTCAGGAATTTGGCAGCCTTGATGATGCCTTTGTCAGAAAGAAAAGCCACCTTTTAGGTCCCTCTGGACATTCCCTACCTTTCTTCTTTAAGGCTAGCCTTATTGGTAGAGGTGAAATCGTTTCCTTTTAAGGATTAATTAAGAAAACCCGTTTTTATATATTTCTAGGCACCTTTGAGTTTTTATTTTTAAAAGCATTGCTTAGTTCCCCAAAAGACAAATACTATGTATTTATTAACTTTCTAATTTGAGGTCCCGCTCCCATTAGAGAATATTCCTATACCAAGTATGTTCTGTGAGGTTAGACACATTTGTATTTTTGCTACATTTCCTCATTCTGTTTTATCTGAAATAGATATCGTTGAATGATGAAACAAACAGAAACAACAAACAGAAAAAACATCAGAAGGTGAAGGTTGGGTGAAAAATGGGTTAATACTGTGAAGGTTGGGTGAAAAATGGGTTAATACTGTGAAGGTTGGGTGAAAAATGGGTTAATACTGTGAAGGTTTGGGTGTAAATGTGTTAAGTTTAAGAAAAAAAGTGTCTTGGAATTAGGAAAGGGGTTTTCTAAAAGGGCCATGAAGTAATTAATTGTGTTGTAGGAGATGGCCTTTCCATGTAGGCAGAGAATTTTTCCTTCACTCCTTTCTGAAGAGACAGTCCAATGGAGAATCTCATCTCTTAATTAGAAAGAAAAATACTCATCAAACACATCTCATCACTGGAGAGCTAATGATCCACAGCTGTTAGTCTGAAAGGGCAGGCTTTTTTCCTGAACAGTAGGAAGTGTTAATCATTTTGGATGAGATTTCTTTTTAAAATATACTGTAGTTTGCAAAAGAATAGGATATTCAATATTCCAACTTAAATGATTTTTTTGAAGTGCGCACCCCCAGGGATACTGTCATGTGTCCCACTGAATGAGCATTGAATGCAGGCAACTTCCCCTGTACTTCAATGAGAGCATCAATTGATGGAATGATGTTAATGACCCAGTCCAGCCTGGGACTCTTAAAACCCCAGGCTCAAAGAAATAAAAATCATGCATTGTACCTACTAAGAAATGGTGTCACTATGAAATCTTAATATTTTCAATCATTCACTTTATATAATTTGCCTTGTTTAAATATGAGTGAAAAGCCTTAGCCCACCTTCACTTAGCGTCTGAGTAGAATTTTTTTTTGTTTAATCTTCATGTGAAAAAGCCTTTTTTTTGGTCCACAAAAATGTAATTGGCTCGTTCATTTTCCAGTCTTTGCTTTTACAGCCACCTTGCTAACCTCTTCTAAACATTTTGGACAGAAGAAAACCCCATTTGATAGAAACCTTGTGAATAGCCAACTTTTGATTTTCCAGGACCATGCAAGATAGTGGAGGGGAAAAAGAAGAACGAAATTGGCTCCACAAACCTCATTTCAACCACCAGTTTTTGACTTCTTTGTCATACCAAACCTTTACCAGAACACCTAGGAAGTGGTATTCCGTTTCTTTCCACTAATGCAAAAGTAGTTTTCCCAAAGCAAGAGGAAGGAGAAGAAATAGATACAGAAATCTACATATTGAATAATCAGTCCCTAAATAATTGATACCTTCGGGGCATTGACATTCACTATAAAATCCTTCACCTTAGAGGCAGTGGTGCACTGTGGGAAAAGCGCACAGGGTTGGGAATCAGACGACCTGGCTATGCCACTCAGAGGGTTTCCTTAGATAATTCTCAAAAAACCCTGAGCTTCGGTTTCTTCATTTGTAAAATGAAAATCGTAGTCTCTGCCTTCCCATCCTGCTGCTCAGGACTTTTTCCATAAAGCTCATTCTATACAAAGCGATGTAAGATACTTGTTAGGACACATTATGTTGTTTACTTTTCCATCAAATACAAATTTTCAAAAAACACACATTCTGAATAATTATGATTAAAATGCAGATTATTCATAAAGCCTAACCCAAATAAATACTGAAGGATTGCATTTTTTTAATGCTGATGCTGATATCATAGGCAAGGTAACATTAATTTAGATAAAAAGGTATGTGCGTTTAAAAGTGAAAAAAAATATGGACAGGAATTGACATTTATAAAACTGCTAGTTCAGAACAAGATTCTTTTATATCTAGGGGCATGAGGTTGTTAAAAATTGTTAACATTTTAAAACCTAATTGTTTCAACTTCAGAGTTCACAAAATCTATACAGCATGCTAATGCCATTTACAATAATGAGATTCTGTAAAGCTCTTGATTTTTCTTGTTTCAATTATTAAGGAAAATTTTAACTGCAACTCCTGTGTTTAATTTTTGACTTCCTTCCAACAAGCCCCTTCCTATCCCACCATGCACAGATTCGTTTAAGGAACACCACCCAACCTCCATAACTGTTCAAGGACCAATTATCATATTCTATTATCCTGTAGTATTAGTTTATAAAGTATCCTTAAAGTAAGTTATAAAGTTATAAAGTAAATTTTTCAGAAACGATTTTAAATAGGAACAGTATTAAGTTGATAATAGTTGTACTTCCATAGTACTTTGTGATAAAACATTTTCACATATGTTGCATCACTTGTTTCCCACAGCCAACTTGTGAAATAAGCAGGTATTACCATCTCCATTTTATAGATAATAGACTAAAATGAAAGAGGATAACTGACTTGCCCAAGGTCTTATGATGCTCAAATAGCAGAAATAGGATTAAAACCACTTCTTCAGGCTTCTGGTCCATACCACAGTGTCTCCTTAGAGAGAGAATATGTATCAGCTTTCGCTGTATAACAAACTGCTACATAGTTAGTAGCTTAAAGTAACTATCATTTATTTAATGATGATTCTTTGGGCGAGGAATTTGGACCAAGCTCAGCGGGGTATTTTTTCTATTCTCAGTGGGACTTATTTATCTCTAGTCAGCTTCTGGTCAGGTAAGCAGCTTTGCTTCTGGATGCTGCCTGGTTTTCAGCTGGGGTGATGGAGGTAACTGTGCCAGTTGTCAAGTAGCAGACTAGCTTGGGCTGATTGACATGGTGTCTCAGGGTTCTGAGTGCAGAGGGCAGGCCCCAATAAGCAAGTGCTTTTTAAGTCTCTGTGTCCATCAGATTTGCTACCCTTTCCTTGGCCAACACAAGCCATATGTCCAATCTGTGTCATTGTGGGAGGGTATTACAAAAGGCATGGATACAGGGAGACATGAACAAATGGGGTCATGACTGCATGCAGTCACCACAAGCTAAATATGAAAAAGACTGAAAATGGACCTCATTTCATCATCTCTTCCTCCTGTACTTCATATGGCTTCTTGAACCATTATCTATGGATTCTAGGGAGATATTGGAAAAGTGAGAAGCTGCAAAAAGGGTCCGAAATGTTATATGGAGTATAAGCCAGTATATTCCTGTAGTAACACCTACTGTTCATTGAGCATCTTATATGTGCCAGGCACGAGGCTAATTCCATCTCAAATCTGCAAAGTCAATAGTAAAATTCCCACTTTTCAGATGATAAACTAAGAGAAATCTAGTAACTTGCCCAAAGACCCATAGCTAATGACTAGAGAATTTGGATGTAGACATGAGCCTGACTCAAACACCCGTGTTTTTTTCCACTGCACTGCACTGCAGCAGCTCCTTGAGCGATTCCCTGGTCATCACTGACAGTCCAAGGCGCGTTGACAGAGAGCTTCTAACATCCAAAGTAATGCATAAAACTCGCAATACCCTTTTTCTAATGAAAGAGGTTGTGTGTACTTATTACCCTTTGACTAAGGCCCCATGAAGATTTTCTGCTGTAGAATTCTTATTGGGAATTATGATAGCCACCTAGTGATTTGAAAAACAAAACCAAATTTTTGGAATAGTTTTTAGTCTTTAATGAGCAAGGATAGCTAATGTGGGGCTAGATATTTTGCTTGGAATGGGGGCGTTGATTCCATTAAAGTAAAATGCAGGTAGTCCAAGTTTCCTTATTAAAAGAATGGGGCGGGGAGCAAAGGGAGAAAGATGAGAGAACTGTGTTAAAAAGAGGAAAAATAAGGAAAGAATGCCCGTGATGGAGTCAAAGGAAATTAAAGACTATACAAATGTGCCAGAGTTTGTATTACCCAATTTAACATTGAGAAGTTCTATAATACGGTTGGTAAGTCCTTTTTCCATGTCCCACACAGACGAAAAGGGGTTGTGGAAGTATGGGGTGAGAATAGATGCTAGGTTTTTTATGGTTGATAGTTATATTCTGAAGATGTGCCAGTGATTTTTTTGATTCCTTGATTTCTTTTTTTGCCTCATCTTAGCCTGTTTTATCTCTTTTCCCCCCAAACCTCTGGAAAAGTGCGGTCAGGAACAAGGACAGATGTTACATTGTCTTGGCCTTGCTAGGGTTTCTCTGAACTGCCTTCTTCCTCCTGTTGCCCTAGTGAGACACTGAACACCCCGCCTTAGGAGTTACCTTGGCTTTTTGTAGGAAAGAGGAGAGGATCACTCTTAGTGCAGATGGGCTGCAAGGAGACAAGAAGCGCAATGTGGACAAAATGAGCTAAAAGATGTTTTTCTTCCTCTAATGGCTCTTTATTAAAAGATCCTCACCTCCTAATGAGGATTAGAATCATCACTATTAATACAGGGAACAATTGCTTTTTTCCCCCTAGTGATTCTTAGCAATCTGAGTCCAGACACCAGTCATATATTAATTTTGAAAAGCCAGTATTAATGGCACATAGTAATTGTTCGATACATATATTTGATAATCTATGTTTAAACTTTTTTTGAACGTTTGAAATCTTCTGTTCAACGTTCAGAAAGAAAAAATGCTTTTGCATTCTGATTTATTCAGAAATCTCATTTACCTTTTGCATTATTATTTTTTATTTTTATCTTCCATTGCCCTACTTTGGCAACCATCAGCTTGTTCTCTATATCTATGGGTTTATTTCTGTTTTGTTTATTCATTTGATTTTTTAGATTACACATATAAGTGAGATCATACAGTATTTGTCTTTCTCGGTCTGACTTATTTCACTTAGCGTAATACCCTCTAGGTCCATCCATGTTAGCGTAAATGACAAGATTTCATTTTCTTTTATTGCTGAATAATATTCCATTGCATATGTACCACATCTTCTTTATCCATTCGTCTACTGATGGACATCTAGGTTGCTTCCATATCTTGGCTATTGCTAGTAATTCTGCAGTGGACATAGAAGTACGTATATCTTTTTGAATTAGTGTTTTTGTTTTCTTTGGATAAATACCCAGAAGTGGAACTGCTGGACCATATGGCAGCTCTATTTTTAATTCTTGAGGAATCTTCATATTGATTGTAAGTGAGTGGCTACATTGATTTACAATCTCACCAACTGTGTAGGAGGGTTAACTTGTCTCCACTTCCTCGCCAACACTGTCCTTTGTTGATTTATTGATGATAGCCACTCTGATAGGTATGAGGTGACATCTCATTGTGGTTTTAATTGTAATCTGCATTTCCCTGATGATTAGTGATGTTGAACATCTTTTCATCTCTTGGCCATCTGTATGTCCTCTTGGGAGAAATGTCTATTCAGGTCCTCTGCCCACTTTTTTGATTGGATTGTTTGAGTTTTGGTGTTAAATTGTATGAGTTCTTTATATATTTTGGATATTAACCCTTTATCAGATGTATCATTGGCAAATATCTTCTCCCATTCTGTAGGTTGTCTTTTTGATTTTGTTGATTGTTTCCTTTGCTTTACAAAAACTTTTTAGTAGTCCCATTTATTTTTTCTTTTGTTTCCCTTGCTTGAAGAGATAGATCCAAAAAGATATTGCTAAGAGTGATCTCAAAGAGTTTATTGCCTATGTTTTCTTCTAGGAGTTTTATGGTTTCAAGCAAAACATTTAAAAATGTTTAATCCCTTTTGAATTCATTTTTGGTGTAAGAAAGTGGTCCAATTTCATTTTTTTTTTTCATGTATCTGTCCAGTCCTGTCAAAACCACTTATTGAAGAGACTGTCTTTACCCCATTGTATATATCCTTGCTTCGTTTGTCATAGATTAATGACCACATAAGCGACAATTTATTTCTGGGCTCTCTATTCTAGTCCTTTGATGTATACATTTGTTTTTATGCCAATACCATACTGTTTTGATTATTCTAGCTTTGTAGCATATTTTGCTATCAGGGAGCATGGTATATTACTTTAGGTAATAAAGGTATTTTAACAATATTAATCCTTCCAATCCATGAGCTGGTATATCCTTCCATTTATTTGTGTCTTGTTCAATTTCTTTCTTCATGGTCTTATAGTTTTCAGAGTACACGCTTGCTTTTTTTTTTTTTTTTTCAACATTAGGGTCTCCTTGATTAGTTTACTCATAAGTTAGATTCTTAAAGAACACACAATAGGGAAAGAGACTATTTTTGTCCTGCTAGGATCCATAAAACTAATGCAGTTTCTTCCTTTGTCTCTCTTCTCTATGATTCCTCATCCTGTGTTCTAGTGCTCTGGTTGTTAGGGCATATCAATAACCATAGATATTCATGAGATATGTTGTATCGGTTCTGAGCGCTATATTTTAAGAAAGCTATGGATGTACTAATTGGATGGATATGGTGAGTAAATGATGTCCACCATGGAGAATACCAGAAATCACACTTTGTAACTGGTGCTTGAAGCAACTAGTGATGTTGAACCTAGAGAACAAAAAGGCATGACGGATATCTTGATTATTTATAGGATTGTGATCCAGAAAGTGTATTCTATGCAACATCCAGCCTACAACTAACACCAATACATGGACATTACAAGGAAGTTTATTCTGGGTAACAACAGGATTCTAACACCAATGAATGGACATTACAAGGGGGAATATATATGCTCAACAGATTAAAAACAATTACATTTGGTGATGTTTAGCAATGAAATCATCTGAGTCCCATTCATGAGGCCAGAAAACCACAAAGTCAGATGAATGTCCTCAGAAAAGGCAACCATATAGGAAGGTCCAAGAGAAGAGACTGTGGTCAGACCAAATACAAAGATAGTTAATGACTGCGTAGCCAGAATACAAAGAGTCTTTCTATTAATAGAAATTCCAAGTACTTCTACCTTATGTGCCTCAGAAAGTTGTTAGTGACAACCCAGGTTGGAATCTGAATACATTTTCCTTGAAGGCACTTGGTTTTATACAGTGGCTCTAGAGTACATTTACTGATACAAATATTTAAGAAGATTTATGTTAAATGAGTTGGAAACCCAGTGTCCACTATTCATTAATTCAGCACGTATGTATTTAGTGAACACCCATTATGCTTCAAGCACTGTTGTAGACTCTGGGGATAACACAGTGAACGAAAGGAAGAAGGCCCTTCCCATAAGAGCTTATATTCTAAGAACTAGCTCACTTTTACAACTAAATGTGTAAAGAATTAATATGGGTTCTAGCCAAAACTAATTTTCTTTTTTTCATGTGTTGAAGTCTGTTAAATTTGCCTTAATTCACTTCTTGAATAAACAATTAACTTTTTTTCTTTAATTAGGGTGACATTGGTTAGTAAAACAATTAACTTTTAAAATGCATTTTATAGAATAATCCTAGCAATTGATTACACTTTGTTTTATCTTTATATATATTGTATAAATTTCAAAAGTTAGAAGGAAAACATTATCCTTTCGTGGAAACCTTTCCACTTTTCTGGTGAAAGAAAAGATATGGCTCATGCTTCCTGCATGGACCTATTTGAGATTTTCCTTCTTCAGGAACTTGAATCTACAGTTACCGTGTAATTCTGTCCAAAATTCATTTCTTGGGTTACTAAATCATTATTTATGCTTTTTGGCGTCCATCTGAATTATGAATATCAAAGAATTCTGTAAAACATGCAATTTTCAAATTTTAATGTCACATTTAAAAAAATAAAAACAACTCTCATGGTATAAAGTCAGTTTAAATATTGGAGAAAGTATGTTAGAGGTTATGAGGTCTATAAAACTCTGTTTAGAAGTGAAAACAATGAGGCGGAGGACTTTCTAAGGCTCAGAACCTGGCTTCCGGCCCTTATGCAGGGGTCTCTCCACCGCTTCACACAGTTTTGTTTTCTCTTCCATTTGAATGGGCTGTAGACTTGGCTGAGGCTTATTAGGAAGGCTGCGCCTGGCCCGTGCTGCTGTGCCTGACACAAGTGTTCTTACGGTAAAGCCCCTGATTCTTCTGATCTATCAAATACACGGCGTTTGTGTCGCCCCCACCAGCCGGCTCGAACTCCCCGTTATACTGTGGTTCAGCTACATCTTAGCGGGCGGATGACTTTCTAGTTTTGAGTGTTAAAATATGCATTCACTGAACAGCTTAGTCGATAATTAGTTAACTTTCTACGATTTGTAAGGTATTGGTAGCATTAACACAATATCTTGGGGGTGCTTACTGGGTACTAAGCAGTGTGGTAAGTCCTTGAAATGTTTCAGCTATTTAATTCTCACCACTGCTCAGATACTCTCATCATCCCCATTAGACAGAGGAAGTAAAGGGAAGATATGTGTGGGTGGGTTATAGGGCTAGTTAGCATCAGGAGTAAAATCCAGCTCCTAATTACCGTCTGACTTACTATTACCTTAATTTGGCAGCAGCTGCCACAGACCCAGAGAATTTAGATGGCCTGTCCAGGATTGTAAGAGTGGTGAGGGATGAGGGCGAGTCAAACATTATATTCAGTGCTAGTTACTTTACAATGCAGATGCTCTTAGAGTGGCTCCTGCCAGCTTAGGTGAGTTCTGAATCTAATATTTGTCTTACAATTTTAAAAAATCATGTTTATACTTAGAGAAGTATGTAGTTTTAAAAGATAATAGAAATAGACATTTTAAAATTTCCTTTGGTAAAATTATTATTTTTTTAAATAGCTGTTTCATTTCTATGGTAATGCTGAATGTTAAGCCAACCTTTTTTTATAAATGTTGGTAGCAGTGTTTTTTATTCATAATGTGAAACCTTTGAGGCTGCCTGGTGCAGCTTTGGTATTTTCTTCTGCCTGTTATGCTTGTTACATTGTGTGATCAAAGTGAGATTTAAAACATCCCTGATAATAGTGATTCATTCTTCATCACTAAGGCAGATAGACTGGCTATTTCTGACAATGTGGTGAAGCTCATTTGGCTGCCCTTTTTTTTTTTTTTTTACTTTATTTTGTGCAAACTAACAGTTTCACTGAAGGAGAAAAATTAAAATTGTCTCATTGACAATGTAATGATACCAGTTTTCCTTTATAGAAATTAAACAAAGTAAAAATCTTAATTGTAACTTTCTAGGGATCAGTTGTGCTTTTAGAAAAATGCCTAGCAATTTCTCAAGTCTTTGTTTTCCAGATAAATCTGTCCCTTCTGAAGCATTTAGTCTTGGGGTTTTTGAAGTGGAGTACGGATAAGAGAGTCCATTTAATGAAATTTAGAGTTGACTCATCTTTTTTTTTCTCTCTCTCTCTCCTCTCTCCTCCAGCTCTTTCTCTTTGTTGTCTGGAACTTTGAGCTCTACATGATACCACTGGTTTTGTTGTTACTACTGACATGGAACTACTTCTTGATAATATCAGGGAAAGATAACAGGCAACGTGATACCGTAAGTCTCTATTTTCTTACTTGTCTGTGTTTTTGTTCTTATGCCTAGTCCCTCTGACAAGATCAACATTGAATTTGGTTTTACAAACCAGAAATTCAGTCCATAAATGCTCAAGTTTGGAGAAAAGTTTTATCAGTTCAAAACTAACAACGCTTTGGTCCTAACACAATAGAAAGTATTCACTATTTCTAACATTACTCTTCTTGGTAGGAACTAAAGTCAAGAACACACCAATGTCTGACCTATGTTTTTTAATTATAAGTGGGTTATTCCAAATGATTATTTCTTTTATTCGCCTTGTTTTTGTATCTTAATGAATCCTGAATTAAGACATAATATCACAAAATTATTAATGATCACACCAAACAAAATTTATTTAAATCATTTCTTTGTGGTCTGTCATGAAGGAAAGATTGGCAATGGCTGTTGGCCTAGAAAAGTACATAAAGTACCTTAATTCAATTCAGTGAATACCGAGCAATAGCAAATATCCTTCTCTATGGCAGGGGTGTATTAGGAAACCTGCTCAAGGATAAAGAGCAGTCATGTAACCTAGGGAAAGTTATACTAAACCCACCTACTCTCTCTAACATTTTGGAAAGTTTTCAGGATGTGTGAGACCACCTTCTGTCTTTCGAAAAGAGTTTTTGATTGAGAAACAGACAGTAGCCACATTACAATCACATTTGTTCTCCTGCCAACCTTCATTCCCCTTAGATTATCTCAGTTGTGATACCCTTAGCAAACATACAACTTCAGAAAGATTTCTCATATATGAATAAATGGGGGCGGTGTGTCTTCTCCAAATAGGACATTGGTAATTTGATAACTTGACAGACAGCTGTTGACAAGAATTTAAAAGTTTGTAAAACATGAGAATCTATTTGGTAGCTATATGTCTTCATCAGATTACATAGATTTTTTTTCCTTGCCATTAAAAGTCTCACTTGATTTATAATCAAGACTTTTTGCCAACTAGTGTGCCCATAATAATGCAGAAAAGTTATTTGATCATCATACTAGTATCAAGTAATACTTTATTATAATCGTTAGCATCATAATGGTTGTATAAACATACTTGTGAAAGAAGTTCCCTTTTAAATAACACAAATACCATGACTTCAAATGGTAACACAAGCAAAATGCACTCTTCAGAATAATTTTCCTTATCACCACTACCTGATGCACTACCACCAAGTACATGGCAGAGATGCCAACAACGCACCTATCTGTTTTTCACTAGATTATAATTTGAGGGAGAGGACTGTGTATATCTTCGCACTTGCCTCTGTGTCATGTGTTTTGCCAACTAGAGGTGTTCAAAATACTTTTCATAAAGTTTAACAGATTGCTTTTCATAAAGTTTAAGAGATTGCTTCTAGAGATTTTAATGGTTAGGCAGCATCACTAGACAAGAAGTTATTATTATTATTGGCAAGGCTTTTATGGATTATTTTAAATTGCACATTGAGAGACAAGCCCCAAATGCCATAATAATTGGTGTCATGGGGACTCATAGGTACTTTTGTCAATTAATCCAGGATATTTTCTTTAAGAAGATAGGACTCTCAGACAATTGCTTTATTCCCCCCATTTATGTCAGGGAGATTGTCGAAAGAGAAGAACATCTACTCTCCATTCAGTTTCCTTAAGACAAGTTTGCAAGTAAGACTATTTCCAAATAGGAAAAAGTGATAATTTAGTTTTAGCTTCCTAATCCTATATGGGAGCTTATCTTCAAATTTCGTCATTGGTTTGAGTATTTTTAGTAAAAAATTCTGAAACGAGAGTCTTTCCTTGTTATCGTCTTAAGAGTATACCTGCCTTGGCTGGATAGATCCACTTCTAGAGGGGAAATAATAATATATAATTTATCCCCTTCTACGTAAAATTTCTTAAGAATTTTTATAAACCTATTGAAAAGTTACATATTATATAAATTTTCCTACCTCTTTTTCCCCCAAAAATATAACTCCAAAATAGTATTTACTGAATCTTTCCTTGTAGGCCCATCTCTAACAGACTTGCCCTTTTAGCCATGGGCAACATTTTACTCCCCATCACAGCCCAATGTGAAACCTTGTATAGTCTACCTTTCTTTCTTTATTATTAAGTTTATTGGGGTGACGTTAGTTAGTAAAATTACATAGGTTTCAAGTGTTCAGTTCTGTAATACATCCTCTATATATTGTATTGTGTGTTTACCATCCAGAGTCACTTCTTCCTTCCATCACCATATATTTGACCCACTTTTCCTTTTTCTACCATCATCCCTCCCCCCCTTACCCTCTGGTAACCACTAAATGGTTGTCTGCGTCTGAGTTTTGTTTCTTTGTTTGTTTGTCTTGTTCATTTGTCGCTTTCAGTTTTATATGCCACATATGAGTTTTCAACTTTTCTGTCTGACTTATTTTGCTTAACATAATAATCTCAAGATCCATCCATGTTGTCACAAATGGCAGTATTTCATCTTTTCTTATGGCTGAGTAATATTCCATTGTTTATATGTACCACATCTTCTTTATCCAGTCATCTGCTGAAGGACAGTTTGGTTGTTTCCATGTCTTGGCCACTGTGCATAATGCTGCAGTGAACATTGGGGTACATATATCTTTACAGATAAATGTTTTGAGATTTTTCAGGTAAATACCCAGAAGAGGGATTGCTGGGTCATATGATAATTTTATTCTTAATTTTAACTTTTTTGAGGAAACTCCATACTCTTTTCCGTGGTGCCTGTACCAATTTACATTCCCATCAGTAGTCTAATTTTCATGGAATGCCAGCTACACTCCATAATTCCCAGTAATTGCCTTGTATTTGCCCAAAACACACACATCCACATATTCTGTTTCTTGGAGGCACCAGAGCAACAATCACAGTGTTTCATTCAGCTTCTTCTTCACTGGATCAGTTGAGACCTTATGTAATTCTTAAATCCAATTTGTCTAATTATGTATTTTCTGCCATACCCAGCTGTGCATTTGAACTGGTTGCTCCTTTTGAAAAGGGACCTGGATTATACCTTGCTGGTTACAGATTTTATATACACATATACATATACATATATGCATATATATTCACACATACACATACATACATACATATGTATGTGAATTAAGGGAAAGGGTAAGGTTTGCCGTGCTGTGCCTAAGTGACTCTACCGAGCAGTGCACAGCACTGGAAGAATAGTGTTTTGTCCTAAGTCCTTATTGGTATCAAAAAACAATGCAGAATTTTTTCAGCATGTGTAAAAAGTTTAAGGAGTGTCTAAAGTGCATTAATCACACTGTTGGCTAATGCCAAACCATGAACATTTCTGTTTTGGGTGTGTGTTGGCGGGAAAGAGAGAGAATGTGAATGAATTTTCTGTCACAAATACAAAATCTGTACATTCAGCTGAGAAAATTCAATTAGGATGAAAATTATAAAACACACACAAACACACACACACACACACACACACATCAAAATGACCTTCAAGTTTGTATAGCAAAGTAAGAAAATATTTCTATTACATGAGAAGTTAAAAGAGAAAAAAGAAACACTGTGAAAGATGAAAAGTACATAGATGGGTAAAAATTCTGTGTTCAACGTATTGGTTGATAGTTGAAATTAATACTGAAATAGGAAAGGATTTCTTAGTGTGTTTACTGTTTGTTAAGACCATTTCCCTTTTTGGAGACTTAAGATCACAGGAGCCGAAACCCCCTACCTTTTCCCCACCACGGTGCCTGTTCCAGTTAATGAGAAAAATGAGATGTAATCCTTGCCAAGCGAGTTGTGCTGCCGTTAACGAGCTGAACCCATTGAGAGGATAAGGAAACAGCCCTTCCTGAGGCTACTGCTGTAGATGAGAAAGAGGCAGGGTTAGAAATGGTATTTCACGTCTGCTGATTCCCATTTGGACTTGTTAAAAATAAACAGTCCTAGCTCTGAATCCACCTATTCTCGGATCATGACATTAAAATTTCTAGCATGAGAATTATTAGGCTTTTTCAGAGAAAACTGTTTAATACATGCTGCATTCAGAAAAGTCTCTGACATGAAGGGGATGTAAAGATAGGAATGTCTCTCGGTTTGAGCTGTCACCCCAAAACCTGGGGAAAAATCCACACACCCGCCCCTGTACTGCCCATGAGGTTTATACCAACTATCCACATCACAGTTGCTGTGCCCTGAAATTTTGTAAGTTGAAGAGGAGATGCCAGGAAGTGGCCTTTACTTACTACTGAATCCTCATTACACCCTGCACACACCATCCTAAGCATTTTATTTCATGTCAGTCAGTCCTCCGAGAGAGGAGCTGATTGTGTCAGCCCAGATGATGCGTTCGGGCCTAAGTCAGGTGACCCGCGGTCTCTTCCTCTGTGACAAGGGGACATACTCATGTGAAATAAGCATGGCCACAAGAGCCCTTCCTTGAGAGAGGAGAAGCAAGTCTCAGAGAATGAAAGAGATGGCTTGGCCAAGCAGACCAGGGGTCTATTGTACTCTATGAGACAGGTATCGTTATTAGTACTTTATAGCTAAGTAAACAGGGCAGAGAGGTTAGATAGCTTACCCAAAGGCACACAGAACACACACACACACACACACACACACACACACACACACAGAAAGTGGCAGAGCGAGTATTAGAGTCTGTCAATCTGTCTGAAGTTTGTACTGTACGAGTTACCACCAGTCAGTCACATGTCTTTGTAGGGCTATATTTTGGTACATCATGTCTCCCTGGGCACCTTTAGTTTCTCCCTTGAGTTGCGGAAAAACCAGTAGCACTAACTCTACCTTTCAGCAGACAGATTAAAGGAAAACCTTTTTCCCCCCATTTAACCCCCCATATCCTCCTTACTTCTCATTCAGGGAAACGGAGCAGGTATTTATTAGGCAACTTCTGTGTATCAGGTATTTTGCTAAGCCCTTTAGAGACATCATCTCTTCATTCTTTACAATAAGTACATCAAGTACATTATTCGACATGGTTTTATTCTCATTTTACAATGCAGAAATTCAAATCAAAGAGGATAAATAATGAGCTCCGTAGAGTAAGTGGGCTGTGAAGCCAGCTCTGTCCTGTTCTAAAACCTCAGGTTATTTTCATGCTATACGCTTAGGCATGCCTTTCCCAAGGAATCACTTTCTAAGTGTCCAGGTCCTGACATGGAATGCCAGATAACCCCAAATTCCTTCTGATGAGATACCCAGTGACCTCTCAGGAACTAATGCTGGTCACCTGTTTGATCCCAGGGGACTCCATTAATTTTGAACACATTCATGACCTGGAGGACTACCGTTCATCCACCCAGGTGAATGTGGGAGGAGTAAATTAAAGCTGAGAATCCTTCACTTTAGTAAAGAAAGTCTTTGAATATCTTTGACGTGCAAAAATTTTTCAACAGTGTTTTTTAATTACACTTGAAAAGAACATTCACTTTTACTGTCATGATATTCCTCCCACATAACAATCTCAGTTGCCTAATCAATGGAGACATTAAAAGACTGAAGAGTAGGATAGATCAATGAAATCATTCTCTGACTCAGGATCTGACTGTGACACAAATTGAGCCAAAGACAGCTTGCTAAAATGCTTTAGTAAGTACTGAAATGTTATGTTAGCTCCCTCAAATGGCAAAGCCCTTGATGCTTCTTGTCCTTTTTTGAGTATTGTTTCTTGTTGAGTCTGTTCCAATTAGGCCCAGAGCACTTATCTCTAGAAATAAAGCTCGTAAGGCGAGAATTTTCTTCTCCTTTTTAAATAATTTATTGGGGTAACATTGGTTAATAACCATATATGTTTCAGGTGTACATTTCTATAATACAACATCTGTGTGCTGTGTTGTATGCTCACTCCCAAAGTCTATAGTTTCCTTCTCTCAACATATATTTGACCCTTTTAGCCTCTCGCCCCACCTCTTCCTCTCTGATAAGCACCATACTTTTGTCTGTCTATGAGTTTGTTGATTTTGTTTGTTCATTTGTTGCTTTCTGTTTTATATCCCACACAGGGACGAAATCATATGGTTCTTGTCTTTTTCTGTCTGACTTATTTCACTTAGCATGATACTCTCAAGATCCATCCATGTTGCTGCAAACAGCAATTTTCCATCATATTTTATGACTTAATAGTATTGAATTGTATACTCGTATATGTACCACATCTTCTTTTATCCAGTCATCCATCAAAGGACACTTTGGTTGTTTCCATATCTTGGCTATTGTGAATAATGCTGCAGTAAACATAGGGGTGAATGTATATCTTTACAAATAAGTGTTTTCAAATCTTTCAGTTAGATCCCCAGAAGAGAAATTGCTGGGTCATATGATAGCTCTATTTTTAATTTTGTTAGGAACTTCTTCTATACTGTTTTCCGTAGAGACTGCATCAATTTACATTTCCGCCATCAATGTACAAGTGTTCCCTTTTTTCCACATCCTCTCCCACACGTATGTCTTGTCTTATTAGTAGTAACCATTCTAACAGTTGTGAGGTGGTGTCTCACAGTGGTTTTGATTTGCATTTCCCTAATAGCTAGTGAGGTTGAGCATCTTGTCATATATTTGTTGGCCATCTGTATGTCTTCTTGGGAGGAATGTCTGCCCATTTTTAAATTGGATTGTTTGGAGTTATTTTTTGTTGTTGAATTGTATGAGTTCCGGGTATAATTTGGCTATTAGCTCCTTATCAGAACTATTGTTTGCAAGTATCTTCTCCCATTAGCTTGGTTGCCTTTTTGTTTTGTCGATGGTTTCTTTTGCTGTGCAGAAGCTTTTCAATTTGATGTAGTCCCATTCATTTATTTTTGCTTTTACTTTTCTTGTGGTTGGTCAAGTTCACAAAAACCCCTCTGCTACCAAAGTTCATGATTTTAATGCCTATGTTTTCTTCTATGTATTTTATTGTTTTTTATAATATATTCAAATCTTCAACCCATTTTGAGTTAATTTGAGTTAATTTTTGTTTGTTTTCAGATAGCAGTCGTTTCATTCTTTCACATGTGGCTTTCCAATTTTTCCATCTGTATTTGTTGAAGAGGCTTTCCTTTCTCCATTGTATGCTTTTGGCTCTTTAGTCAAAAATTAGTTGTCTGGGTTTATTTCTAGGCTCTTGGTTCTGTTACATTGATTTGTGTCTGTTTTTCTGAATACAATACTGTTTTGATTATTGTTGCTTTGTAATATAATTTGAAGTCAGGGAGTGTGATACCTATGGCTTTGTTCTTTTTTTCTCAGGATTGCATCAGCTATTTGGGATCTTTTGGGGTTCCACACAAGATTAAGGATTTTTTTCCCTATTTCTTAAAAAAATACTATTGGGATTTTGATGTTGATTGCATTAAATGTGTATATTGCTTTAGGTAATAGGCCATTATAACTATGTTAATTCTTCCAATCCATGAACACAGAATATCTTTCCATTTCTTTGTGTCTTCTTCAATTTCTTTCAACAATGTCTTGTAGTTTTCAGTGTATAGGCCCTTCACTTCTTTTGTTAAGTTTATTCCTGGGTATTTTATTGTTTTGTTTGAAATTACAAATGGGATTGTTTTCTTTATTTGTTTTTCTAATATTTTATTGTTAGTATATAGGTATGCAACAGATTTTTGTACATTGATTTTATATCCTCTGATTTTACTGTATTTGTTTATTGCTTCTAATAGTATTTTTGGTGAAGTCTTTAGGGTTTATATGTATAGAATACTGTCATCTGCAAATAGTGACAGTTTTACTTCTTAATTCCCATTTTGGATGCTTTTTATTTCAGCTCTTGCTTGACTGTTTTGGCTAGGACTTCCAGTACTATGCTGAATAACCGTGGCAACAGTGGGCATCCTTGTCTTGTACCCGATCTTAAAAGAAAAGCTTTCAGTTTTTAACCATTGAGTATTACATTAGCTGAGGGTTTGTCATATATGGCCTTTATTATGTTAAGGTACTTTCCATCTATACCCATCTTATTGAGTGGTTTAATCATAAATGTGTGTTGTATCTTGCCAAATGCTTTTCTACATTGATTCACATAAGCATATAATTTTTATCTTTTATTTTGTTAATGTGGTGTATCACATTAATTGATTTGCATATGTTGACCCATCCTTGCATCCCTGGAATAAACCCTACTTGATCATGATGTATTATCTTTTTAAGGTATTGTATTCAATTTGCTAGTATTTTGTTAAGGAATTTTGCATCTGTGTTGATCAGAGATACTGGCCTGCAATTTTCTTTTTGTGTTGTCGTTGCCTGGTTTAGGTATCAGGGTAACGTTGGCCACAATGAGTTAGGAAGTATTCCCTCTTCAATTTTTTGGGAAGAGTTTGAGAACAATAGGGATTAAACCTTTGAATATGTGGTAGAATTCACCAGTGAAGCCATCAGAACTTTTGTTTTTGGGGGAGGTTTTTGATTGCTCTTTCAATTTCTCCTTACTGTTTATCAATTGATTAGATTTTTCAGTTCTTCATGGTTCAGCCTAGGAAGGTTATATATTTCTAAGACTTTGTCCATTTCTTCCAGGTTATAATTGGGTTGTGTACAGCCTTTCATAGTATTCTTGTATAGTCGTTTGTATTTCTATGGTGTCTGTTGTAACTTCTCTTTCATTTCTGATTTTATTTGAGTCTTTTTTTGTTCCCTCAGTGAGTCCAGCCAGAACTTTGTCAATTTTATTAATCTTTTCAAAGAACCAGCTCTTGGTGTCATTATTTTTTCTATTGTCTTTTTGTTCTCTATTTCATTTAATTCTGCTCTAATTTTTTTTAATTAAAGTTTATTGGGGTGACAATTGTTAGTAAAGTTACATAGATTTCAAGTGTACAATTCTGTATTACATCATCTATAAATCCCATTGTGTGTTCCCCACCCAGAGTCTAAATTTTATTCCATGCATTCTACTAACTTTGGGCTTCATTTATTCTTCCTTTTCTAGTTCTTTAAGATAATGTGTTAGATTGTTTATTTGAAATTGTTCTTGTTTTTTGAGATAGAACTGTCATGCTAAAAACTTCCCTCTTAGTACCACTTTTGCTGCATTTCCAAAATTTTGATATGCTGTATTGTCACTTTCATTTGTTTCTATGTATCCTTTGCTCTCTTCTTTTAATATTTAGTAGCATATTGTTTAATCACCACATATCTGTGGCTTTTCCTGTTTTCTTCTTGTAGTTAGTTTCCAGTTTCATACCATTGTGGTTGGATAATATGCTTGGTATGATTACAGTCTTCTTACATTTACTGAGACTAGTTTTGTGCCCCAACATATAGTGTATTCGTGAAAATGTTCCATGTGCACTTAAGAAAAGTGTGTATTCTGTTGTTTTGAGATGAGCAAATCTCCATAAATATCGACTATGTGCATTTGGTCTAATGTGTTATTTAAGGCCGATATTTCCTTCTTGACTTTGTATTTGGTTGATCTGTCCATTGCTGTCAATGGGGTATTTAGGTCCCCTATAGTCATTGTATTTTTTTTGTGTGTGTCAGTTCCTCCCTTTAGGACTGCTAGTAATCGTTTTATATATTTTGGTATTCTCAGGTTGGGTGCATATATATTGACAAGTGTTACGTCTTCTTGATGACTTGTTCCCTTTATCATTATTAAATGACCATCTTTGTCTTGTTAATCTTTTTTATCTTGAAATCTATTTTGTCAGACATAAGCACAGCTATACCCACTTTTCTCTGGATGCCATTTGCTTAGAGTATCATCTTCCAACCCTTCACTTTGAGTCTGTTTGTCTTTGTAGCTGACATGGATCTCCTGAAGGCAGCATATAGTTGTGTCTTGTTTTTTAATCCATCATGCTACTCTGTGCTTTTTAATTGATGAGTTCAGTCCATTTACATTTAGGGTGATTATTGATATGTAAGGACTCATTGCAGCCATTTTATCTTCTGTTTTCTAGTTATTCTGTATCTCCATTGTTTCTTTTCACTGTGTTTCTGTGTGCTATTTTATTTTTATGATGTTCTATGATTTATTTTCCTCCGTTTCCTCTTTTTTGTATGTTGTGTGTCTCCATTTTAGAATTTTGTTTTGTAGTTACCATTAGGTTAATGCCAAAAAAAAAAGTTTCATATGTGTAATAGTCCTTTATCTTCTGATTGCATCTTATCTCCATCCACCTGTGCTGGCTGATTCCTTTTCCCACTTCCATTTTATGTTTTTGTTGTCACAAATTAATCCCTTTTTATGATGTGCATTTGTTTCCAAATTGCAGAAGGTATAGTTTTTTTCAATTGTTTGAACCTTTAACCTTCATGTTATAATTAAGTGTTTAATATCCTATTGGAAATTCCTGCTACTGTCTGTCTGTTTGGCATCTTTCTCACTGTTTTGTATTCTTTTGTCTTTTTGTTTCAGGTGGAAGAGTCCCTTTAAACATTTCTTGTAATTCAGGTCTTCTGGTGGTAAATCCCTCAGGTTTTGTTTGTCTAGAAAAGCCTTTATTTCTCCTTCATATCTAAAGGATAACCTTGCCTGATATATTACTCTTGGTTGGTGATTTCTTTCTTTCAATATTTTGAATATTTGATTCCACTCTTTCCTAGATTATAAAGTTGCTGTTGAAAAGCTTGACGATAATCTAGTGGGGTTTCCTTTATATGTTACAGTCTTCCCCCCACCCCACTGGCTGTATTGAGAATTGTTCTTTTGTCATTAATTTTTGACAGTTTTAATATAATGTGTTAAGAAGGTCTTTTTGCATTGAGATAATTAGGTATTCTTTTAGATTTTTGGATTCGAGGGTGCACCTCTTTCCATAGGTTTGGGGAGCTCTTATTGATTATTTGTTTGAATAGGCTCTCTGTTTTCTCCCTCTTCTCCTGATACACCCATTATTCTTATATTGCTCTTTCTAATGGAGTCAGATAGTTCTCATAGACTTCTCTGATTTTTTTTTAACTCTCAATTGTTTTCTTCCACCTGAGTCATTTCTAGATTTCTGTCTTCAGGATCGCTAATTCTTTCTTTGATCTGGTCTGCTCTATTTTTAAGCTCTTTAATTCATTCTTCATCTAATTTATTGAGTTCTTCAGCTCTAGAATTACTCTTTGGTTCTCTTTTATAGTTTCAATCTCTTTGGTAACGTACTCCTTTTGTTTGTTGATTTCATTCCTGAACTCATTGAACTGCTTTTCTGAGTTTTCTTGTCTTGTTGAATTTTTCAGAACTGCAATTTTGAATTCTGTCATTTAAATCATAGTCCTCAATGTTTTTGAGTTTGTTTTCTGCAGGCTTTTCATCTTCTTTCTGAGCTACATTGTTACCTTGGTTATTGGTGATATTTGATGAATTATTTCTCTGCCTGGGAATTTGAGGAATTGAATTTTTTTTAAGTACTGTTTCTTGTCTTAATAATTTAGCACGTTGATAAGTACAGGTCTTTCTTTTGTTTTCCAATAGATGATACCATAGTGCAAGTTTTTGTTTTCTCTTAACCTGTACTACTGGGACTTCCAGGATCTCAGTGGGGGCCATATTGTGTTGGCCATTGAAAATGCCCTGTATTTCCTAAATAAGTAGGCATTCCTTCAGTCTCAGGGCACCACCCCTGTGGTGGGATGGGTCTGGTGAAGGGACTCTGGGCCTGTGAGTTCCTGATGTTGCTTTACTGCAACCAAAAACCACCAGCTGTGCTATACTATCTGAAGTGTCCCAGCTGCCTCTACTTGGTTCCCCGTGGATGAGTGAGGGAGAGGTGAGCAGAGCTCGGGAGGCAGGTTCATGCATATGTGACTTTGTTCTCTCAACTGGGTTTATCTGCAATGTGTATTGGCCACTCAGGCTGGAATGTTACTTTTGCTCCTTTGTGACCTGCCAAGTGAATGCTGTAATCCGACCCTCCACTGCTATCCAGTCAGTGGGACCATTGTGAGCATCATCCTCTCTCCCCTGCTCACTCTGTTATGCTCACCTTCAGATGTCTCCATGTGCATATGTCTCACACGTGTCTGTATGTTGAGGAATTTCTTTGTTGAATTATAGTTGTCCAACTTGGTGTAACTTTTAGGGGAGAAACCAAAAAGTCTTCTCATGCCACCATGCTGTTGATGTCACCCCAAGAATTTTCTTTGCTGCCATAAATGCTGTTGATTGGACAGTTTGGGATGGTCCACCAAATACAAGCCACAAAAGAAACATCTGATTATTTGGCCTGAGTTTCTATAAATCAAATATGTTCATTTTGTTTTCTCGGCCAGTGCTCTCATTCCAAAGAAGTCCATAGTGAAATATTTGATTAAATGAACTATTGAGTAAGTGAAATATTCTTAACAAGACCTACAAATTCTGGCCAAAGCTGAGCTGAGAGGAGACTACATATGCAAAGCATTTTTGATATACCATTATATCCCTCGTACTTCCACTGGGGGCTTTATCATTGACAGAAAGTAGAATAGACCACAGCCTCCTATTTGCATCTCAGTACCAAAAAAGACCACATACTTGCTTTTAACAGAAGCAGCACTGAGTCATACAGCCTGTAAACACATCTAAAAATGGATGCTCACTCTTTTCTCTTTCCTGCTTATTTCAACAGCAATTTTCTCAAATTTTTCAGAAGGTCATCAGCTTTCAAAAGATGTAAGGAGGATCATGAAAAGAACCAGACCTTTAGTTTTCCAGCACAATCACTAGCATAGAGAAGTAGAAATTACAGCCAATCAAATATCAGTAGTAAAGTTCATCCCCTGTGATCCCTCTCAAAACTGTTCACCAACTGCTTAGCTGTGCCAACTGCTCACTGTACAGGTTGGTCTCCCCACACATTAATGACTATCACCACGTGAGTCTCTGGACATGGACCAACAGGCTTTTCACATTTTTTCCCTCTTCTAGAACCACCCCCGCCCAACCATCACCTCCCTCTCAGTAGTTAACCAAGCCTTCTACTTTGCAGAATTCCCTCAAACTCCAATCCCCAAAACCTCCTGAGTTTGTCCCCAAATAGGATTGCCCGTAACCTTATTTTTAGCAAATAAAAATGCAGATGCCCAGTTAAATTGGAATTTCATAACCAACAGATATTTATACTGAAATAGTAATCATTATTTATCTAAATTCCAATTTAATTTGACCTGTATTTTTCTGGCAACCCTACCCCAAATTACACCTTGTATTCTTACCTCAAGACCTGTAGGAAGGTGATACTTCTGAAATAAAATTCTGACTCTCTCCCTCTGCTCTTTTGTCTTTCCACATCTTCAAGCATGTGTACATGACTCCTCCTGAGCGAGCAGGCCCAAGCTAAACCATAGCGTCAGCTTTATCTCCCCTGTATTCTAGCAGGATTTTGTGTGTGTGTGTGTGTGTGTGTGTGTGTGTGTGTGTGTGTGTGTGTGTTGTTTTTGAGTGTGGAGTGTTTAATCAGCAAAAGGTTGGGGTAAAGGACAGAAGGGAAGAGCTACCAAAATGAACCAGACTATGCCATGCTCTTTTGTCATCTCCTTCACCCTAAAGCAACCATTCAACACTTGGGAGAGCATGAAACCTAGACTCAGATAGGTTATGCCACGTGCAAGAACTCACACAGCACAGTGGTACCAGAACCCAGTTCCTACTTGCTCCCAGATGGGTGTTTTCCACGTCCCCTCCAACGTACCCATTCCACACACTCCAGGAAGGCAACAACTTGGTCCATAAAACACAGTAGGAAGTGGGGAAGGAAGGAATGCTGCTTCCGTGTTTGTATAGATGGGGAAACAGAGGCCTACAATAAGGGAGTAGCTTTTGAAAAGGCAGTGACACTGAGTGGGACAGACGTGGTGGTCCAGGGAAGGGCATTGCAGCCTGCATCTTATACTTGGCGGAGCCACACGTGGTGTTCTAGCTCCACGGATGCCATGTGGGCACAGTGGATAGACAGGGCAGTCAGCCGGCCCTGGAGCAGTGTGTGGCTCCATACCATGACAGATGGCTAGAGTGCTTGCAGTCCTTGTCACAGGAGCCACACTTTGAAGGGATTGAGATGCAGCCAATTCACAGGGATTTCGCAGCCTGTGGGGGCTGGCAAAGACATAGGTGCACTCTCTTGCAAGGGTTCACCTGTACTGGAGTACTTCTTGACCTACACTGTGAACTTGTAGAGGATCTTTTTGGCTTCTATAAACAGGTATTAGTTAGGCGCGGAGGCGGGGGTAAAGGAGGGACTTTCCACCTTGGGAGAAGGGGTAGCTTTGAGGGATGGTGGGTCTATGGACTGAGGAGAGGAGGACCTAGGGTGGCTGGGATGGTGACAGCAGTATCTGGTGTGGAGTATGTATGCAAGTAGTCGATACACTCTCTTACACCATCTACTCTTGTCTTTAAAAAAATGTATTTACGAATATAATGTATATTTCTTTGTTCTCATACATATTTTGTTTTTTACAAAAATTGAATCACATTAAATGCACTATTAGTATACCTACTTTTTATGTTCAGCAACATATCTGAAGTATCCCTCAAATTATTGGATAACAACATGAATTTTAATAACTACATAGTTTTTACCATATGAATACTTCATTCTCTCTTTTTTTCTTTTTTAAGATTTTTTTTTATTGGGGAAGGGGAACAGGACTTTATTGGGGAACAGTGTGTACTTCCAGGACTTTTTTTTTCCAAGTCAAGTTGTTGCCCTTTCAGTCTTAGTTGTGGAGGGCGCAGCTCAGCTCCAGGTCCAGTTGCCGTTGCTAGTTGCAGGGGGCACAGCCCTCCATCCCTTGCGGGAGTCGAACCAGTTGTGGTTGAGAGGACGCGCTCCAACCAACTGAGCCATCTGGGAGCTCAGCGGCAGCTCAGCTCAAGGTGCCGTGTTCAATCTTAGTTGCAGGGGGCGCTGCCCACCATCCCTTGTGGGACTCGAGGAATTGAACTGGCAACCTTGTGGTTGAGAGCCCACTGGCCCATGTGGGAATCGAACCGGCAGCCTTCGGAGTTAGAAGCATGGAGCTCTAACTGCCTGAGCCACCGGGCCGGCCCGAATTCTGCATTCTTAATGAAACACTCATTTTAGAAACGTTTGTTTCAAATGTTTTTGCTATCTCAAATAATGCTATAAAGGAAAAAATGTTAAACAAATATTTGAGCAGGTCTCTAGTTATCTCCTTTGGTAAAGTCCTTGAAGGAGAATTTCCAGGTCAGAGTATATGCCTTTTGAATGTTTTGGATAGTTAATACTAATTTGCCACCCATTAAGGTTTTAATGTTTCATACATATGTGCCTGGGTAGCACCAGCTATCTTTATCATTTCATCTGGAGAGCCATCCTTGACTTTCCTCCCACTCTCACCCTCTACTACCAGCCTACCCCTACCAACACACACTTTAAGAGGTTAAGTGAACCCATCCCTGTGAGTTCCCGTATCCCCCTTACTGTATTTTAATAAACAGCTCACTATGGGTCTTCCCCACTTGCCCAAGGTTGCTCTAATTGTATTCTATTTGTGTATCTAATCCCAGCACACAGCAGAATGTCTCAGGCATAGCAGCATAATAGTTGCTCAAAACATGTTTGATGATTGAGTAAATGTTTTATAATCCATTCTTTCTTTCCAAATAAAAAATTGTCTAATTTTTATGCATAATTATTTCCATTCAACAAATACTTATTGAACATTTATGGGCACCGTGCTAGCTATTTTTCAAAGGTGACTAGACCTGGTCCTTGCCCATGACAGTTTGTGTTGTTGTGAGGGAAATAACTAAATCAAATGCATGAATAGGATAAGGGTAATGATAGAAGTCTGCATATAACATGCGGGGCATGTGGCTAAAAGACCTTTGGATCATCCCAGATGTATGTATGTGTGCCGCACGTTCAAAGACAAGGGTTTCTCTTTGGCCATGGCTCTTATTCCATCCTTCAGTCTGTCCCTTTCACTTAGTAACTCCACGTTTGCATTTAATACGTCTTCAGTTTATTGGTTATGCTTTTACTCTATTCTCAAAGTACAACTAAACTTGAAATTGAAAGGATAAAATTGTAGAATGGTAGAAGATGAGTGTTACGTGTATGTGACATGTCAATTCATATAAAGATGTAAAGATAACACTTCTATTTTTAAAAGAAAACTTGCTAAAGATTTTCCTCACTGGAATATAAACTTGCTTTGTGTCTGTTAGGACTCAGGAAAGAGACTTAGAATTTAAAGTTAGAGGATGCTTATAGTTAATCTTATATGTTAGCCCCCCACCATCTTCCTGAATCCTTTCCATCTTGCTCAGATTCTCCAAAGATCCGTCTGAAAATGTAATGAGATAGAGATGCTCTTCATGCTTTTAGAGGATTTCTGCCCTGAAACCCAACTCCTTTTCCACCCAGTAAATTTTCTTGGCATCCTTGAAGGAAACCTTAAGACCTTGCCCCCATAAATGATTGATTTTCTCTTATTTGAGTACCAGTTGACTCTTGGAGCCCCAGAAACTCATTGGAAAATCAACTTCCTAAACTCCCCTCAAAGCCTCCTGTAGATCCAAAAAACTCACCTTCTAGATGGTCCTCCAAAGTGTCCGATCCAAGCAGTTACCCATATGTCAACCAAATGTTTTTGTTATGCCTATTCTTCCTTTAAAAGATCTGCCCCCTCAAGTTTGTCATCTCTGGAATTGAAGAATGAGACTTAGGAGAGGAGGAAAAATAAGGATACCAATAGTTTTGGTCTTAGCGCTCAAGGTAGATATGTTATCCTGCCTGTTCCTAGCGATGTCCTGTTTATTCTTTCTGAATGACTTTACATTCCCCTGTTTGTAGGTAGCCAAAACTTTAAAATTTTATTGTGAGGGAGATAGGATGTAGGGCCAACAAAGCAACTCATGGCCTCATGACTAGTTTGCATAACTAGCCTTGATCATCGTACCCTGTGTGGTGGATGGTATTGGCAGAAGGTTTCATACGTTTGTGCAGACTTATTGTCTCTGGTTCAGAAAGGTAACAAAAAATTGCAAGACCTCAATTAACAAATTAAAAGTAGAAACCAAATGATATGTGTTTATTTGCCTGTGGAAAATGTTTATAATTCCACTATTATTAGGAGACAATAATCCTGAGAGTTTTTTCACTCATTTTTATTTTAGTGTTGCATGAGTTAGATTTATCAAGAGCATTTAACTTTAAAGCCTTTTCACCATCCTGTACATAGAACTGGAATTGTATGTGTAGGTAACCAAACTTAAATAACATTTTCTGTCACCTGTTAATGAATATTTATTTTACCATTCAAGAAAAAGAAAACAACTATTATACCATATCACTTATTTAAAAAATAACTGAATATTCTGGTAGCATACTTAAATGAGAGAAATTCACCTAAACTACTCACCTAAATAGTTTCCAAGTGAGTTACACTCAAATGGGCAGCAGCAAAAACATCTTTAAAAGAAGTGTTAGTACTACCCCTTTCCAATTGGTAGAGGTTAAGAGCCCAAACTTGGAAATTAGAAAGATCTGGAATTAAATTCCAGACCTTCCATTTGTTAGCTATACAAATTTATTCATTCCCCTAAGTCTGTTTTCTCACCAATTAAAATGTGGTAATCCCTACCTTGTTGAGGTTTTGTGAGGATTAAAGAGACAGTTAACATACTATGTTCGGCATATAGTGAGTGCTCAATAAATGACAATTAAGCACCTAAAACAGGATAAGCCAATGTGGGTATAATGGGAGTCTAATTGTTATACCATGTTTCCCCAAAAATAAGACCTAGCTGGACCATCAGTTCTAGTGAATCTTTTGGAGCAAAAATTAATATAAGACCCGGTCTTACTTTACTATAATATAAGACCGAGTCTTATAGAATAGAAAATAGAGAATAGAATAGAATAGAATAGAATAGAATAGAATAGAATAGAATAGAATAGAATAGAATAGAATAGAATACTGGGCCTTATATTAATTTTTGCTCCAAAAAATGTGTTAGAGCTGATTGTCCAGCTAGGTCTTGTTTTCGGGGAAACACAGTATGTCATTACCTCTCTTGAAGAGTTGTCGCCTTGTAAGTACTATTGAAGATGATGGTTTTCCATGGCATTAGTCATCCTTGGTTTTGAGCTTGGAGACAAAGACAACAGCAGTGATAGAAGGACTTCCTGTGTCCATAATACCCCTGCTATGTATATGGAAATTCCACAAAAAATCAAAACTATATTTTTATTAACAAAAAAAAGCAGATGAAGATAAACAATCCTCTACAGATTAAAAGCTTCTTGGTTACTGAATTTTACAGAAATACCATAAATGTGTGCCGTGTTACAGATCACATCCACAGATATTTGAAACAAACGTTTTTCTTGATTAATGTTACACAAATCTCCACCACGCACGATGCATAAACACAAAGGCTGGTGACACTGTGAGTGAAGAACAGGGCATTTCCCTGAAACTGTCATTGAACCCAAAAGCAAAATACTTCTTCCTAACAGCCCCACTCTGGATGTCGACCAAGAGAAGGAGAAAGGTAAACCTACACTAGAATACCAGGCCTGGGCACAGGGACTCATTTTAATAAATCAGAATAGAACATGAAAATGTCAACTTAATCAAGCATTTAAATTTTATTAATCAAGCCTAATTTTTATGAGTGCAAATAATCACTGAAGCTGGACAAATTTGTTCTCAATTGCATCAGAAACATAATTTTAATATTTAATGGACTGATGAATTTAAATGGAGAATTATCTTTATGAAACATGCTCTTCATAATTTGCCATTAAATGAGAAATAAAAAAATCAACATAAATCTTACATAAAGGTTATTTAACTAAATGTTGGTACTATAAATATTGTAAATGCATTATGCACTAATTTAGCAATCACACTGTACACTACATAAAGCTGAAATGATAAGTGGACCAGGTCAGCTTTTCTTAGAATATAGAGCTCTTGTGTTATATTGTGGGAAGCTCACGATAAAACGGTTACAGAGGTTTTGTGTGAGGTTTCGTGAACATTCTTTCCATTCAGGCTTTTATGCTACATTTCACCATTCACCACAGACATTCTTTCCAGTTCAAATGTAGGTCTAAACCTACAAGGGCTGTCTTTTGTGAGGTGATTATTCTTTATCAAAAAAATTTATTATTTATAGAAAGGGAAATAAGGGGGGAAAAAAACTGAAGTTTTCTAACTACTGTGTTTCCCCGAAAAGACTTATCATGATTTTTCAGGATGATGTCCCCTGAACATAAGCCCTAATGCATTTTTGGAGCAAAAATTAATGTAAGACCCAGTCTTTTTTTCGGGGAAACACAGTATATGATTTTTTTGACATTCAAAACATTCTCCTTTTTAAAGTTAGATTTTCTGACATAATGTTCTCAGGCTTCAAAATATTCTAGGCACAAGAAAAAAAAGAAGAAAAATTAAATTAGCCTCAGAATATTTTTCTCTTCAAACGTCCACTTATTCCCCTCACTCCCTCCACTACTCCCAATATATTGCTTCAAATAGGCAGTAGCTGTGAATTTTTGTAAAAAGTGAATCAATCCTAACAGTATGGTCCAAAAGTTAGCTAATATTAATTTCCAAGGTAAATGATTTTTTAAAAAATTCTGTTCTTTGAAGGTCCCTAGTATTCCAAAAGTGTAGCATTTTCCTATATTGCGTGTACTGAAGTATACATTTACTTGCAAAAGAACTTCTTGTCTATTGTGGCTTTAATGCTCCCAAACATATCGGATGGGGTTAGATAAAAGTACATTTTTGAGAAGATTGGAGGACATGGTACTCTCACAGTCATAGCAGCTCCTTCTTGCTTTGCAGAAAATGTTTTAAATAGATAACGTAGACTCCTCATTAGACACTTAAAAATGAAAATTCCTTAGGTTTTGAAAATTTGAAACATTTAAAATTATGCCTTTTTTCTTGCAAATTTGTGGCTCTGCAATGGAAATTTAGTTTTATATAGAGAGACTTAAGTACAAATTTCTCTTTTTTATTTAAAATATGTTTATTAATGCACAAAAATGTTTTGCTTTGAAAATATTAAATCTTATGAAACAGATTAGTTGTAAGTCTAATAGTTATTTTTAATGTCATTTCCAAAGCACATTAAAAATTCCAGTTTTTGGCCTTTAGTGTACTCCTTTTTAACCTGACAAATAACATAGTTTCAAGAAACAATTATTGTTTAAAAAGCATATTATAGGTTAATCGTTGACCTATTTTTCCCTACTGAATCAAATTAATATGCAATATCCTTAAGACACTTAGATTAGAATTTTCCCTGCAAGCAAAAATCCAATACATTGTGACGCCTTTAGATGGAGACAGAGTTCAAATAAACTTGAGAATTCCTTTCACAGTGCTTTGTGTAAGTATAAGAATGAACATTTAAGAATACTGAGAAGGAAATACAAGGAGAAATTCATTTAATTGCTTATACTGATTATAGAATTTATATTTAGCCTTTCTTAATGGAAGGGGTTTTCTGCATATTAAGCTGACACTTAGAGAAATAAAAGGTTACATACTCTTGGCCAGTAAAGTGAATTTACTGTCCTTGCACCTTATAGCAAAGCATATTATTCTGCAAATAAGAATGCTGTTGTTGATGATGCAGAATACAGGCTGTATGTAATCAGTGACATGCATCAAAAGTCATCTGATAGCCACATTAAAGCCGCATTTCCTATTAAGAATCAGACTAAATTACAACACGACACTTCCCAGAATGAGCCAAGGAAATGCATTCTGTAAGAAGAAATAATTGTATTTGACTGTAAAAATCAGGAAGTCTTTTAGCAGTAAGTAATAATGCTTTTCTTTTTAGTCTGCCTTCGTTTGTATTGCAGTATATTCAGCCTCACTGGCAAGTCTATCACACTAATTATTATTACATCTAGTGGTTCAGTTATCTTGATGACTACTGTAGCTGAAATACTCCAAGGTCAAATCCTTAATAGCGTGAATCAAGCTAAGCAGCCATCCTACATGCAGTTGCTTTTGAGATATACTAGATGAAACAGTATATCCCAGACCTGTTTATGGGTCTTATTATTCTTTCAAATGTGGAGTAAATTATATGTACAGTTTAATTGCACTATTCATTTTGCAAAAGTTTCTTCTCAAAAATCTTGCAAGGAGCAGGTGTCCTGTTGTGACAATGACAGCACAGCTCTCCTATAGTGATCTTATTGACCACAAAAGTTTTCAGCCTGACCTCCGCTGCTTTCAAGTGATCTGAAATAATCTAAGTGATTATATGCATCTTTTCAGTTCATAGACTTTCAATAATTTCATATGATACTTACACATGTAATAAATCCATTGGCACACAAATGCATGTTCTGCTTGGTTTGTGTGACAGAAAATGGTATAAATGAACTCCAGACCATGTTGAAGAATACCTCTGTCCCCAAATTCTTCTGTATCTCTAGAGTGGAAATAGGCATTAAGTTTGTTATGTATCCAAGTAGCATCTGTACACATTTGGATGTTCTATGAATATGAAATTAAATATGAAACTTCATTCTTTTGTGACAATTTTCATTCTTTAATTTTTGAACATCACAGTTGCACATCTGGACAGCAGTGATTTCTTCTTTAATTTAAATGTGTTGCTTTTTTATCGGCTGTGTTTGAGTAAAGCAATTTGAATTGTGCAACTATTCATTCTGAACATAGCAAAACATCTACTTAATTCAAAGATTATTTCTGAGGAAAAAAAGTAAACTAACAAAACACACTGGTTTGTATCAGCTTTGGCTCCCGAGCGTTTTTGGCTTTATGATACTCGATCTATGGGTAACATAACCAAGATTCTTGGGGTTCCTTTTTGTTTAAATGGAAATAAACTAATGGAAGGCTTTATCCCTGGGAAAATCACAATATGAAGTATTTTAAGAATTATTTGTGAAAGTCTTAACCCCCTCTTGTCACGTTAGTTTTAAAACATGTACCCTAAATTGATATTAAAGTAACAGTAAGCAGTATCCGCTGTTCCATGATGATTTTAATAATGAAGCTTATCTGAATTGACTTTTCCTCATCTTTTCACTGTCTTGATCTTTCTTTTCTGCGTCCTTTGGTCCCCTCACTTATACATCTTTGTCTGGTGGAATAATTATAAACATGTTGTCATATTTTTATTCAGATTTCCAACATCATTATTCAGCCAGATAAATAATGATAAAAATTCCAACATTTTCAGCCAGATAAAATTTTATTTTCTTTCAAATCATAAAGTGTTTAGTTGTCCTAAATTATAATTTAAAGTCAAAACTATTGAAAGAGCTTCTATATAACAATATAAAATATATAGAATCAGCAGATAAAATTGTGCTCCCTTTTGAAAACAGATTTTTAAGTGTACAGCCACATAGTCTATTTAATATGTTAATGACAAATGTTCAGCAAATAGGGAATAGGAAAGAAGAAATATTATGCTTTTTAAAATAATGTTATCTACTGATTCTTTGGCTGTAATGTAGCTGGCATGCTGCATTTGGGGCTGTCTACATGTGTTTTTTGAAATGTCATCTTTATTAGTATTACATTCAAAGGATAGTACCAAGAATCAGTTTCTTTCAAGACCTTCCTCCAGCGTGTGGCATATAAGTCTGTGACGAGCGACATTACAGAAGGTCATGTCACTTTTAACTGCTTGCATTACATCTTTCTGATTTCCCTAGTGCCCTTCCTTTGTTTGATTAATACTACTTGCTTTCAAGCAAGGTATCAGAAAGCATAATTTGGAAAGAGAATTCTAGAGCCGATCTAAGATATTCCCCCTCAAGAAAAAAGAAAACAGAAAAAAAAACTTTGTAAAAATGTATGTTTTCTAACAATGCATTTTTTCGTCACTCTTCAATTTTTTTTATTTTTTTTTCCCCTCAAGGTAATACAACATATGCATTGTTACTAAATTATTGCTGACAAATGTTTGGGCAAGTGGACCTTGTGTACTTGAAAACAAAACTAAGTCGTCCTTCTTTGGTTTTATTTGAAGAGGAAAGAGCTGGAATTTGACACTAGGACTCCTTTTTTTTATTTGTTTTCCTTAGTTCAGTGTTAAACTCCAGTACTCTCTTTCTAAACAGTAGGTGTTATTTGAGTTCTCTGGGAAAGGTTGCAATTTTGTGCCGTCACTAAATGCACTTCAGTGACATATACAATTTGTTTTTAAACACTCAGAGTGCAGTTTCTATGTTCACTGCGTTCGAGCAGTGCTCACGTCTTAAAGTACAGCCCAGCTTCTGAGACACTCTTGGCCTTCAAAGCTATCTATTTCATTTGACCATTAAAGCCTGAAAATTAGTTGTGAAAGTGTTATCATTTTAATTGGGAATCTGTATACAGCCCTCTACTTGTGCCCTTGTATGTGTTTCTTAGTGTCAGTGAAATAGGATCCAGAATTTTGTATATCATTAGGAACAGAATGTTTTGCACAGGAAAAAAATACACATAGTTCAATTTCCAAAATTAATGTTTAAAATATTATTAAATTGATGTTATTTTTATTTTTTTGTAGCTAACATTTTTGAGTACTTACTTCGATATAGGAACCATGCTAAACACTTTAAAAACATGATCTCATTGGATCCTTAATCAACACATAGGATATGTGCTATTATCTCCATTTTCCTTAAGTGTCACCTGAGCACAATGTAATAGTGGGATACATTCTGAAGCAGCTAAAAGGCATCACTAGGAAACCATCTGTATTATATATAAATCCTCACTTGTAGATGTTTATGATGTCACATTAAAAAGGCACTAGAGGAGGGGAAAGCCCTCACTAGAGTGCTAAAACACAACACAAAGGCCTCTCACTAACACAACAGTTTTCTGCCAAATGTAAAAGCGAATGGTTCTATTGGGTGGTTCTGGCTGCACGTTTGTGGAGTAATTGTGCATAGCCTGTTACCCACTCGTGAAGGGTAAGCACAGTTTGGGTTTCACAAATGAAGCCCCTGATTCTGTAGACCACTTTTCATCATTCTTGAACATAGGATGTGGATCAGCTGATTTGTAACATATAAATTAAGTTATTGGTTCATTTTATGGTTCAATGATATTTTGAATTTTAAAAAATCAACTTAAATATAGTGGACATCTCCAAATCCTAAAATAAGGGTTAAATATTTATGGTATCTATTTCCAGGCAAATATTTGAAGGCCTTTTTTATATTTACTTTTATTAATCTACATCATTGATTAGGCATAAGTCTTTCCAGGCAAGCTAGTTTAGTTCTGCAAGATATATGATAGACACTTTACCAAAAAGTGTGTTCAAAGATGTGAAGAACAGATGATGCATTCATCTATTCACTCTATCAACAAATATTTCTTGAACACTCAGTAGGTACTTGCAATCTGCTAGGCACAACCAAACACCACACTGCCTTCCTAGCACCTACAGTATGATAGTAAGTACTGAAAAGGGGAGGCATGTAATGTACATTCTTAACAATAACTTGTGAAAATATTGTTGAAATTTGTGCACAGGAGTAGAAGTATAGTATTCATTTCATTTTCCGTGACATATTTGATAAAGGACTTTGCATGGGTAATTTTTGCAAAAAAAATTTACTTAATCTAATGGATATCAAATCATCATGTGGTATACTTTAAATATATACAACTTTATTTAAAAAAAATAAAATAGATAATGACCAACCTTTAAAAATTACTTAATCTAAATCTAAAATTTAAAACATTCATTAAAGATAAAAAATTATGATCATTTTAAAAAACTTGAGGATTAGGTGAATTTTTCCCCCCCAAACTGGGTAGGAGTTGAGAACTCACTATCTGCTATCCAACAGTCTGGGTGTGAGTTCTAGTTCAGCTATTGCTGGGGTAGGTGAATTCTTTTGATGCAATACAATGTACTGAAATATTATGGCTGTTTTTCCTATTTAAACCTCTATCACAAATAGCCCAATTTGGAATAGCCTGGCATATAGCACCTCAATTATGCATTGTTAACCTATTGTTGTCTGTATACTTATGATGCAACTACTTCAACATTTCAGGAAATTAAGACTCAACATGAAAAATTATCTGATAGTCCCCATTTAAATTCTATTGAATTTGAGGGCTGACATGAGTAGAGATGAATTATCTATGTTATTGATTTTGTATTTCCACAGTACCTAGCACTGTGTTCCTTGGACGAGAGGGGTTATAATAGATGCCTACAGAGGGTCTGAATATAATTATAGAGGGAAAGTCTAGAATCCTTCTTTCTTGCTGAACTGAATTGCTTTATATGTTCCCAAAATAAGTGTAAACGCTCACTAGATATTGGAAACAGCACATAGTGCCACTGTATTTCTTTTGAAATATTGAACGTCCAAATGAAAGACCACAAAATTCGATATAAAATAAAAGATTTAAAGTATGACATTAAATTAGGAACACTCTCACAGGTTGTCAGATGCTTTGGGGCATATATCAGTTCATAAAAACTGGAGGTTTGTGTTTGGGATTTTTTAAAAATTAATTAATGCTTTTAGAATATTTGAGAAAAATTATTAGAGTGAGTCCTGACATGTTATCTCAGTTTATGTAACTCTTTGCATAATACAATCTGAGTTGTTGAAATTTTCACTCAATTACTAAGCATATTCCTGTCTGTATCATAAAGCCACATGAAAGAAGGGCTAGCTGTCTCTATCTTCTAAAGTTACAAGCTCTGAGAGAAAGGTTTAAAAATATTTGATAACCATGCTTCTTCCGAGTTTATTCAGAGATACAGAAACAGACTGTGTCTGTATTAGAATTAGACACAAGAATTAGACATTGTATCAAATGGTATAAATAGAATCATAAGTTGTCACTTACCTGAATAACCCTCCCCCAATGTTTTTTTTTTTTTTTTTTAACTTTTGGTTTCCATGGAGAGGGTGTGTGTGTGTGAGTGTGTGTAAAACCATAATACAACACCTGAAATAGGGTGAAGTCCTATTCGTAATAGCTGCAGTTATATATTGATTGAGACAAGGGGAAATTACTTGGCAAATCCAAAATATAACTATTCTATTCTGCCGAAGTAGGTAAATTAGGAGCCATTAAACACATGTATGCCTATCCACCTACAAATTATAAACATTTGATTATTGAATACATTTCTAATTTTCTTTCAATAATGACCATTCTCACAATGTAATCCTTCTGTAAAATCAGAGATTTTAAATTAGCATTTCAGGTAATCTACAAAATCAAAAAGATATTACAGAAATTATCAAGAGTTGACGTTTATACACAAGAATTGAAATTGAAGCCATGAATGATATTGTCAGTTTTATGCCGTAGACCACCATCATGAATCAATGAACAGACATAGTGTTTTTTCGTAGTTTGCTGAAAAGTAAATTAGAGCAGAGCTGTTTTCTGATTAGTTATCTAGCTCCAAATTTAAAGTGCCTGATTGATATAGACAGCAGAGTAGGTAAAAAGGAGATTTCCTGGTTTAAAGCATCCCTCCAATTAATGTTCATTTACCTTATGCATATTTCAAATTCTTTAAGTTGTCACAGAATATTTCACACAAATAGGGTTCCCCTGACTGGGATTCAGTTCCCTGGTGTTAATCAATTAAAGGCATAGCGTTTTCCTCATCCCTGTCTCTAGATGAAAGTCTCTCTCGGTGCATCTGTTTCAAATGTTAATAAAGTTTTCATTTCCAAAAGGTTCAAAATGACAGAACAAAATTCTCTCCTTTAAGAGCATGAAAACGACTTCCGTTTCTGTCTGCAGGTAGTGGAGGACATGCTAGAGGACGAGGAAGAAGAAGATGAGAAAGATGACAAGGTAATTATCTTTCCCAGCACTTGGGCACCTGGGGATGGGGAAATGGAGACGTGACACTGTTTCCACAGACAGTTAAAAAAGGAGTTGAAGTGTTTGAGTCCAGAAAATTGGACAGTGCTGTTTATCATCCTAACAATGCCACTGTATGTTGCAAAGAGGGAGAGAGGGCTATAAATCCTCTTCGCTTTTGTCCAGAGCTGGGTCAAATATTTTTCTGCCAGGAACAAAAAAAATAATTCAGCTTGTCTGGAAGTTGATAGCTCTCGTGAAGATAACGGCAGTGACAACTGTTTGTGAAGGGCAAAAATTTGTCCTATCTTGAGTAGTACAAATCGGGCTACACTTTGGGGGAAGAGAGAAGAGAAAAAACAGCAGGCTGTATGAGTTGAACATGGATGTTGTCATCTGTAATTTTCAAAGACTTGCTCAGCATAAGAACCCATTGTGTGCAGAGGGCTGCGGAGGGCATTCACACAATCCCAGGGCTCACTGCCCTTTGCCTAGACTTGACTGGGAGCCGTCCGAGAGCCTGTTCAAAGAGGTTCAATTTTCGATTTTTGGTTGGCTTGGGGATGGTGGTGACAGTAAATTACAGCTAGTTTCTGGTACTGCTTGGATGGGCTGTCCCCTGGGGAGAGGGCACCACTGGAGGGAGGACGTAGAATGATCTGGCAACACTGCAGCAGCACCTGGGGTCAGAAGAACAGCTTTCTATGGCAAGCAGGATAGTGATGCTGGTTTATCATCATCCTTGGGCATTTCTAGGTCTAAAATCTAAAAATTCCTCGGGTGAGATTGGGATAGGGGAGAGAGATTGTCATTCATTATTTCTACATTGTGCAGCATGTGAAACCAAATTTTGACCTTCACCGGAATCTATCTGAATTCTCTTATAGTGAAGCAGTGAAATTTTTTGAAGAAAGGAGAAAAACAATATATCTTAATTTATGCCCTTGACCTTTGATTGCAGTAGAGATGTACAGTTATAGTCCAGTGTAAGAATTTGTGTGCTGGAAGCAAGCTTTGGAAATGTCAAAAAAAAAAAAAATTCACAGTGATTAGTTAACCTCCCAAATGGTTTTTTTCCTAATATTCAATGCTAAAAGGAAAATGGTCACACACACACACACACACACACACACACACACACACACACACACGCACACACACACTTTCTCTTCTAATGCTATTTCACACACTTTAAATTCATAGAGCTTTTATGTGAAATTTTTCTTCTGTACATCATTTAGTCATTAGCGACATCATCAAACATAAACCATCAAAATCTCCTTTCTGCAAAAACACATATGTGCTTGTTTTTAATGTTAAATAACAGGAGCATCCACTTCTGGCAATAAGTGATATGATTTATTGTTAAGGTCAGTTGTAGAGCTGTAGAGAGCTTGTATTTTAACTCAACATGCCAGCTCTGAATCATCATTTCTCTGCTGATAAACACTGAGCTGCCATCCATTTATAGCCATTTTCCCTTGCTTGTTGCTGCTTTATTATTAAAGCCACCATAAAGATCCATTCTGGCAGCGGGCGTTTCCTCAGGAATGTTAATAAATGGAAACCTTTAGTGAAGTCTAGTACTTCAGTGTCTCTGCTTGAAGTTAACCTGTATTTGTTAGCCAGTTAGTTGGTACTCTGTAGCACTAATCTCCACTTTAGGGTCATTTTTTTAATATAGAGGATGTTAGGAGTGGGAAACCCGTAGCATACCTGGTTCCCCAGCTCACCAAAACATAGATGTCAAGTAGAACATGCGTGGTGGAAACAATACCCGATCTTGGGAGTAGCATCTTTGTAATCTAGTGTGTGGTTGTCTGAAATTGACACCCCCTGTCTAACACATTTTCAGATCTAGTTACCAAAGTTGATTGAAAGGGAGTGCTTAAATTACTGTGTGAATTCAACTGTATTCTTCTGTGCAGGATGCCAGCAAACAGTGTGTTTGCCATATGAAAGGATTGTGAGCTGATTTTCATAAATCCAACCTTTTATTTGAGTGCTATATAAGGAAGTTTTTCTTTTTTACTCATAAAGCAACTGATAGCATAAAAATCATATCTGAACAGAAAGAAAATCTCAACTGTAACAATTTACAATAGACTTTAGGGGCTTACCTAAATAGAGGAAAGAATCTTGGAGTGGATGTTTTGAAATATAAAGTTTTTACTATAAAAAGTGGAAATATATAGGATCCTTTCAATTTCTATTTACCAGCTTTCATCTCTTAACTGGCTCTCGCAGTGGTAAATGTTGTAAGACTTGGCTATCAGTGTGTCTAAGTGGGAGAAGGGTAATTTCCTATTTTAAAAAATTCATTGGTTCCTCTATTTAAAGTTTGTGTATAGAGTCACGCGTAATGGAATTTCATGAGCAAACAAATGTGTGTTTTGCCGTACGAGCAGGTACTGACCTCTAGCTCTCATTATTCCTCTGTTTTCTCATATGGTATAATAGTGGGATCAGGTCAGTGGGTCCTCTTATAGGATAAAAGTAAAAAAGATTAATAAATGTGCCAAAGCCTCACTTTAATTGAACCTGAAGCATATGTTGCAAGTATGTAAAATATGTCCCAGATGTTTCACCAGGGCTAGTGTCTTAGCTTTCCCTGATTACCACAAGGCACCTATTAGTCCTATAACCTTTGGACTTGGGGGTAAATGGGGTATTACGGGGCACAGAATCACAGCACCTGTTTTCCATTCAGCAAAGACCCCTGGCAAGCTTTGCCTAAGCCTATCCATATGTTTTCACTTAGCAGATTGTTGGGCGATTATGAAAAGTGTCTTTCTTTAGAGCCAGCATTGATATTAGTCACTCACAATGAAAGAGCAAGTCATTGGCTACTTGACAAGGTCTGTGTGGGCATAAACTGAAGTCGTTTATTTCATTTGAGCTTGGAGTGTTTTCCCTCAGCATAATTATATAGATGGTATAAGAAGCTGAAGCAAAGATTATAATTATTTAACACAGTATTTTTGTAATAGCTTTTCTTTACTGCTGACTTGAGAACGCTGGAAGACTTGGGTTAAAGTTGATAAACGCTAACTCATGATTTACCTGGATCCCCAGATCTTGAAATTTTGCCCATGACGGCCTTTTGAGTATTTTTATGTGAGTTCTTCCTTCTTACTGAACAGCTAACTAGTATGCAGGTGAGGGTTTGTGATCCTGAGACTTTTCCTTCATTCCAGAATCCATTGATATTTGCTGAAATCTAAAATGAGGTGGTTTTTCTCTTAATCCAATTCTAGGGTTTTCACAAAAGTAGAGAACATGGGTTTTAAATGGTGAGTCTTAGTTATGAATCATTGAGTGGTTAATATTTTCACTTATCTGCATTATGTAGTTAGTCCTATTACATGTTAAGCTGTACTGGAGATGAAAGTTTTCCTGTGTTAAATGTTAGGAAGACACACTGCATTCTCAATGCCCTTTGCTGTAGAGAGCATTTTCTCAGCCCTCAACCACAAAGTCACAGTTTGATCTGATTTTTGACCTGATACAAAAATTCTGCCTTTGTGGCTAATAGGCTATCTTAGTAAATAAGGCTTCGCTAAATTACCTAGGTGGAGCTATCAACAAGCCATGTAATAGTGTTTTTCACTATGCTTTATATGGTACAGTGGTCAATCTGCATAATCTAGACATCTAATTAATGAAGATCAGCTTTCGTTTTGTAGCTTAAAAAGTTGAGGCGTGCTTCCCATGGTGTGTCCTGCCCTCGTAATAGAATCCAGCTGCAATATCAGCAAGCAGAAGGTAGAAGCAGGTTTTCCTCAGGAAAAGCATGGACTCATGCATGGCAGTCTAGTAATGTTTATTGGTAAAAGATATGAAAGTACCCAGGCATTTATGCTTACATTGCTTCTCCTTTTTCCTTCAACCGTTATGTCAAGGTTACTGTGTGTCAAGGTAACTAGATGCAGCAAATGAAACATAGCTGCGTTACTTCAAAATACGCGGATTGTTTGCTTTAATTCTCGAAATCTGTGTTCTCCAGTTTGATTCTCCAGCCCTAAGCATGTATATAATATACCCAAAATGCATATGTCTCTGCATCTCAAATCAACTGTGAGAGATAAAAAGAGATAGGAGAGCAGATTTTAATCTGACAATATGGCGTTTTCTGGTTCTATTCAGTGAAATAACTGCATGGTGGGGAAACAGATCAAAGCTTTATAGAAAGGCAGGGACAGAAGAGACAAGAAAAATAATTCTTTTAAAAAAATCCTAACTCACACATTTAATTGTAATACCATTGTATCAGTTCATCAGTTTTCTATTGCTATGTGACAAATACCACAAACTTAGAGGCTTAAAACAGTACACATTTATTAGCTCTCCGTTCAGAAGGTCAGAAGTCCAGGCATGGTTCAACTGAGTTCTTTGCCCAGAGTCTCACACTTAAGGTACCAGTGAAGCTGAATTCTCATCGAGAGACTCTGCAGAAGAATCTACTTTCAAGCGCATTCAATTTGTTGCTAGAATTCAGTTCCCTGCAGTTAGAAGACGGAAGTTGTTTTCTTGTTGGCTTTTCACTCTTCGTGGCCATTTCCATGGCCCCCTCTATCTTTATATCCATCAATTGGGAATTCCCTTTGTGTCAGGTCTCTGTCACACTTCAAAACTCTCTTCAGAAGAGCCTAGTCCCTTTTAAGGACTCACCTGATTAGGTCAGGCCCACCAAAGATAATCTACCTTTTGAAAAGTCAGCTGTGCCATATAACATAATCTAATCATGGGCATGACTATCCTATCATATTCCTAAATTCCCTTACATACAAGGGAAGTGGATTATACAGGACATTTATACTAGGAAATGGGAATCTTGGTAGCTGTCTCATAATTCGGCTTACTACACCCATCTAGAACCACCTGTGCTCTAGAACAAAAACAGAAAAGTCTTTGTGTTTCTTGAATATATTTATTGCTAGTCTGTGATATAACTATCCTACAACAAACAAATGAGGAAAGCCTTCCTGCTTAGACACGTCCTTTCAAAGATTATAAGGAAACATCTCACACCAGAGGTATGTATAAACTGAGGTATATCTTACTGTCACGGTACAATATGTTCCACGAAAATGGATTCTCCCCTCGAGCCTCCAGAAAGAAATGCAGCCATGACCACATCTTGATTTTAGCTCAATGAAACCCATTCCTGACTTCTGAAGTGCAGAACTGTCTGATAATAAATTTGTGTTAAGCCACTAGGTTTATGGTAATTCATTACAGCAGCAATGGGAACTAATAACAAGTGCCTACCAACTGCATTTTTATTCTTAAAAAATACTATATTTGAAAGTACTAGATCTGCGCTAATTTTTCCTTGTTATCTTAGTTCCACTCTTCTACATAAATATGGCTACAGGTTCTTCATTCGATATGTAAATTAAAAACAGTACCTAACAGATCAAATATTTTAATACAATTTCCCTCAGTTTTTATTTCAGAAAAGCTTGTCCGAAAATGAGAGTGGGTTACTTCCCATCTCTAGTGCAGCTGGTTCCTTTCCCATTTAAGAGCCTGTTTTATTAATTGGTGAGTAAAGTATCAAGGCATGGTTAGCTTCATTTTTCAATAGAAAAGAATTTCACTTCCTTAAAACATTTGTTCCATGCCTTAAAATGTTTCACTCTACAAAGCTCCAGGGCAGAGGGTATTAGCCTTATTTAGGTTACAGATCCTTTGAATCTAAAGAAAGCCATAGACTTTCTCCTCAGAAGAAAACAAAAGCGCGTGCACACACACACACACACACACACACACACACAATCATTCCATTTTTTGTAATGAAAATTGAATTATTTTAGAGAGACTATAAAGTATCTTTATAAAGTCATATCTCTATTGCGCTCACCACCTTCCTCTCGGCATTAATGCTTATTTTCCTCAAACACATAAAATAAATGCAAATTTTGTAAGCAAAATTAAATTTAATTCAGCTCAAACATAAGCCTTTACAAGAAGGCTGATGTTTGGCTTTAATATTGAAATTATGGAGTGGTTTTTGACACAGCAATCGGCTTGTTATTTTTGACATCTGTTTGACTATGACTTTTCAATTTCATGGCAGTGAGGGTTTAAAACACTGAGTTGGCAAAAGAAAACAGTAACAAACAAAATGGGAGCTGCTGTGGCGCTATGAGATGAGTGCTAGGCATTGTGGGATTCCTAAAGTTCTCCAGAATCCTTGTTGAATTCATATTGTATCAATGAGATTGTCTTTTGAAAATTCTGCATTGTTAGAGCTACATTATTTTTTTAAAAGAAAAGGATTAAATATTCATCATTCCACATTAGGTCATTGGAGGCAAAATTAGTGTTCAAAGAATTACATCTAATGATTCCAGCTGTCTGCAGGTTTCTATCTGTAAACAAATTGGCACACTTTGTCACTCCTTCCTCTAGTTTGCAGAAGCACTTATCCAGCCTTGGAATGTTTAGGTAGATACCTGCCTGCGACATGCCCTTTCAGTGTGGCAGTTGAGCTAAAAGAATTTAAATGGAAAGATTTACCTAATTTGGCAAGAATAGCCATCAAATAAACAAACACTACTTTTTGCTGTTGCGTTACTCTAATAATTGGATTCCCTTTGCCTCAAAAAAAAGCTTTCATTTGATGGTCAACCAAATGTTTCAAGACAGGTCCTCTGGAAAGCTAGTCAACTTCTGTATTGCAGCAGTGAACTTCCTCTCATACTCCCATTTCTTGACAAAACCTCCTGAAATAGCAGCATGTCAGCCCTGGCTCTCAGGAGGTTGACAACGTTCGTAGAAATAGACACAGTTTTTTCAGGATCGCTGGCAGCGTCGCTGACACCAGCTGACACCACTGTATGTTGAGATGAGGAGCATGTTTCTTCACCAAAGCAGTAGAACCAGATGTGTTGCCAAGCATCACAGATGCTCCATCTGAGCCCAGAGTGCCAAGATTTTTATTCTGCCTCAAAGTTTGTTTGGCAAAGAAATTCTTCACCATGTTAAAGAAATTGACTCTGCAGATTCTAAAGGAAGTTCATGAAGTAGAAATTATTTCTTGATTATAATAACTTGCCAACAGGAGTTGGCTATGCAAATAACGGTATCTGTTTTCATTAGATTACATGAAAAGGGAAATATTAAAGAAATACCAGAAATTCTCAGAGTGTTATCATTTGATAGAAGAATGTGGCTTCACCAAAATATTTCCAGTGGCATGTAGGTTATTTTTCTTGGTGATATGATGAACTTAATACAAGTCTTTTTTTTCTTTGGGGCAAATCCAAAGCTGGGTAAAGGGCCAGTCTTTATAAAGCAAGATGTCTTTATCTTTTAAAAAAAATCTATAAGGTCTAATAGATTTTCAGAGTAGGCAGCCATAGGTATTCCCTCAATTTTATTGGTTCATGGTTCAGTTGGCCAGATTCTTACCATGCAAGAAATACTGTACTTTTATGTTCCATAACACTCCATAATTAATATAAAAACAATAGATATAAAAACTTCATGGTACTATTTTTTCTTTGAAATTTTCCAACTTTAGCTAGCCTCAAAGTAAACAGATGTATTTCTGTAATCGTGCTAGCAGGGCGTTTTCTTAGATGTCTACCAATAGGAAACTATTCTAGAGGTCTTAACATGGTAGTGACAATGGCACCTGTCTGTTTACCTTCAGTAACATCTTTGGTAGACTGCCTTTTGTTCAAAACACCCTTCCTGCCTGCTGATCTCAGGCTTAACCAGGTGACGCACTTGGACTAACTTATGCCGTTCCAAGCAGAAGGTTCAAGAGCCATCCTTGGCTCTGCCATCTCTCTTTTCCTTCTGAAATACAGCTGGAACTGTCCACACAGGAGGTTGTCCTTCAGCCTGAGTTTTGGAATAAAGGTGACACGGAGCAAATCCGTGTGGACATGTAGTGTTAGCAAAAAATGAACCTGTGTTTTTACAGGCGTCTGTGATTTTGAGGTCTTTGTTCCTGCAACATAGTGTAGGCTGATACATACAGCATCCCATTCCATACCACTCTGTGAGAATCAGTGTCTTAATATTATAATTTGACATGAAACATGATTTTTTTATAAAAAGTAATCAAAGTTTCAGAAAGGATTTCTATTTATAGTATATATGTATTTTTTCTTTCTGCATTCACAGACCTACTCCCACCTCTTGAAGCCCAATTTCAGATACCATTTGTTATTGTGTCTCTCTAATTGAAAAATGATGCTTTTTTCCATAAACATATATTGAGGGACAAGTCACTGAGTAGACAAAGATAAATGACCCAGTAGGAGCCTTTCAGGAGTCACTGTCTGATGGGACCCTTGGTTATGTAAACTAATAATTATAATGCAGTGAGAAAATGTAATAAAGTCATGAACAGTTTGGATGGGAAAAACGGGAGGGTGACTATTTTCAAAGAATTGTCAGCAAATGTTGCACCGAGGAAAAGGCATTTAGTTTGGGTCTCAAAGGATGAGTGAGAATGTAAGAGGAAGTGTGATATGGTAGGAGCATAAAGCACAGGGGTGGCATTGGAGGTAAATGACACTTGAAGGTAAATTTAAGATTGAGAAGGCTTTACGCATCATCTAAGGAATTCGAATCATATTCTCTAAACAATGAGGAATCAAAGGTAGTTCTAAAGTAGAGAAGTGTCATGAAATTTGTGCTTTAAGGGAAAACTTTGGCAATAGGGCAGAGGGTGGTATAAGCAGGAAATAAAACTTGAAGTAAGGAAATATGCTAGGAGTTGCTACAGTAGCCCGGGCAAGAAATAGTGGCATCATGCACTTAAATAGTAATAACGATAATAGAAAGAAACAAATCTGAAAGGTATTTTTAATAGTAAATGTAATAAGATTGTTGAAAAAAATTATGTTGAACAGAGTAAGGGAAAATTTAGGGTTGTGGATGACTGTGAGATGCCTAGCTGAGATATCCTTATATTTGTGTAGCACTTCACACGTTGCAAAGTATAATACTTTCCCTTCCTTACCTTATTTTATGTTCACAGTAACTGTGTGTTGGCTTATCAAATATCGTTCCCATGTTTCAGTACCAGAAAGATTACCTTGGCTAATGGGGATGTAGTTAAGATTAGAAACCAGATAATGTGACTAAAATGGAGAAGTAGTTGAGCCTAGAAACAAGTTATCTAATAGAGAAGTAGCTAAGTCTAGGATTTAGGTGACTTGTCTGATGGTAAAGAAAATGAGATCAGGAAACAAATCCTCTAATTAATTTTTCTTCCCAATCATGTTGTAGCAAAGCCTGCTAACCCACCTAGAGAGGACAACCAGGGCAATTGGAATGCCATTTTGCCATAACCATAGCCCATTCTGTTCTGTATCAACAGAGAAATATGCCTATCCCACCCTCTTTCCCCTGGGCACTAGGTCTTGGGAGAGTATTTGGGAAAATGATGGCAATAGGTCCATATACAGTGCCTTTTACCCATTTGGTGTGCTTTCAATAAGTCAGCACAAATCCAATGTGGAAGCAAGAAGTGTCAATATAAAAGGCGGTAAAATATTTTTAATGCCTCAGGGTTGGTTCAGAGCAAAAGGTATATAGTAACCATGCTTGTTTTGGCTTTGATCTAAGAATCATTAGGAAAATATGATACTGGAGGAACATGGGTCACTTGAGAAGCAGCTACTATTGTCACTGTATTTTAGATGAAAAGACTGACACCTCTGAGACATAAAGTAACTCACTGAAAGTCACAAAAGAAGTGGAACAACCAAACTTCAAACTCTCATCTGTCTCCCTCTAATGCCACCATTTTTGGCATAACAATCTCCCACCCCACACTCATACACACATAAATTAGTGATCTAAAGCAATGACTTTCCATTCTTTCATTGGATTAAATGGGCTCACTTGGGCAGTTCTTGCCCTAATCTCTCATGTGGTTCTAGCCAGATACTTGAGACTGTGGTCGTCTAAAGGCTCGACTAGGCTGGACATTCAAGATGGCGCCGATGACAGGAAGTTGTTGCTGGCTTCTCCTAATGTGGCAGCTCGATTCTGAGAGGGAGAATCCAAAAGCAAGTGTTTCAGGAGATCCAAGTCGAAGTTGCAAGGCTGTTTATGACCCAGCCATGGAAGTCCCAAAATGTCACTTCTGTCATACCCTAGTAGTCAAGCAAATCACTAAGTCCAGCCCAAATTCAAAGAGAGGACAAATTCAATTCTACCTCTTAATCAGCAGTGTCAAGGTCAGATTGTGTAAGAATCTAAGGGATGGGAGATTGTGTGGCTATCTTTGGAAAATAAAACCAGCCACAATTTCCAAAGAGAAAAAGCTTTCTAGTAGCTGTCCTATACATTAAGAAACATGGGGCCTATTGCCTATCAGGAGACTCTTTTTCTAAGGTTTATCAGCATGTAGTGCTGAATTAGGTTACATAAAAAATAAAATGCAGCACTTTCAAGTTGCCGGGTATATCCAAGTGTTGTCATCTTATACATTTTTATTTCATTTTCTGTTTTTAATTTACAAAATTAGAAGCAACAAAGGACTGGATGAACTGTCATTCTCGACTTCTCTGCTGAAATCTCAAAGGGCTACCTAAATCTCTCCTCTTTTGCTTTGCTCATAGATAAGGATTCAGTCCAAAAATTTCACCTTCTAGCTGAGCTCTCCCCTAAAACTAGTTGTGGGTTAGGAAGGAGTTGTAACGAAACCTTTTAAAATTCCTGTTTAAATTGTAATGGATATCCACTGTCCGCCACCGATGAGGGAGGACAAAATGCCACTGCCCTGTGTTTTGGAAGTCAGGCTTTGCTTACTTACTGGCTGCCAAAAATAAAAAAGTCAAGTGAGGAAAGGAGGTTGCAGAGCATTTCCTTCTTAAAATGTAAGAGGTCCTACACTTTAGAAAATGTAATTTGAAATTGCCAGCAGTTCACATCCTGTGTTTTACTAATTTGTTCAAGGACATTTCTCATGGGATTTAAAAGATCACTAATATCTCTAAAAATTTCGTTGTAGAAACTGTAAGTAGCTCAGTCAAGACTCTTTTCTGGGATCGTTGGAGCTAACGTTTTTTCTGCTGAAGTGAGGTAGCATTATGTGGATGTTAAAAATCAATATTCAGCACGTTATGCACATAAATGATATTTTTTGGTTCTGGTATCTTAGCCGAGTATTCTGATCAGCAGTAATTTGGGAATGGGGACAGCATGTGTATTCTCTGTGATTCTACACTTTAATATTTTGTAGACATACAAGGCAATATAATAAACGAACATACAGCTGTTGGAGTCTGATAATGTTAAGATTTTATTGATTATCCAACAGAGTAACTGCCCAGGGTATTACGTTGGCTTGTCACAACCTTCAGTGTCTGGGGTAGTTGAACAAGTTCTTTTTTTTCCATTGAGCTGACCTCAAAGTTGCATAGTTTCTGAATCAAGGTCCTCAGATTTCATACTTTGGCAATTTCTTTCCTTTTAATGGGGTATATTAGAGGAAATGTGTCACCTTTTGCACCATGTAATACCAAATCAGATCAGAATTCATGCACAGTTATGTCAGTGGAAATCTAATAGTACAGGCTGGCTTATCTTTAGATAACACATAGAAAAATGAACTTCACCACCGACAGATTTACTTGAGTTTGTCTTCACATAAGTTATTTGCAAGTATTCGAGCTAAGGTATATAACTGGATTATTTTTCATACTATTAAAAACAGCCCTCAACAGTAAAATGGTTGCTAAGTATTCAAGTGTCACTGTGTCTCCCCACCTCCACCCCTTTCTCTTTGAAAGAGTTCTGGATTATAAATTCAAGAAAGAACAACAACAAAAAAGACATTTTGCATCAGTTATATTTATTAAGAGAACTAACAACTTTAGAAAAAACAAAATTTACATAATCCACTTATGTGAAAATAACATTCGCTAATAGTTAATGACATTTAAGTAACACAGGTTACATGGTAGTCTAACTGGGAATGATATTACGCTGCCTAAAAAGCATTCATCTGTGCTTCTCTTTTATAATCAGAAAAAGTCAAAGCCCATCACTAATCTGAAGCCTTCCTGAAACCAATTAAAATAATTTAAGATAAGTTGTACTGCAAATGTGCTTTTTAAGTGTTTTAGACTTAGGATGTCTTAGGGATGTTGTAACCCCTTTTAATGTTACTATTTATATATAACTACCATGTGTATAGTATTACACCTTTAATGCACTATATTAGCTGTCATTTGAAATTAAGTGCAGGCATGTTCTTTTTTGGCCTTCAGTTTCTCCTACATAAAACATTTAAATAATGATACCAGTAGTAAAAGGGTAGGTAGCATTCCCAATGGAAACTCACTTCTGCATCTGGTTGGGTTGTGTTCGGGTTTCTATGTGAAAGATATCATAATATCAGAATCTCTTAGTGTTCACACACCTGGTATCCAGAACTCTACCTGATGTCTTTTCTCGGGGAATTAATGGAATCAAAGCTTATGATAGGCATGTTTGATAGATGTGCCTTGTCTGTAGAGATCTGGTGATAATTCCATCAAAATTTGTCCCTAGCTGGTCATATATCTGTGCATTTTTATATCTTTGTGGTTTTCTTCACCAACTCTCTGCTTGCATCAGTGCCTTCATTAGAAGGTCAGGTTTTGAGAATTTAGTAATTCACCTTGAAAATGTACTATAAGTTGAATGTTTCAAGCATGAGTTTTCTCCACTCAGCATGAATTTCATAGCATTAAAAAAAGGCAAACCCATTCCTAAAATATTTTTTGATATCTGTTTCTCATTATAGGAGGAAAAATAAATAGATGCTTATTGATTTCAGGTGTTCTTTGTTTCCATAAGTCATGTTTGCTTTTCATATTATAATGATATTGTGCAGACTTTTCTCCATAATGATAAAATTATACATTTTTCAAATATAAAAAACAATTTGTTTTAATAAAAGATACTATCCAGATGGGAGCCACTTGGAGCCACCCACTTGGAAGGGTTATACCTTACACTAAAACAATCGACAAGAAAATTATATTTCTTGTATTTATTCATAAATATTCCCCCTCTCACAGTCTAAATCTTAGTGATATAACTTCCTCTGTAGGTCTTTCCCCATAACAACAGGTAAAAGAGTAATATGTTAGAAAGAGATCAGTTTTTATCTTACAAGGGTTGACCAAGTTAGTCACCTATAGGTATGTTTGCAGCTATTTACACACCCAGGGCATGGAAATGAAGGTGGAAATTTTCTAATTAAGTAAGAAGAAATCAAGATATGGTATTTTTATTGTATTTAATATGAATGATTCACTCTGTTCATTTGTTCACATATTCATGCATGCGTGCACTTATAAATGCTTGCATACCTATGACGCATGTCTATTCCATGCATCGTATACTGACACATTTTAAGAAGAGTGGAGTGAGTTTTCTTTATTCCCCATCAATCTCAGTCATGCTTACATCTGTTGCCTCCATTTATGCCCCACTTTTATTCAATCTTAATTCTTTGTGGATTCCATCTGTACTATTTTATTCAACTTGCTCCTTGAAGACATCAATAGCCTCACCTTGGTCTTCCACCTTTTCAATGCGTTTATCCCAGTGCTGTCTTGACTACCATTTAATATTCCCTTCTGGCTCATGTTCAATTTTCATCTTTGTCTTCAATGTTTGGGTGTACCTCCCAACTGTATTCTTCTTTAGAGAACTAATCTATGCCACCATTGTAACTATCACCTCAGTGAAGATAACTCCAAAATCTTTATTTTCATTCCTACATGCAACAATGTATTGTGTACTTAGAATGCTCAAAGCACAATCCCATGTGCTCTGAGGGACAAAAAGAGAAAGACCTAATTCTTTCCCTTGAGGAGCTAAAAAAATCTCTAGTTATGCCTTTTGTCCCAAGTCTGTTCTCTCATTTTACCCTCTTGGATATTGAAAGTTGTCCCATCATAACCCCAAACTCAGTATATTTCAATCTGAACATGTAGTCTTTCTTTTAAAAATAGTTTCCATTCCTAGCTTATGGATGTCTACCAGTAGCAAGAGTATTTTGCTCATGAAGACTCCAAAACTCAAATCATCTTTAGTGGTACTCTCTGCCTAATCCACAATAACAATTCTGTAGATTCTGCTGTTGTAATAGTCCTCACTTTGTACCGTCTTAGATCCTCTTGATATGCTCGGTTTTGCTATCTACATGAAATGCTCTTTCTGCTTATTTAAGATCCATCTTTTCTTTAAGTTCCAACTGGAATCTGCACCGTACCCCAACCCTGGCCACTAGTGAGCTTCACTTCTGAACATATAATGATGTATTTGCTCTCCTCAGTTGACATTCATCTTTTTTCCCTTCTCAGTTTTTTATGGGATTATGTGCCAGGCATTGTGCTGAGCGCTTCACATGCATCATCTCTTTTCTTCTTCATGACAGCGCTGTTAATTCGGTATTATCACCCACATTTTGCAGATGAGAAAAATGAGACTCTTTTTTCTAGGATAAAGGACTTGTCCAAGGTCACAAAGAAAGGCTGATATTAGAACCCAGTTTTATCTAGACCCCAAAACCCATGATTTAAACAACTACGCCCCATTGCCTTATTACATTTACATGTTATTTATTAACTCATGACCTTATTTAATGTAACTGTGTCTTGTCTTCACAAAAACATAAGTTCTAGTACCAGAACTGAGTGCATATTATGTGCAATGGTAAAATGTAGTAAGCATTTGGTTAAATAATCAATAGAAAGGTATATATGAATGTAAAACAGCAATTCAGACATCAGTCCCATAACCACTCAAACTAGCCACACTGCATACTAGATATTGTTTAACAAAAGAAAAGTTATTGTCAAATCATCTCCATTTTGCGAATACCTTCTGATCTCCTCTCTGACATCTATAGCGCCCATAAAAAACAGAATTGAATCTACCTTCCCCAGTAGATAGAAAAGGGAACTTTCTACTCCCTGTGGTATGTTATTCCTGTCTCCATTCACTGGTCTCTGAGACCCAGCTACTGCTAGTGATGCTATAGATTAGAGGACACATTTTTAGTGCAGTTCCTGTTGTCAGCTCTAATGTGTCCCCATCAATCACACTCCTTTCCATTCCCATAACCACCACCCAAATTCAAATTCTCTATACCTCGAGTAAGATACCTTTCAGCCTCTCTCAGCTGTAATATGTCTTTAAAATTCCACCAACAATACTGAAGATTTCTTGAGGCGGGATAGCATAGTGGTTAAGAGTATTGGCCCTGGAATCAAGCTTCTGTGTGATCTTGAACAAAGGACTTCACCTCTATGCCTCAGTTTCCTAATCTGTAAAATGGGGTTAATAATGGTTCCTGCCTTATAGGGTTGTTTTGAGGATTAAGTGACTAAACATGGAAATCTTAGAACAATGGCTGTGATATAGTAAGAATTTCATAAGTGTAAAATTAGTAGTAGTATTATCATTGTTATCAATATCAGCATTATTAGTCAAGGGTTCCCAGGAAGATTGTCATGTTATTACATGGAGCTGAAGGTCTGAGTAGGAATAGACTTTAGAGGGAAAGAAAATTATTTCTGTTTCTAACATAGTGAGTTTGAAATGTCACCGGGCCATCAAATTGGGTATTTCACCAGACATTAGAAATAGAAATCTGGAATTCAAAAGAGGTTGTGGCCAGGAACCTAAATTTGAGAAGCACTCATTAGAGATAGAAGTAATTACTGAACCAGAGGCTGTTGGGAGTGTCAGGAAGAAGGCCAAGGCAAGTTCTGTGGAGAAGCCTCTATTTAAGGGGCCAGGGAGGATGCAGAAGAGAGCATATGGCTGAGAAGGAATCATTAGAGTGATAGGAGGGGAATCAGAAGGGTTCCTGTCAGGGGATCCAAGAATTTTGAGAACCATACCACTAGAATTAAATATGGCAAATGCTCCTAGAAGATGAGGATTGAGAAAAACATCATGAATGTTGGTAATTACATCAGTCTGACCTTGGTGCTAATAGTTTTCCCTGAAGTCCTGAGAGCAGAAAGCAGAGGGTAAACGGGAGGCAGCTTGTAGGAACCGCCCTTCAAGAGGGTTTGGCTCTGAAAGGGTCAGAACAGGAAGGACAGGAACTTACAGAGTTAGCGACAGTTTGTTTTAGCAATGGAGAACTCGCAGTATGTTAGATGGAACCTGTGGGGAGGTGGAATTCCAGAGCTAGAAGAGTGCAGAACCAAGGTCTCAGAGGAGGTAGGGATGGGTGGAAGGAAGAGCACAAGAGAAGGGATGAAGTTCCGTGGGGAGATTCTGGGTGAAAGGGTGCATGATGCAGAAGCACGTGTGGCCTCAGTTCTCTCAGGAAAGTGGAAGAAATGAACACTGTCTGGAGTTGAAAGTTGGAATGAAAGGCTCTAAAGAGAGGAGGAGGATTGAAAGAGTACTTGGGAGGAATGTGATAGCCAGTCAACACAAGATGAAGGAGCATATCTTGACATAACTGTGAAGGGCCCAGCTGGGGGTATGTGACATAACAGGAGTACACGTATAGCAACCAAAGAAAAACAGTTCACAGCTCAACAGCCCAGAATGATTTGTACAGGATAATACAGACAGAGCATAATGACAGGTACAATGAAGTCCATATAAGGGAAGGAGACAAGTGAAACCAACATTAAGTGGATAGGATGGAAGAACGATGAAGAATTAGGAGGAGGAAGCCTCTTAATCAGTGAAATAGGGAAGGCTCGTCCACCAAACTAAGGTGTAAATGGCAGAACAGGATAATTGTGTTACTCTAGACACTTTAAATTCTTCTCTTTCTTTCTTTCTTTTTTTTGTTTGTAATAGAAAGTTCTTCCTGGATAATAAAAGAGGATACATTTTAAAGTTAAATGTTTGACACTTCTGAAAGCATCAATCAAACTGTTTAGTAAGGAAAGTTGAATTTTGTTCTCCATCTTCTTTAACTTTTCACCTATGGCTTTAGATGAAGCCTGTTAAAAGAAGAAGGAAAGAAGATGTCAAAGAGAGTTGTAAATTACAGAATGACATCTACCATGCGGTTGTTCTGTCACTCTCACTAATATTGCTTAGCATTTTGAGTTTTAAATATAACGCAGTTATTGAGATTTAAAACTCTGTGGATGTGGAATACGTTTTTGAAAATAAGACTTTTTACTATGCATAGCCAATTATAGTCCACTGAGAAAATGATGTATTTTTCCAATACATTTTTATTATGTACTTAACTGACGGACCTTCCCAGCTTCTTCATAGACATTCCACTCCATCAACCACTGTCCATAATATACTTCTTAGGAATCTACTTAAATTTGTATTTACCTATGGGGCTAGATTGGCTCCAGAGGACACAGTCCTTTTTTTCCTTGAGTAAATTATACATATTTTAGAAAACTATCTAAAAACATATTTACCTCATATGGAATTCTGGTCTCAGGGGTAATTAAGACCAGTTTTTAAAAAGCGTAGCCAATGCACTTTAACTCTCTCAGGCAAATAAGATATATTTTATAATCATCTAAGAACGATTTCTCTCTTCCTTTCCTTCTCTTTCCCTTCTCCTGTAACTATCACATGCCTCTTTTATACAAACATTTAGTAATTATTTCAGTGTTTTCTCAGATACTGCTTTTCTCTTGGGGGGTCAGCATACCAATTGTGCTTTCCGTCTATTGCATGCACTGGCAACTGCACACAGAAGAGGCACAGTATACCCTACACATGGTTTCTAGGAGAGAAGTTACTGTACAAAGATGCAGAGTCTTCTGCATATACATTTTCTTCGGTCTTCACATTTTAAGAACGAGTTTCCGATATTGGGGCATTTACTCATAAAGCAAAGAGTTGAGTTTTGTTTGCTAAGAGATACATAATTTAATGAACACTATATTTTGAGCTTATTTAAAGATGGAAGTAATATCTGAAAGTAAATATGTAATAACATCCTTGTAATTATTTGCAAAAGCAGCTATATACCATGATCATTATTAAAACAACCAAAGAAATAAATGAAATTTCCTAGCAGTACATGCTCTCACATTTAGCTATTTTGCACTTCTGAAACATCCTTTACACACTGACTACATTGTATACACTGAGTAATGAAAATGCACAACCCATTCTTCCTTTGTTCTACAAGACTCTTGCAATAGTTTCCCAGGACAAAAGCAGTAAGAAATCCATAGTTTCCCAGGACGAACGCAGTAGGAAATCCATGTGCTAATAGATGATTTGTGCAAACTGTGTGAGAATAAAACTAAAAACTTGAGGAAAAGGTGCTTCCTAGAAACTGTAAGATGAGTGTAAGGAGTAGAATAATGCCCGGTTTATTTATCTTCTTCTCTGCCTCTGAGGACCAGTCCTTTATGAGACTGACTTCTGAAGTGGCTGTGGATAAATGTCACTGCTATATGCACTCTTCTACTGTGAGGTCAAGGTTTCTACTGGTCTCTTGCTAGTCAGGGTAATGGGGACCTAAGAATTTATCCTGGTCTGCCCAAGCTAGTGTGAGCCTCTAAACCGGATTCTCTGGGTTTAGGGCTCATAAAACCTTCCCTATTAAAACATTTGCAGTGATTGATAAGCTTCAAGCTTTGGATAAGAGCTTTCTGTGAGGTTGGTGGCCTAAATCCTAATCAACTTTTTGGCTTAGATTAGTCTTAGAATTCAGATGACCATGAGTCTTGTTTTGCCTGGCAGAGTCCCCGTTTATGCCTGTCATCCTACTGTAATTACGAATAGCTTCCAATTTCACTTTCTGAAGTGTCTCAGTCTGGATGATAAAGGATATGATCTCTCTACTTATCTGAGTTCTTTGGATTGAGTTTTGTTTCCATGGATGTTTTTGTATGTGTGATTTTTGTTTTATTTCTCTACTCAGCTGTATTTGAGGAGATTTCTAAGAAAAGATCCTGGTTTTCATCAAGACAATCTAGGAACCATGTTAAAACATGGATTCCTTAGCCCCATCCCAAGAGATTCAGATTCATTAAGGATGAATCAGATGCATTAAGGATGTGTTGGGGCCCTGGAATTTTTTTAAAAAGGTGATTCTAAGTCACTTTAGAGTTTGAGAAGGAGAACTTTCGTTTCAAGTTCCTGCAAACTCAGGCTAGCTATCTGACCCCTGACCTCTGAACTCAGGTTCATGCAAAGGGACGTAACTACTCCAAGGTTCTCTGGTGAACATTGGGTCAAGCTGATCAGCAATGATCTGGCTCAGCAACACTGACAGGCTTGAAAAACTAGTATTTCCCAAGTTAGCTCTGTGGGCTTGTCCTCACTACCTTGTCATAGCTGGAACTCAGGTGGTCGTTTTGGATGAAAGTCAGAAGAATTCTTCCCCAATGCTTCCGCCAAACACACAGACACTGTTTTCAGGCAGGTGAGTTAATTGATGTACCTGAGGAAGCCATTTTGAATATTTTGCAAGTTGAGTGGTGAGCACGGATTGAATAGTGGTTTATTTCTGGAAGGTTGATCCTAGAATAAAACTCATTAAGTGATTCTGCTCTCCCACCCCCATTCGTACACGCAGCATTTTGCTGTGCACAATCAAGGACATATGCCATTCAACAGTGGCTCCGTTTTGCTGACACTCTGAGTCACCCTTTTCTTTCACATCTGTCAGGGCTCTGCACACTTTATGCGTTCCTTCTGGGTCCTGATCCTTACATTCCACCTGGCAGGAGAAGCATACACCTGAACAAAAGGAAGCAAGGACCCTTGGCGTCCCAAAGATCAGGGCTCTAAGCCTTGCACATTTAACGAACTGTTGTTTGCATTCTCCAGGCTGTAAAAACGTTTATGAGTCTGTCAAGGGCACCTGCATTTGAGGGACCTTAAAAATTGTTTTCCTTACTCTCATCTTCACCCCACCCTCCACCTTATCTTGCCCCTTCTCCCGTACACTGTCTCACATGCCTTGGCTCTGTCGAAGGAAATTAAACTGTGATTTGGTATGCTAAATTACCTGAACTAAAAACTATAATTTGCAATATTATTAAGTCATCACTGTCATGTATTTCAATTTCTTTCTGTTTAAACCCCTAACACAAATCATTGCTCTTTTCGATTATTACTGAAAGGAGAAAAGGAGAGAGAAAAACCCTTGGTTGCTCTACTGACTGATCATATCTGTCAGACAAGTTAAAATAGTATGTGTCTGAGTAGTTACCTCAGCCTGGCCAGTTTTTAGTTGAAAACTCCACACTGTTTTCAGGGTGTTCTTGTTCACGTCCGAGGACACGTGGGAAAGATCTAGGGCTCCTTGGGTGCTTCCGACAGTTTGGGCCAGTTGCAGGAATTGGAAATTGCACATTTCTACTTCCAGAAAAATCCTGACTAGGTTCCAGTCCTGGATTGTGAGGACTTTTTATTTCTGTACTGCTATTTCCAGTCCTTTTGGAAACACCTGGTTATTTGCTGTTAGCTGATAACATCGATGGCCTTCATAACAACCAGGAGCCTGTTCCCTTTCTGCTGCCATGTTCTCTGAGTCACTACTTTGAATTAGGCGTCAATAGTTTCTGTAAGAGCAGACCCGTCAGGAGAAGCTAGGTTTTGCTGCAGTAATGACTCCAAATCTTGGGGTCTCAGAACCACAGTGCTTTATTTCTGCATGTACTATGTGTTCACCAGAGGTGGGCAGGGCCTGGCTCCATACCTTTGCTGTCTTGCTCACCTTGGGCCCTAGGCTGACAAAGCAGCCGCTGTTTGGGATATTGCCAGTTACCAGCTCAGTAGGAGACACATAGCAAAGCATACGTTGACTTTTAAGGTTTCCTCCTGGAAGCAACACAGGCCATTTCTGCTCACCTTTCATTGGCCAAAGCAAGTTACTTCTAGGAGCTGAAATCTTACCAAAGGCCCAAAGTGCAATCTTACCACAGGCCCAAAAAGAGAGAGCCAGAATATTTGTGCAGCCTCAATGATGACTACAAGGAGTCTGGCAGTTTCGTGAGTCTAAAATAAGGAAGGGAAAGAATGATTTAAAAAAAGACAAGTTTTGTCTACCAAAAATTATGTTATTTGAGCCACTCTGAACGTAATGCTTTCCCCTTCACTTCAGTAACATTACAAAAGCAAGGTGCAGACTTTGGTCACTGTTGGGAAGTAGCAAGGCTGAGGTCTGATCACAGGTTCCTATGGCTGGTCCCTCCCTCTGTGACTGTCCAGGCATGGACAGTAGCACAAGGTGGTCTCTGTACTATGTCAGTAATGATCTGGGCAACAGGGAAACTGGAATACGCTATTTCCTCTCTCTGTCTCTCATTCATCAAGTCTCCATGGAAGGATATAGATTTTACCAGGTGATTGTACTGTTTAGAGTAATAGTTCTTTCAGGCTCTGTAGTCAGACTTGCTCAATTTAGAGTCCAGCTACATTATTTACTAGCTTGGGTAAATTGCCTAATGTCTCTATAGTCTCAGTTTCCTCATCTGTCTAATGGATTTATAATAGTATTTACTTCACAGCATTGATAAAATATATTATAGCTCTTGGGACACAGCTCCACAAATGGTATTCCTAGCAGATCACTTAAAATTTTCGTATGTACTTTAACACAGTATTATAGATTCTGAAATTTGGGGAAACTAGCTCTTTTTCCATTACTTTGATAAAATATTTTTAATATTTTCCATTCTTCAAAAGCATGTTTCAGGGAACAGGGCTGCATATATCCTAAGTGCTAGGAGGTGTCAACTATTTAGACACCATTGCAGGTGTCTTTTGCCAAGTTATCCACAGAATATACTTCTGTCTACTCAAAGAAAAAATTGTTTTTCTTTAGTCTCCATGATGATAGATTGGACTAGCAAAAAATATATAGGCTGGGGAGGTTTCTGAACTCTTTTCAAAGTTGATCTAAGTATTTGAATATGATGCGCATAACTTAAAAAGATATGGACTCTCAGAATCAAAACATAACCCCAGGTCATGGCACAGGCAAGGGCAAGAATGCAGTGGGGCCACAATTTACAGTGGAAGCATGAAGGATAACTATTTCTTGACCTTCTAGAGTCAGTTTGTCTCCCAGACTTCCGATTATGTTAAGTGCTCATGAATTGGCAGGCCAGCGTACCAATGGTTAGTCTACTGGGAACTGTCAAGATAACAGCGTTTTGTCTTTACCCAGGACAGTGAAGTATATTAGGTACAATCCACTTCTCTCATTTTCTTTTTATTTTTTAATTAAAGTTTATTGGGGTGACAATTGTTAGTAAAGTTACATAGGTTTCAGGTGTGCATTTCTGTAATACATCATCTATATATCACATTGTATGTTCACCACCCAGAGTCAGTTCTCTTGCCATCACCATATATTTGATCCCTTTTAGTTTTCGGGCCCAACAGAAAGCTTGGAATAGGGTGTTATAGTACTTCTGGCTCCAAGAAATTCTTCTTGAAGGCTATTAGTATCATCACAGAGTCCGGGGACAATGATTGAGAAACTTAGAGTGTCGATAACAGTGCTTAAGAAGTAAATGTGCAAGAGAATGGTAACTATATTTTGCATGACATTCCAAGGCTATTAATAGAAGCAACCAAGGTCACAGAATAACAGCTTGCCCCCATAAATAGGACTTCCTGTCAAAGGTTTAAATCAACAATGCACAGCTAAATTTTTTCCGAGCCTGGGGCCAAGGAGGTCAAGCAATCATCGCTTTTGTCCCATTGCCACTAAGGATACACCCACCTCCTCTAACCAACTCAGAATGTCCCTGGTAAAACAGGCAGCCAAGTTAGAAAAGTGGCAGGGAGCCATGTGTATTCAAAACCACCCCAAGGAATCTTGTCAAGGGATCTCTGTCCTTGACAATGTTTCAGTAGTTCCCAAACCACCAAACCCTGCTTTGTAACAAGCACCAAGTCCTAATTATACATGCAATTGTGGCATGTTTTTTGTCTGGTCTGGGAAATGTTTCCCTCTGCAAGATAAACAAGGAAACTGAGTTTAAAAGTCTCTTTAGCTTTGGAAGATCCAGAAGATAGAATAAAACCCACATCTATGAATCTAATTATAGGAGTCAAAATGCTCTAATTTGTCAGTAGTATCAGGTTTACCTTATAGATTCAAAAGCTCATTTTATTATGGAGCAATTATTCCAATTCGGTTAGCATTAAAGACCACTAAATAACCAATCAGAAGACCTGGATTCTGTTATGCCTCTGATGCAGTATGGAGCAAGGAGCTTTTCCTTTCTTGGCCTAATATATTAAATGGGATATTTGGACTCGGGTAGAGGTCAGCAAACGATACAGTCCATGGGCCAAATCAAACCCACTGCCTGTTTTTGTAAAGTTTTGGTGGAATACAACTACATCCATTTGTTTACCTAGTGTCTGTGACTGCTCTCATACCACAATGACAGAGTTTAGTACCATGTTTCCCCAAAAATAAGACCTACCCCAAAAATAAGCCCCAGTTAAGATAGTCGGCCAAGCAGACACATTTAGCACGTTATGACAATGTTCCAGAAGAAGATGACATGACTGCATTTGAATAAATGTAGATTGTGGTACATGAAAGTATAAGACATCCCTCCCCTGAAAATACGCCGTAATGTGTCTTTTGGAGCAAAAATTAATATAAGATTCAGTCTTATTTTCGGGGAAATGTGGTATAAGACCTGGTTTTATTTTTGGAGAAACGTGGTAGTTGCAACAGAGACTGCATGTCCTGTAAAGCCCAAAATATTTACTGTCTAGCCCTTTATAGAAAAAAATGTACTGACTCCTGGGTTATAAGCTATCTAAGATATATTTCCTCATCTACAAAATGGGAATAAACATAGTACTTCATAAGATTATAGGGATAAGTTCTTTATACAAGTCCTATATAGTACATGTTAGTTAGCATATAATTGTTCATTAAATGGTGAATATAATCACTGTCAAAATTCTAGCAATCCCATTATAGAGAAATAGTTGCTGCTTCAGTGCTCTGTTCAGTAAGATATTGCATGGAAAAGTAAGGATGACAGTTTATGCATGTGACTTTTGGACAACTGTAGAACAAAACCCAACGTCAGCAGAAGATATCCATAGGCAAACTGTATTTCCAACCTAAAGAATGTTAGAACCTCGCATTATCTAATTATCAACTTGATACTTGAGCCAACCTTTGAAGGCTAAATCAGATTCAGACGAACCAAGAGAAGAGTCCAAGGTATTCAAGGGAAGTAGGATACCCAGGAGGCATTGAGGGGCAGTGAGTAGAAGAATTTGGCTGGAGCAAAATGTACTGATAAAAGAGTTGTGAGTGACAGAGCTAGGGAGGTTGGTTGGGGCCAAGTTGTAGAGTTTTGAGCACTGGAGCAAGAAATGTGGAAAGGTTTTTTATGTGCATTGAGATCCACTGAAGTTTTCTGAACCTGAAAGAATTAGTATTTCTAGAATAATTTATCTATCTTCATGGTACGGAATGCATTAGAGGAATAAGAAGCAGGAAATTAATTTCATTTTATAGAGATGAATTTCAGTTTTGTCTGCATTGTTACGATTATAAGAATGTTTTATATTTGTTGTTTATATTTTTTATATCCCTTTCTGAAACTTCACTTAAGCCTACTTTACCTAGTGAGTTTAAAGTGGAGTAGTAGCTAATGCACAAATGTAAAACTGAATTCAAGGGCTTTTTTTCTCTTTTTTTTATAGCTACTTAAAAAGCATTATTTTACATGTACTTTAAAAAAACAATGTTTTCAGTTTATTCAACAACACTTATTGAGGGCCTACTGTGTAAAAGATAAGAGGAAATGAGTAAAACATGAGTTTAGCCTTCAATGGGGGAAACAAGTGAAAAAAAATAAGTTAACACAGGATCTTAAGTAATTGGAGTGTTCAGAAAGGGTGGGAGATGGGCAGGGTTCTAAAAGTGGGACAGATACTGTTAATTGTCTACCTAATGCCCATTCCCCCCCATTTTCCTTACTAATAGAAGACCAACCTAATACCAGTAAACGTGGCAAAGAATCTGGCTAAATATTCATTTTTTAAGGTTTCATGGCAGCTATAATGACCCTCTAATACAGTTGGCCAGAAAGCTGAAAGAGGATGTTTTCTTGGGGTTTTCTAGAAAAGCATTGTACTTTCTTGATTTAAAAAAAAAAAAAAAAAAGGGACACATATTGCTGGCTCCATCCTTCCTCTTTTCATTTAGTCTTGAATGTAGAGCTAATGCCTAGGTCTGGGGCAACTATCCTACCACCATGAGACAGTAAACGTGTATGATGAGGTGAAAAGACCAAGTTGTTGGGGCTCCAATGATGTCCTTGAACATCTAAAACAACATTGGTGACCACCAATTTCTGTACTTCCTATTGTGTAAGGAAAATTAACTCTGTTACCTAAACTGCTATTTGAATATTCTGTTACTTGCAGCTGTTCACTAGAAGATTCATTAAGTCAACTTGACTCTACATTTATTCATTTCTATAAACACTTATTTCTTCTACAAATATTTATTTCTCTAACATGTTTACTTTAAGTATTTTAAGCACCTACTATATGTCAGGCACTGTGCTAGATGTTAGGAATACAAATATAATGATTCTGCCCTAATTTTCCTCTTCAAGAGTACCTGATCATTTTGTTGAAGATATTCAGAAGGAGAACAATAAAATGTCTCTTTTGTCTCTGCCTCTATCTTTCTTACCACTCTAACTGTCCTCTATCTCTACCCTCTGAAAAGAAAAAAATGATGCTAGCAGAATCCAATCTATTTTTGTATAATATATATTACACATGCCTCTTCCCCTTTCCCTCAGAAAAAATGGAAAGAAATGGTCACTCTATAAGAAAAGTCAAGAAAGACAGTGCAAGTCCTCTGTCCTACTTTGTATCGTGCACCAAAGAACACTTTCTGAGCTCTGGCATAGCTGTGGAATCCCCATCTAGAACATTATAACAGACCCATCTGGGGAAAGGGTTAGTTCCCTTGTGGCTATAGTGCTCCCAAACAGAACGGTGGTCATTAAACAAGTCCTCAGACCCCAGCCCCTAAATGCCCTCTTGGACCTTGCTGTTCTTGGGTTTATGCAAAAAGAAATCCACAAGTATAAGCTGCACCTGGAGAGCAGGTTTGTTCTCTGCAGGGGGGAGTATATCATACTCATAGGGTGCTCTGGAGTCTTGCTTCTTCTTTTTCACTATCTTAAAAATAAATGGTTATTTGACAGGAAATGCTTTGTGTTCAAGGCTCTGCCTTTGTGATTGTATTTTGGGAAATGAGCTGAACATCAGTTTAGTCTTGGTTTCAAATCTCTGGATGTAATCCAATTAAGAATTACTGTTTGGTAAGAAAACCCAACTGCTTCAGACATACTCCTTTGGCTAAGATGCTGCAATAATGGGGCTATTGACAGACCACTATGCCATTTATCAACACTCTACAGGGATAAAGTCAACGCATCATTCCTGCCTTCCTTGTCTCTGCTAAAGTATCATAACGTCCCCGTCACCCCAGCTCAAAAAACCTGAATTTTGCCAACAGCTTATGTTGCTTCTCTCTCTCTCCCATCTCTTGACTCCTCTCCTTGATCTTTTCACTACTACTGCCGTAAAGCAGGCCCTCCTCACTTTTTGCTGGAACTAGCAATGGCCTACCAACTATTCTCCTTAACCCCAGGCTCCAACCCACATCTGCTCCCTATAACCTGTAGCACATAAGTTCCGTGGAGCAGGGTCCTTGCTTGTTTGCCAGGTCACCATTGCATCCCCAGGACCAAATACAGTGCCTGGCACATAGGAAGCCCTCGGTAAATAATAATGGCGTGAATGCATCCAAAGGAACAGCCCTGTCTGATTTTGACTTCTTGCTCATGACTTGACTTCTTGTTTTCTCATTATCCATGATTTAAAAGTCCAGCCCTCCCTAGGGTAGTATTCAAGGACTCCCGTATTCAAGGATTCAAGCTTGGGTCACAGTCTGATATTCTGGTATTCGTCTCTTCTATACTCCGTCATGTGCCCTCTGTTCCAACTAAACCAGGAGACACTACTTTTCCAAGACAGAATATTTTGCCTCCTTCCAGGGTCCAAGCCTTTGCTCCCTCTCCCCAGAATTCCTGGAAAGCCCTCCAGGCCCTCTCTGCCAGTCCAAATCCTTCCTATGTCTTGAGAACCAGCTCTCATCCCCACCTTCCTTCGTGAAGGCTTTTCTGAAGCTATAACAAGCCTGTCATTTGCGGGGAGCTTACTATATGCTACCTCACATTTTGTTCTCACATAAACCCTGAGAGGAAAATCTGTTTATCCCCAGTTTAAAAATTGTGAAGCTGGAACTCAGAGCCATTTTAAGAATTTGGTCAAGTTTGCACAGCACAGTAGGTGGGATTTGAATCTAGAGCTAAAGCCCCTACCCTCTATTATCCCATTATCCACAATAATTGTTCTTGTGTGTTTTGCAAGCACAGAGGATGCAGCCACGGGATTCAGTTTAGCTGTGGACAGGATTTTAAAACAATCTTGAAAAATCCGGAGATCTCACAGAAAAAATTGGACTTTGAGATTCTCTTGAAACAGAGGTAACACTGGGTCTGGGTTTCCACATGGCCGTGATCTAGGGGAACTGGGTCGTAGATGTCCCTCTCCATGGCACTTATACTGTCACCCGGCCCGGCCTAGGTAGGCATTTGTGTTCCTGATAGCAACTTGTTGGCACCTGTCGTGAAACATTTTCAAATTCTCCGTTATCTCATTTCATCTTCCTGAGGCTGTAGGCTTTCTCCTTTATTTTTGTCTTCTCTGCTGTTTGCCTTCTCCCTAGCATGAAATCAGTGCTTGGCATATCGTAGACTCAATTATCCTTTTAGTGAATTGACTATAAGTAAGTTTGCAGGTTTGCTAATCAGCCCAACATTTATTACTTCTTCAAATACAACTTTTGGCTTAATTTTAGTGAAGTCAATTCTGGCTTAGTCTTATATGTAGAAAAATAATAGGAGTAACAAACCAGTGAAAAATTCCCCAGACTTTTTTTACATTGGATTACATTTATATTTTCATTAGATATTGTGTGTTTCTTTCTGATGATTCTCAGTGGTAGATGATAAAATCATTTTCCTTTCCCTGTGCAGTCTTTCCTGCTTCTACCGGTTAGCCATATCCCAACTTTCCTATGCCTCTAGTATAGACTTGATCAGATAGAATCCCAAGGATTTGTTTACTAGCCTGTTCTGTTATGGACAGGAAGTGAGTATTATCACCTTTGTATCGCTCACACTTAGCATACATCCTGGTGGATTATAGGTGTTCAGTATGTTTCAATGACTACATTATTGCCTGAAGTACATGCACAGTAGATAAAATTATCTAAATTGACATTTCCTTAGTCTGACATGAAGAGACATAAACACAAGTTAATCAGTGGTATTGATAGTTTAATATAGTATTTTTCTTTATATTGCCTCCAGCTAAAAATTTAACATTAAATTCTTAAACACCAAAGGGATATGTTGTTGTCCAGTTCTTGGCAAAACCAAGAGGCTTCAGAAGTTCTAATTCTTTCTTCTTTTGAAGGGGTTTTTAACAGGCAGTAATTGGGGTCATTAGCCTATGCTTCTCTTTACCACTGTCTTCGGAGGCTGGCAGAGACCTGGTGGAGGCTGCGTGTTTAACTTCATTGACCAGAACAAATGATAGCCCTGGTACTCCGTTTTCTTAGTATCACCAGGCCCAATAAATTAAAAATCAGTAGAAATAATTAAAACTTAAAACTGGAAGGAAGGAAGGAAGGAAGGAAGGAAGGAAGGAAGGAAGGAAGGAAGGGCACTTTCTTTTATTTTCTGCTGCTGTTCAAGTATTACAGAGTAATTTCTTCTTATAGTTTTCCACTTTCCAAAAGTTTCACCCGAATATTTTATTGCTTTAATGATACTCAAGATTTTACCTTAAACTAGGCAGCTTACATGATGTCATGTCAACATTCTGAAAATAAGTGCTAACATTTATGGAATGTTGCTGTGGGCCAGGAACTGGGATAAGCATTTTAATTGGATCATTCCATTCTATCCTTATAACAATTCTAACAAATGGGCATTGCTATTAACATACGAGGTGACTGAGATGTAGAGAGGTTAAGAAACTCATGCAAAGTCACAGAGTGGAATTTGAGTTCGAGTCATGCAAGCATTTGCCCCTCTGCTATTCCAACATTCTGCTCTCAGAAGCCACTTTGCAGATGAAATCCCTGATCGAGGGGTACTAGTGACTCGCCAGAGGAAGTCCCTAACTTGGTGGCATGGACTGCTAGTATTCAACTATTGTGGAAGCATCTGAGAGGAAGCTAGACACAGTTCAATTCATTTTTAAATAATGCACATAGTACGGTTAGCAGAGCCTCCCAAAGTAGCTGTCAGGTCTGAGTCCTGCACTTGCATTATTTCCCTTTTATCATCCAGGATTGCTTTTGCATCGGACTCTGTCTTGAATATAACACAATAATTATTTGTACAAGTAAAGTCACTTTATTTACTAAAAGCAGATACAAATTTTGAATATTGGAAACCAGAGTGTCTCTTAATGTGTTCTCTCAGACTTTGGTTTAGGAAGGGAAGTACAATTAGAAATGCATAAACTGGAGCTGCGTTTTTATGCTTCTATTGTGAGGGATCACTAGTCCCTTTGTTAAGATTTTGATTTACCAGGGTCACTGTGTGAGAGGATCTCCAGAAACCAAGTATCTTCTGTGAAATACCTGAAATTATAAGTTTTGACAACAGAACTGTAAATGAGACTCTAATTAATTTACTGATTAGGGTTCTTTCACATTATGCATAGACTGAAGATGAATAGTGGACATTTCACACAGCAGGGAGGAAGGAGATGGTATCAGGATGGCTGAACAGATGCCTCTGGTCATCGAAGCTCTTGGCAGCTTCCCCCTCAGCTTCTTCTAACCTCCTTGAGGTGGATTCTGAGCTTTAATTCAGCACACTGATGTTCTCACCCTCATGTAATAATGATGTGTGTGTTTCTGCGTCTTACATCCTGATGTTCTCCAGGAAGTTGTCTGATTAATCCCACCTACCTGATAATCTCTCCCTCCAGAATTAATGGATATTGGATTGTCAAGTATTTGAAGGCATTTTCAATTTTCAGCTCCTCAAGGGCACAAAAGTCCAGTATACATTCAAATGCCCCAGCTTCCCACACTCGACACACAGTGGGTACTCAGGAAATACGGGCTGACTAAATGAACAGAGGTAGGGCCTTTCTCAGAAAGAAGCCCTATGTGCTTTGCATAAAAATTGCTAAGGTACCAGGAATAATGTCTTCATTCATATTAAAATTATGAAATCCAACAGACAGTTTCTACCACTTACAACTACATCAGACTTACTCCCAAGGGGCAGCTTGTTCACTGGGAAAACCTGACTCGGCAGGTTTAAATTATTCCTTTCGAGCCACTTAACTTCTGAATTTCCTCATCCAGTGGCTTAAACTCAGAACATTTGCATTTAATTGCAGCAGTAGCATGTTTTCATGTTCCCGTCTGAAACATATTCATTATCAGTGTCAAGCTTACATTGAGAGTTTGGTTATTTATTTCTAAAAAATCAAATTCAACAAAGATAACCGAAGACATGTAAGTAGATTTTTCTATGTTTTTATTGTAAGAATATGCAGTCTATAGATACACAAATTCAAATCCTTGGCAAATCATATTTTCAATGGCTGTCTAGAAAAAAATGGATATGAGTAGAGAAAGTTATTTTGGGAATGATAAGTCAACATGAATTTTATTTTTGTAATGTATTCGTACATATATTTTCAATATGTGTATGATTCTACAAGAAAATACTGTGTCTTGTCTTGCAAGCAATAGCTGTAGCATTTCATGTGATGAAAAGATTTGAGCCTTATAAAAATGTATTTAAAACAGTCTTAAACCTTATTCCAAATTAAAGAACATGAAGATCCTGTTGTATGCTTATAACTAGAGGGTAAAAATGGAGGGTTTCTTTTTTTTTTTTTTTTTTTACCCTCTAATTATAAGTGGGCTGGGTGTATACTCCCCTGATTATCCATTTATTAAGAACAACACCAACAAGTCTTCCTATTAGAATGTCATGCCATTGAGGGCATATGTGGTGAAGTTCAATACCTTTTGTTATTCCAGGATATATTTGAATTAATTTAAGAATAAAGTGTTCCCTTAGGTCCATTAGTTGTTGTTGCAGTAATTTTAATCAGAACCAGAAGTGTGCTGGCTGCTTTAAGGTGATGTCACGTGAATAAATGTTTATTTCATGAATCTATGTCCTGTTGATCAAACCACATTCTTGTCTAACATGTTTGTGAAACAGTGAGTTTCTTTCTTCAAAGTCGAAGGTTGCTACTTAAGATTGATGTATTTTAAAGATGGATAGTGACCTTTGAAAGGTATTCATAAATCACTTACAACTGACCCGCAAACACAAAGTGAAATGAATAAATGAGACAAATCCTTGCCAATATTAACCTTAACTTTCACCTTAAATACTCAGGTAATCAAAGAAGAACTGCTTTCTTAGCCTCAATTACTAGGAGACATCATGCCAGTTCTCCTCCTCTCTGAATATGCAGATATATTGACATGACGCTACTGCTCCTGTTGAAAAGATCACATGTGTTTAACTAGCGAAAGATGACAGGGTGCTCAGAAGCCACACCTGGGAGTCATCTGTAGACTAAAGATCAGAATCATGAAATGCTATTCAGGATGGTGGATACAACCCTCCAGAGTTGAGCTTTGTATTCTTCCCTGATCTGGGTGCAGTGGAGAAGGGGGTATAAGAACCCACAAGAACAATCGCTGCCCACAAGGGGTTTCCTGCAGCAGCAGAGAAACTGTCTACTGGTCTGCAGACATATTGGACCCTAATAAGAAAGCAGGAAAAACAAATCAAGGGTAAATCTCAGGCTACAGACAATCATCATTATTAAAATTCATCACGAGGAGAGATGAATGGACTAAAGTCATCAAGGAAGGCTTCTTGCAGGCAATGGTCTTGAAGAATGGGTAGGACTTCCCAGTGGAGGGGAGGGATAAGGAGACGTCAGGTCGGAAGTTCAGTCAACGGACAGGTTGGGAAGCGTGATGTGTGCTCACAGCGTGGTCCCACTGGAACCTCTTGCTAGAACTCAGCTGGCTGAGCAAGTTCAGAATCAGGTACTTTACATTGGGCCCAAGGGCTTCTATTGAATGTGCTGCAAAGGAGTGTATTTCATATTCCTTAAGCAGAGACATGACACGAATGGCAGTATTTGAGTTGGAGAATCCAGTCAGGATGGCCAGGCTAAGATGAGGGTGGTCTGGTCTAGACAGCACAATGGGAAGCGAGAAGGAATGAAAAGAGAGGTTACTCTGCTAGATTGCTAGGGGTTAAAACAAAAATTATCTAGAACATGGGAGTTATATTCATAAAGTTTCTGATGTTATCCATGCGTTAAATTAGCAGAATATAGTACTGCTTTTTTATTATTTCTTTATCGAAGTGTAGTTGGTATACAATCTTATATTAGTTATTAGTTTCAGGTTTACAATATAGTGATTCGACATTTTTATACCTTACAGTGTAATCACTCCACTAATTCTAGGAATCATCTGTCAACGTGCAAACTTATCACAATATTGACTGTGTTTCCCTTCCCCGTTTCACCCATCCCCCTAACCCCTCCCTTCTGGTAACCATCCCTTCCCTCTCTGTTTCTGAGTTGGTTTTTGTTTCAAACAGATTAATAATATAGTACTAAGTGTAATGTACCTGCAGTCTGCTAACAGTGCCACTAGGTGGTGAACGTGTATTATTGGTGGCTTTATACAAGCCCTCTGCCTCTTCTGGGAAAGGGCTTTAGCTAATTTTGAGAATTCAAATTCTAATTAAATCACATTAGATTTTTCCATTAGTGAAATATAACTTTATAACATATATCAGTAGTTATTAATCGATAGGGAAAACTGAAATATTACTCATTAGTAGTTATTACGAACACACAAGAGCGTGTATACAAAATTGGACCTATCTAAATGACACTCCTACAGGGTTCCTCACTTGATTTTAATTTTTCTATTCAGTGCTCACACAGGAAACTTCCTTATTTAGTATTCAAATAGTGACAAGTATCTCTGGTAACAAATCACGTCGACCTATTTGGGTGCTTAGAGGTTTGGAAATCGTGCTACATCCTAGTGTCCGATCTGACTGTTCGGGTTAGAGCCCATTTCTTCTCCATGGCTGCCGGCATCATGGTTAGACAACACCCGTACCTGACAGTGCTTCTGCTACTACCAGGAACCTCAGGGAAGGTGTATCGTACTGCGTTGTCTCCCTCATGGTGTTGTCCCTGCCTGTAAGCATCAGGAAGCAGGCTCCATGTGTGTCGGGCTTAGTGTTCTATCCCAGGGCCTGGTGTGTTGCGGAGCACAGAGTAGACCCGCAGTGACTTGAACTCTTTTCTTCTAGTCAAAAAATAATGCAGTGTCCTTTCCACCTGATCTCAGGAAATCGGGTACAACTGCATAGTGTATTTTTGCCATTCAGGCAATCAGAGCTTAACCTCAGTTACCTCCTGAGAATGACTCAAGTTCATGTAGACATTTTCATGTATTCTTTGTTTATTGCAATCTTTCGTTTGAAATATTCTCACGCACGCGTGTGTGTGCATGCGCACACATGTGTACTTACGAGGCCCTTTGGTATTGATATTTCTAGGTTAACTGAATATTTTGGTTATGCTAAATTATCTGGCTTATCTTGTGTTCATATTGCATTTCTTTGTCTATATAAACATAGGAGGAACACATCCTACACTGGTAGAGAGTATTTGGATTTGGGACTGTGCTTCCACAGCAGTGTTAACAAGTGGTAGTGGTAACCATTTACTGAGTACTTAGTATGTGTTACTGAATATTTCAAATAATCACGTAGTATTACCAGTCATATTTTATAGGGAAAGAAGCCAAAGCTCAGATGGGATGAGTTCTGTACACAAGAACGCATAGTTAGCAAACCACCGTCCAAACCCAGGGCTGTTTGGGTGTGTAGCCTGTATACCTCACCAGAATGCTACACGGCCTGTCTCTCCTACTATGTTGTTTTCCTGCCTGAAAACCCAACCAAAGCAGTAACATAGAAACTTTTATTCAAACACACTTATGGCGTTGGACATAATGTATACAAAAATATTAAAATCTCTTTCAGTGTAGCAATTTTGGTCGAAATCGCCATTTAACAAGAAAAATTCTACTTAATCTCTTAGTAGTTTGCAAATTATTTATGACCCTCCTAGATTGTAAAATCCTCAGCTGGTTTGGCTATTTCCATACACATGGGAAAACTATCCTCCTGACTAATATATATTGTGTACTAGATAATCATGTAACTCAAAATGAATATCATTTAATTCAAAGTATACTATAGACAAACAAATACTTGGTTAAAAGTGTAAAAACTGAAACTATGGAGCTGCCACAGCAACTAGTCTGGATCTCCAAATATTCTTGGAAACACACAGAAGAGGCATGTCTCTGATGCAGCCTGGCAAGGCATTGGGCCCAGCCATGTCCTCCTGGTGGGAGTGGAAACTGTACAGCCTCTTTTGGAAGGCAATTTGGCAGAAGGTATCAAAATTACAAAAACACAAATCCTATGGCCAAACAATTCCACTTCCAGAAGTTTATCCTACAGATACACTGACACATGCGTGAAATGATCACATACACAAGGTATTCTTTGCTTCTACATTTTTGTAATAGCAAAATGTTGGTAAAGAACCTAAATACGCATTCAGGAAAAACAGAATTAAATTACAGAACGTCAACACAATGGACTATTATGCTGCTGTAAGAATGAGGAAGCTTTTTAACACTGATGTGGCACTATCTATCTATCTTATCTAGTTAAGGAGGCAAAAAAGGCTCGGGGATGTTTATAATATGCTCCTGTTTGTGACTTAAGGAAAAAAAATACACACATACTTAGACTATGTGTATTGGCTTTACTATGCATAGAATAATCTCTGGAAGGATGTATAAGAAATTGATGACATTGTTGCTTCCAGGAAGGGGAGTAAATTGGCTGGGAGCCAGGGAGTCTCTTCCCTACCAGTTTGAATATGTGTTATCTGTTTTTTAAAATCCTATTTTTTTAATTTAAAAAACTTTCTAAAACATGTATCTCCTTCAATTCTGCATTTCAAGTTCTAGAACTTGAAGATTAGATTGAGATTATAAAAGATATACCAAAGATTTATATGTACAAAGATGTTCTCTGCATCATTATTTATAAGGATGAAATAGGGCAATCATTAAAATGTTCAGCACTTAGAAATTAAAAGCAAGAAATACGTATGTGTTCATATGTATACGTTTGTGTTCACACTATACATCTCCTTTGTAAAATCCAACAATTTTATATGTTCAGTGTCAGGAATTCAGATCAAGCCTGTCTTGTTCATTGAACCCACAGCATCTGACACAATGCTTGACACATAACAATCTCATGATTAGTGATTATAGAAAAATTAATAAATAGAAAAGACAATCGAAGGATATACTCTAAAATGTCAACATTATTTACCAGACATTTTTCCTTTCTTCTGTGATTGTTTTCATTTTGCATGTTTTCCACAATGAGCGTGTACTATTTTTATGATTGGAAAGAAATACAATAAGTATTATAAGACCGTGTCCTAAAAGAATTCATCTTTTTCTTGCCGTGTCTATCTGTGGAGGAATGAACAGCTATTTTAATGAGTCCTAGTGAATGTTTGCATTTGATCAGCAGTGCTTACAGAAATTCTGGAAAGGATGGTGGTGGTGTGTAAGTGGCAGCTGGTACATTTAGTGAGTATCGCAGGTACATGAGGGGATAATTTGAATGCTAATTACAATATCACTCTGCACTTAGGAGGAATCACAGAAGTAGGATTAGAATTACTTGACTGAACAGAATTATATATACATTGAGATCTTGTTTGTAACATGAGACCTGATCTTTGTGGGTTTTATTTTTTTCTGTTTTTGACGACAGATAGATGTAGGTTCTGGTCCCCACTCTGCCACTTACATATCTGCGATCTTTCTAAAATTATATTTCTCCCTCTGCAAAATGAGGCTAATCGGAGGGTCTTGGCTGGGTTGCTCGCAAGGAAGAGTTTAAGCCGGCACCCAGCGTGTAGAAAACTCTCAGGATGCTTCCCTCCTCTTTCTACTCGCACATCTGTCACTGTGTCCTGGGTGTGAAGGAAGAACTAAAAGTTGATTTAGAAACAGTGCCGGGGCTAGTTTTCTAATCAAACATTTTACTTAATCCTAGTAATGCTCCTTTGAGATGTGGGTCAACCCATTTCCTGGGTGTGAGGAGGGAGCTGTGACTATCCTAAGACCACCATGATTAGCACCTGTAAGTGTGGATACAAAATAATGCAGAGCCTCACTGTGACCTCTACATGTGTGT